>NW_027641036.1:600000-957784 GCF_949752795.1 Hyperoodon ampullatus | reverse complement strand
CGTTGAGTTTTAGAAACCTTTCGTATTCACAGTGTGTCCGTTCTCTAGGATTCCCGTACATGTTATATCTGTAGTAATATTCCCTTCAACCTGGAGAGTTGGGACCCATGGAATGTGTGCCATGCATTATTGCTTTAAAGGGTCTGCATTTGCTCACCCAATCTCACCAATCCTCTCAGTCCCAAGTGTCCAGCCTTATGCCACATCCAGCTGTCATTGTAGATAGGGTCATTTCAGGTTTCATCAGAGACCCTGAAGGAATTGTAAAGAATTTCCCAGTTTTTTTGTTTTATTTTTGAAATTCCTTTTTATAGTGGGTTTGAGCTGATTCTCGCTGCCATATTTATCCCAGTCTAGACACACTTGATTCCCTTACGGAGACATATCAATACATAGGTTTTAAGATTCTTACTAGTCAGATATATTCCTCTGCGGGAAATATGGGGTTTTGAGTCCCTTTCACTGAGGAAGGTGTAGGTCTTGTCTATTCCATAGTTGGTTTTTGGAACGGTACCTGTGCTTATATCAAACTCTGGTTTTATGCATCACCCCACCTCTCCTTCCCCCTTAAGCAGGCATAAGAGTGTTTTCTAAATGAGAGACACTGTTCTCTTTCCTAACTCAGTTCAAGTGTAGCCATGTTTACAGGATCTTCATAAGTGATATCTTATGATAAGTTTCTTTTTCTGTGTGACTTATTTCACTTAGAATCATCGTACCTGAATCCACCCATTTTGCTGCTACTGGTCTTATGACATTGATTTCATGGCTGAGGGATATTCCATCGTACGTAAGTACCACAATTTTTTGAACCATTTTTATATTTCCTGGGATATTTAAGGTGTACCCAAGTTGAGGTCCTTGTAAGCAGTGCAGCCCTAAATTTTGGGGTGGCTGTGTCTTTTTGATTTTCAGTTTTCCCAAGGTATATTCCCTAGACTGGAAGTGCCCTTGGCTCTGTAGCTCTGTTGTTTACTTGTTTTAGGGAACACAATGCACTCCTCCAGAGAGGCAGTTGGCAATTTACATCCCGCCCATCAGCATAACAAGGCACCCTGTTCTCCAGGGCCTGTCTTGCCTTTCTGGTTTTTACACATTTTGTGGATGTCCCTTTTGACTGGTGGGAAGTGATACTTCTTTGTAGTGCAGATTTGCATTGCCCGCTTGCTTGCTTGGCCAAAAAGGGCGTATGCGTTTTCTCCTGAATATATTCAGGAGAAAACGCATACGCCCTTTTTGGCCAAGTGCATCATTGTCGAAGTTGTGCCCCTCTTCCTGTGCTTTAAAGGGGATTCCAACGTACCTCTTGAAATCTGTTTCCTGCTATTCTGCCACGCTTTCAAGTCCGCCTCATTGCCTTCCCTCAACAGATTTTTGGACGATAGTTGTCCTTTATTACTCGGCCAGTTTGTGAATTGCTGTGCCCCTGAGCTCCATTTTTCAACTCGTTTTTGGTGAGCTGACCGCAAGTCCAAAATTTTGGTTCAGGATCTATACTGATTCCCGGTGGGTGGCTGAGACTTTGGTTAATTCTTCTTCCTGCCGGGAAATTGCAGTGATATGTGCCCGTCCAAATGCCTAACAGCTACTCTCTCATTGGTTCTCCCTCTTCCCTTTCATCCTCTGCCAAATTGGCAACCTGTGCGAACCAGGAGGTTAAAGGGGCTGTCTCTCCATGTTGGGAGGTTGATAATAAAGCAGATGGAAAGTCAAACCGGAGCACCAGGAGAGGGACTATTCGTTGAGTTTTAGAAACCTTTCGTATTCACAGTGTGTCCGTTCTCTAGGATTCCCGTACATGTTATATCTGTAGTAATATTCCCTTCAACCTGGAGCGTTGGGACCCATGGAATGTGTGCCATGCATTATTGCTTTAAAGGGTCTGCATTTGCTCACCCAATCTCACCAATCCTCTCAGTCCCAAGTGTCCAGCCTTATGCCACATCCAGCTGTCATTGTAGATAGGGTCATTTCAGGTTTCATCAGAGACCCTGAAGGAATTGTAAAGAATTTCCCAGTTTTTTTTGTTTTGTTTTTGAAATTCCTTTTTATAGTGGGTTTGAGCTGATTCTCGCTGCCATGTTTATGCCAGTCTAGACACACTTGATTCCCTTACGGAGACATATCAATACATAGGTTTTAAGATTCTTACTAGTCAGATATATTCCTCTGCGGGAAATATGTGGTTTTGAGTCCCTTTCACTGAGGAAGGTGTAGGTCTTGTCTATTCCATAGTTGGTTTTTGGAACGGGACCTGTGCTTATATCAAACTCTGGTTTTATGCATCACCCCACCTCTCCTTCCCCCTTAAGCAGGCATAAGAGTGTTTTCTAAATGTGAGACACTGTTCTCTTTCCTAACTCAGTTCAAGTGTAGCCATGTTTACAGGATCTTCATAAGTGATAACTTATGATAAGTTTATTTTTCTCTGTGACTTATTTCACTTAGAACCATCGTACCTGAATCCACCCATTTTGCTGCTACTGGTCTTATGACATTGATTTCATGGCTGAGGGATATTCCATCGTACGTAAGTACCAGAATTTTTTGAACCAATTTTATATTTCCTGGGATATTTAAGGTGTACCCAAGTTGAGGTCCTTGTAAGCAGTGCAGCCCTAAATTTTGGGGTGGCTCTGTCTTATTGATTTTCAGTTTTTCCCAGGTATATTCCCTAGACTGGAAGTGCCCTTGGCTCTGTAGCTCTGTTCTTTACTTGTATTAGGGAACACAATGCAGTCCTCCAGAGAGGCAGTTGGCAATTTACATCCCGCCCATCAACATAACAAGGCTCCCTGTTCTCCAGGGCCTGTCTTGCCTTTCTGGTTTTTACACATTTTGTGGATGTCCCTTTTGACCGGTGGGAAGTGATACTTCTTTGTAGTGCAGATTTGCATTGCCCGCTTGCTTGCTTGGCCAAAAAGGGCGTATGCGTTTTCTCCTGATTCAGGAGAAAACGCATACGCCCTTTTTGGCCAAGTGCATCATTGTCGAAGTTGTGCCCCTCTTCCTGTGCTTTAAAGGCGATTCCAACGTACCTCTTGAAATCTGTTTCCTGCTATTCTGCCTCGCTTTCAAGTCCGCCTCGTTGCCTTCCCTCAACAGATTTTTGGA
The DNA here is from genome assembly GCF_949752795.1 of Hyperoodon ampullatus. NCBI lineage: Eukaryota > Metazoa > Chordata > Mammalia > Artiodactyla > Ziphiidae > Hyperoodon > Hyperoodon ampullatus. Next base: position 954,670 of record NW_027641036.1, on the reverse strand, counting down.
CGATAGTTGTCCTTTATTACTCGGCCAGTTTGTGAATTGCTGTGCCCCTGAGCTCCATTTTTCAACTCGTTTTTGGTGAGCTGACCGCAAGTCCAAAATTTTGGTTCAGGATCTATACTGATTCCCGGTGGGTGGCTGAGACTTTGGTTAATTCTTCTTCCTGCCGGGAAATTACAGTGATATGTGCCCGTCCAAATGCCTAACAGCTACTCTCTCATTGGTTCTCCCTCTTCCCTTTCATCCTCTGCCAAATTGGCAACCTGTGCGAACCAGGAGGTTAAAGGGGCTGTCTCTCCAAGTTGGGAGGTTGATAATAAAGCAGATGGAAAGTCAAACCGGAGCACCAGGAGAGGGACTATTCATTGAGTTTTAGAAACCTTTCGTATTCACAGTGTGTCCGTTCTCTAGGATTCCCGTACATGTTATATCTGTAGTAATATTCCCTTCAACCTGGAGAGTTGGGACCCATGGAATGTGTGCCATGCATTATTGCTTTAAAGGGTCTGCATTTGCTCACCCAATCTCACCAATCCTCTCAGTCCCAAGTGTCCAGCCTTATGCCACATCCAGCTGTCATTGTAGATAGGGTCATTTCAGGTTTCATCAGAGACCCTGAAGGAATTGTAAAGAATTTCCCAGTTTTTTTGTTTTATTTTTGAAATTCCTTTTTATAGTGGGTTTGAGCTGATTCTCGCTGCCATATTTATCCCAGTCTAGACACACTTGATTCCCTTACGGAGACATATCAATACATAGGTTTTAAGATTCTTACTAGTCAGATATATTCCTCTGCGGGAAATATGGGGTTTTGAGTCCCTTTCACTGAGGAAGGTGTAGGTCTTGTCTATTCCATAGTTGGTTTTTGGAACGGTACCTGTGCTTATATCAAACTCTGGTTTTATGCATCACCCCACCTCTCCTTCCCCCTTAAGCAGGCATAAGAGTGTTTTCTAAATGAGAGACACTGTTCTCTTTCCTAACTCAGTTCAAGTGTAGCCATGTTTACAGGATCTTCATAAGTGATATCTTATGATAAGTTTCTTTTTCTGTGTGACTTATTTCACTTAGAATCATCGTACCTGAATCCACCCATTTTGCTGCTACTGGTCTTATGACATTGATTTCATGGCTGAGGGATATTCCATCGTACGTAAGTACCACAATTTTTTGAACCATTTTTATATTTCCTGGGATATTTAAGGTGTACCCAAGTTGAGGTCCTTGTAAGCAGTGCAGCCCTAAATTTTGGGGTGGCTGTGTCTTTTTGATTTTCAGTTTTCCCAAGGTATATTCCCTAGACTGGAAGTGCCCTTGGCTCTGTAGCTCTGTTGTTTACTTGTTTTAGGGAACACAATGCACTCCTCCAGAGAGGCAGTTGGCAATTTACATCCCGCCCATCAGCATAACAAGGCTCCCTGTTCTCCAGGGCCTGTCTTGCCTTTCTGGTTTTTACACATTTTGTGGATGTCCCTTTTGACCGGTGGGAAGTGATACTTCTTTGTAGTGCAGATTTGCATTGCCCGCTTGCTTGCTTGGCCAAAAAGGGCGTATGCGTTTTCTCCTGAATATATTCAGGAGAAAACGCATACGCCCTTTTTGGCCAAGTGCATCATTGTCGAAGTTGTGCCCCTCTTCCTGTGCTTAAAAGGCGATTCCAACGTACCTCTGGAAATCTGTTTCCTGCTAATCTGCCTCGCTTTCAAGTCCGCCTCGTTGCCTTCCCTCAACAGATTTTTGGACGATAGTTGTCCTTTATTACTCGGCCAGTTTGTGAATTGCTGTGCCCCTGAGCTCCATTTTTCAACTCGTTTTTGGTGAGCTGACCGCAAGTCCAAAATTTTGGTTCAGGATCTATAATGATTCCCGGTGGGTGGCTGAGACTTTGGTTAATTCTTCTTCCTGCCGGGATATTACAGTGATATGTGCCCGTCCAAATGCCTAACAGCTACTCTCTCATTGGTTCTCCCTCTTCCCTTTCATCCTCTGCCAAATTGGCAACCTGTGCGAACCAGGAGGTTAAAGGGGCTGTCTCTCCAAGTTGGGAGGTTGATAATAAAGCAGATGGAAAGTCAAACCGGAGCACCAGGAGAGGGACTATTCGTTGAGTTTTAGAAACCTTTCGTATTCACAGTGTGTCCGTTCTCTAGGATTCCCGTACATGTTATATCTGTAGTAATATTCCCTTCAACCTGGAGCGTTGGGACCCATGGAATGTGTGCCATGCATTATTGCTTTAAAGGGTCTGCATTTGCTCACCCAATCTCACCAATCCTCTCAGTCCCAAGTGTCCAGCCTTATGCCACATCCAGCTGTCATTGTAGATAGGGTCATTTCAGGTTTCATCAGAGACCCTGAAGGAATTGTAAAGAATTTCCCAGTTTTTTTTGTTTTGTTTTTGAAATTCCTTTTTATAGTGGGTTTGAGCTGATTCTCGCTGCCATGTTTATGCCAGTCTAGACACACTTGATTCCCTTACGGAGACATATCAATACATAGGTTTTAAGATTCTTACTAGTCAGATATATTCCTCTGCGGGAAATATGTGGTTTTGAGTCCCTTTCACTGAGGAAGGTGTAGGTCTTGTCTATTCCATAGTTGGTTTTTGGAACGGGACCTGTGCTTATATCAAACTCTGGTTTTATGCATCACCCCACCTCTCCTTCCCCCTTAAGCAGGCATAAGAGTGTTTTCTAAATGTGAGACACTGTTCTCTTTCCTAACTCAGTTCAAGTGTAGCCATGTTTACAGGATCTTCATAAGTGATAACTTATGATAAGTTTCTTTTTCTCTGTGACTTATTTCACTTAGAATCATCGTACCTGAATCCACCCATTTTGCTGCTACTGGTCTTATGACATTGATTTCATGGCTGAGGGATATTCCATCGTACGTAAGTACCACAATTTTTTGAACCAATTTTATATTTCCTGGGATATTTAAGGTGTACCCAAGTTGAGGTCCTTGTAAGCAGTGCAGCCCTAAATTTTGGGGTGGCTCTGTCTTATTGATTTTCAGTTTTTCCCAGGTATATTCCCTAGACTGGAAGTGCCCTTGGCTCTGTAGCTCTGTTGTTTACTTGTTTTAGGGAACACAATGCACTCCTCCAGAGAGGCAGTTGGCAATTTACATCCCGCCCATCAACATAACAAGGCTCCCTGTTCTCCAGGGCCTGTCTTGCCTTTCTGGTTTTTACACATTTTGTGGATGTCCCTTTTGACCGGTGGGAAGTGATACTTCTTTGTAGTGCAGATTTGCATTGCCCGCTTGCTTGCTTGGCCAAAAAGGGCGTATGCGTTTTCTCCTGAATATATTCAGGAGAAAACGCATACGCCCTTTTTGGCCAAGTGCATCATTGTCGAAGTTGTGCCCCTCTTCCTGTGCTTTAAAGGCGATTCCAACGTACCTCTGGAAATCTGTTTCCTGCTATTCTGCCTCGCTTTCAAGTCCGCCTCGTTGCCTTCCCTCAACAGATTTTTGGACGATAGTTGTCCTTTATTACTCGGCCAGTTTGTGAATTGCTGTGCCCCTGAGCTCCATTTTTCAACTCGTTTTTGGTGAGCTGACCGCAAGTCCAAAATTTTGGTTCAGGATCTATAATGATTCCCGGTGGGTGGCTGAGACTTTGGTTAATTCTTCTTCCTGCCGGGAAATTACAGTGATATGTGCCCGTCCAAATGCCTAACAGCTACTCTCTCATTGGTTCTCCCTCTTCCCTTTCATCCTCTGCCAAATTGGCAACCTGTGCGAACCAGGAGGTTAAAGGGGCTGTCTCTCCAAGTTGGGAGGTTGATAATAAAGCAGATGGAAAGTCAAACCGGAGCACCAGGAGAGGGACTATTCGTTGAGTTTTAGAAACCTTTCGTATTCACAGTGTGTCCGTTCTCTAGGATTCCCGTACATGTTATATCTGTAGTAATATTCCCTTCAACCTGGAGAGTTGGGACCCATGGAATGTGTGCCATGCATTATTGCTTTAAAGGGTCTGCATTTGCTCACCCAATCTCACCAATCCTCTCAGTCCCAAGTGTCCAGCCTTATGCCACATCCAGCTGTCATTGTAGATAGGGTCATTTCAGGTTTCATCAGAGACCCTGAAGGAATTGTAAAGAATTTCCCAGTTTTTTTTGTTTTGTTTTTGAAATTCCTTTTTATAGTGGGTTTGAGCTGATTCTCGCTGCCATGTTTATGCCAGTCTAGACACACTTGATTCCCTTACGGAGACATATCAATACATAGGTTTTAAGATTCTTACTAGTCAGATATATTCCTCTGCGGGAAATATGGGGTTTTGAGTCCCTTTCACTGAGGAAGGTGTAGGTCTTGTCTATTCCATAGTTGGTTTTTGGAACGGGACCTGTGCTTATATCAAACTCTGGTTTTATGCATCACCCCACCTCTCCTTCCCCCTTAAGCAGGCATAAGAGTGTTTTCTAAATGTGAGACACTGTTCTCTTTCCTAACTCAGTTCAAGTGTAGCCATGTTTACAGGATCTTCATAAGTGATATCTTATGATAAGTTTCTTTTTCTGTGTGACTTATTTCACTTAGAATCATCGTACCTGAATCCACCCATTTTGCTGCTACTGGTCTTATGACATTGATTTCATGGCTGAGGGATATTCCATCGTACGTAAGTACCACAATTTTTTGAACCATTTTTATATTTCCTGGGATATTTAAGGTGTACCCAAGTTGAGGTCCTTGTAAGCAGTGCAGCCCTAAATTTTGGGGTGGCTGTGTCTTTTTGATTTTCAGTTTTCCCAAGGTATATTCCCTAGACTGGAAGTGCCCTTGGCTCTGTAGCTCTGTTGTTTACTTGTTTTAGGGAACACAAAGCACTCCTCCAGAGAGGCAGTTGGCAATTTACATCCCGCCCATCAGCATAACAAGGCACCCTGTTCTCCAGGGCCTGTCTTGCCTTTCTGGTTTTTACACATTTTGTGGATGTCCCTTTTGACTGGTGGGAAGTGATACTTCTTTGTAGTGCAGATTTGCATTGCCCGCTTGCTTGCTTGGCCAAAAAGGGCGTATGCGTTTTCTCCTGAATATATTCAGGAGAAAACGCATACGCCCTTTTTGGCCAAGTGCATCATTGTCGAAGTTGTGCCCCTCTTCCTGTGCTTTAAAGGGGATTCCAACGTACCTCTTGAAATCTGTTTCCTGCTATTCTGCCACGCTTTCAAGTCCGCCTCATTGCCTTCCCTCAACAGATTTTTGGACGATAGTTGTCCTTTATTACTCGGCCAGTTTGTGAATTGCTGTGCCCCTGAGCTCCATTTTTCAACTCGTTTTTGGTGAGCTGACCGCAAGTCCAAAATTTTGGTTCAGGATCTATACTGATTCCCGGTGGGTGGCTGAGACTTTGGTTAATTCTTCTTCCTGCCGGGAAATTGCAGTGATATGTGCCCGTCCAAATGCCTAACAGCTACTCTCTCATTGGTTCTCCCTCTTCCCTTTCATCCTCTGCCAAATTGGCAACCTGTGCGAACCAGGAGGTTAAAGGGGCTGTCTCTCCATGTTGGGAGGTTGATAATAAAGCAGATGGAAAGTCAAACCGGAGCACCAGGAGAGGGACTATTCGTTGAGTTTTAGAAACCTTTCGTATTCACAGTGTGTCCGTTCTCTAGGATTCCCGTACATGTTATATCTGTAGTAATATTCCCTTCAACCTGGAGCGTTGGGACCCATGGAATGTGTGCCATGCATTATTGCTTTAAAGGGTCTGCATTTGCTCACCCAATCTCACCAATCCTCTCAGTCCCAAGTGTCCAGCCTTATGCCACATCCAGCTGTCATTGTAGATAGGGTCATTTCAGGTTTCATCAGAGACCCTGAAGGAATTGTAAAGAATTTCCCAGTTTTTTTTGTTTTGTTTTTGAAATTCCTTTTTATAGTGGGTTTGAGCTGATTCTCGCTGCCATGTTTATGCCAGTGTAGACACACTTGATTCCCTTACGGAGACATATCAATACATAGGTTTTAAGATTCTTACTAGTCAGATATATTCCTCTGCGGGAAATATGTGGTTTTGAGTCCCTTTCACTGAGGAAGGTGTAGGTCTTGTCTATTCCATAGTTGGTTTTTGGAACGGGACCTGTGCTTATATCAAACTCTGGTTTTATGCATCACCCCACCTCTCCTTCCCCCTTAAGCAGGCATAAGAGTGTTTTCTAAATGTGAGACACTGTTCTCTTTCCTAACTCAGTTCAAGTGTAGCCATGTTTACAGGATCTTCATAAGTGATAACTTATGATAAGTTTATTTTTCTCTGTGACTTATTTCACTTAGAACCATCGTACCTGAATCCACCCATTTTGCTGCTACTGGTCTTATGACATTGATTTCATGGCTGAGGGATATTCCATCGTACGTAAGTACCAGAATTTTTTGAACCAATTTTATATTTCCTGGGATATTTAAGGTGTACCCAAGTTGAGGTCCTTGTAAGCAGTGCAGCCCTAAATTTTGGGGTGGCTCTGTCTTATTGATTTTCAGTTTTTCCCAGGTATATTCCCTAGACTGGAAGTGCCCTTGGCTCTGTAGCTCTGTTCTTTACTTGTATTAGGGAACACAATGCAGTCCTCCAGAGAGGCAGTTGGCAATTTACATCCCGCCCATCAACATAACAAGGCTCCCTGTTCTCCAGGGCCTGTCTTGCCTTTCTGGTTTTTACACATTTTGTGGATGTCCCTTTTGACCGGTGGGAAGTGATACTTCTTTGTAGTGCAGATTTGCATTGCCCGCTTGCTTGCTTGGCCAAAAAGGGCGTATGCGTTTTCTCCTGATTCAGGAGAAAACGCATACGCCCTTTTTGGCCAAGTGCATCATTGTCGAAGTTGTGCCCCTCTTCCTGTGCTTTAAAGGCGATTCCAACGTACCTCTTGAAATCTGTTTCCTGCTATTCTGCCTCGCTTTCAAGTCCGCCTCGTTGCCTTCCCTCAACAGATTTTTGGACGATAGTTGTCCTTTATTACTCGGCCAGTTTGTGAATTGCTGTGCCCCTGAGCTCCATTTTTCAACTCGTTTTTGGTGAGCTGACCGCAAGTCCAAAATTTTGGTTCAGGATCTATACTGATTCCCGGTGGGTGGCTGAGACTTTGGTTAATTCTTCTTCCTGCCGGGAAATTACAGTGATATGTGCCCGTCCAAATGCCTAACAGCTACTCTCTCATTGGTTCTCCCTCTTCCCTTTCATCCTCTGCCAAATTGGCAACCTGTGCGAACCAGGAGGTTAAAGGGGCTGTCTCTCCAAGTTGGGAGGTTGATAATAAAGCAGATGGAAAGTCAAACCGGAGCACCAGGAGAGGGACTATTCATTGAGTTTTAGAAACCTTTCGTATTCACAGTGTGTCCGTTCTCTAGGATTCCCGTACATGTTATATCTGTAGTAATATTCCCTTCAACCTGGAGAGTTGGGACCCATGGAATGTGTGCCATGCATTATTGCTTTAAAGGGTCTGCATTTGCTCACCCAATCTCACCAATCCTCTCAGTCCCAAGTGTCCAGCCTTATGCCACATCCAGCTGTCATTGTAGATAGGGTCATTTCAGGTTTCATCAGAGACCCTGAAGGAATTGTAAAGAATTTCCCAGTTTTTTTGTTTTATTTTTGAAATTCCTTTTTATAGTGGGTTTGAGCTGATTCTCGCTGCCATATTTATCCCAGTCTAGACACACTTGATTCCCTTACGGAGACATATCAATACATAGGTTTTAAGATTCTTACTAGTCAGATATATTCCTCTGCGGGAAATATGGGGTTTTGAGTCCCTTTCACTGAGGAAGGTGTAGGTCTTGTCTATTCCATAGTTGGTTTTTGGAACGGTACCTGTGCTTATATCAAACTCTGGTTTTATGCATCACCCCACCTCTCCTTCCCCCTTAAGCAGGCATAAGAGTGTTTTCTAAATGAGAGACACTGTTCTCTTTCCTAACTCAGTTCAAGTGTAGCCATGTTTACAGGATCTTCATAAGTGATATCTTATGATAAGTTTCTTTTTCTGTGTGACTTATTTCACTTAGAATCATCGTACCTGAATCCACCCATTTTGCTGCTACTGGTCTTATGACATTGATTTCATGGCTGAGGGATATTCCATCGTACGTAAGTACCACAATTTTTTGAACCATTTTTATATTTCCTGGGATATTTAAGGTGTACCCAAGTTGAGGTCCTTGTAAGCAGTGCAGCCCTAAATTTTGGGGTGGCTCTGTCTTTTTGATTTTCAGTTTTCCCAAGGTATATTCCCTAGACTGGAAGTGCCCTTGGCTCTGTAGCTCTGTTGTTTACTTGTTTTAGGGAACACAATGCACTCCTCCAGAGAGGCAGTTGGCAATTTACATCCCGCCCATCAGCATAACAAGGCTCCCTGTTCTCCAGGGCCTGTCTTGCCTTTCTGGTTTTTACACATTTTGTGGATGTCCCTTTTGACCGGTGGGAAGTGATACTTCTTTGTAGTGCAGATTTGCATTGCCCGCTTGCTTGCTTGGCCAAAAAGGGCGTATGCGTTTTCTCCTGAATATATTCAGGAGAAAACGCATACGCCCTTTTTGGCCAAGTGCATCATTGTCGAAGTTGTGCCCCTCTTCCTGTGCTTAAAAGGCGATTCCAACGTACCTCTGGAAATCTGTTTCCTGCTAATCTGCCTCGCTTTCAAGTCCGCCTCGTTGCCTTCCCTCAACAGATTTTTGGACGATAGTTGTCCTTTATTACTCGGCCAGTTTGTGAATTGCTGTGCCCCTGAGCTCCATTTTTCAACTCGTTTTTGGTGAGCTGACCGCAAGTCCAAAATTTTGGTTCAGGATCTATAATGATTCCCGGTGGGTGGCTGAGACTTTGGTTAATTCTTCTTCCTGCCGGGATATTACAGTGATATGTGCCCGTCCAAATGCCTAACAGCTACTCTCTCATTGGTTCTCCCTCTTCCCTTTCATCCTCTGCCAAATTGGCAACCTGTGCGAACCAGGAGGTTAAAGGGGCTGTCTCTCCAAGTTGGGAGGTTGATAATAAAGCAGATGGAAAGTCAAACCGGAGCACCAGGAGAGGGACTATTCGTTGAGTTTTAGAAACCTTTCGTATTCACAGTGTGTCCGTTCTCTAGGATTCCCGTACATGTTATATCTGTAGTAATATTCCCTTCAACCTGGAGCGTTGGGACCCATGGAATGTGTGCCATGCATTATTGCTTTAAAGGGTCTGCATTTGCTCACCCAATCTCACCAATCCTCTCAGTCCCAAGTGTCCAGCCTTATGCCACATCCAGCTGTCATTGTAGATAGGGTCATTTCAGGTTTCATCAGAGACCCTGAAGGAATTGTAAAGAATTTCCCAGTTTTTTTTGTTTTGTTTTTGAAATTCCTTTTTATAGTGGGTTTGAGCTGATTCTCGCTGCCATGTTTATGCCAGTCTAGACACACTTGATTCCCTTACGGAGACATATCAATACATAGGTTTTAAGATTCTTACTAGTCAGATATATTCCTCTGCGGGAAATATGTGGTTTTGAGTCCCTTTCACTGAGGAAGGTGTAGGTCTTGTCTATTCCATAGTTGGTTTTTGGAACGGGACCTGTGCTTATATCAAACTCTGGTTTTATGCATCACCCCACCTCTCCTTCCCCCTTAAGCAGGCATAAGAGTGTTTTCTAAATGTGAGACACTGTTCTCTTTCCTAACTCAGTTCAAGTGTAGCCATGTTTACAGGATCTTCATAAGTGATAACTTATGATAAGTTTCTTTTTCTCTGTGACTTATTTCACTTAGAATCATCGTACCTGAATCCACCCATTTTGCTGCTACTGGTCTTATGACATTGATTTCATGGCTGAGGGATATTCCATCGTACGTAAGTACCACAATTTTTTGAACCAATTTTATATTTCCTGGGATATTTAAGGTGTACCCAAGTTGAGGTCCTTGTAAGCAGTGCAGCCCTAAATTTTGGGGTGGCTCTGTCTTATTGATTTTCAGTTTTTCCCAGGTATATTCCCTAGACTGGAAGTGCCCTTGGCTCTGTAGCTCTGTTGTTTACTTGTTTTAGGGAACACAATGCACTCCTCCAGAGAGGCAGTTGGCAATTTACATCCCGCCCATCAACATAACAAGGCTCCCTGTTCTCCAGGGCCTGTCTTGCCTTTCTGGTTTTTACACATTTTGTGGATGTCCCTTTTGACCGGTGGGAAGTGATACTTCTTTGTAGTGCAGATTTGCATTGCCCGCTTGCTTGCTTGGCCAAAAAGGGCGTATGCGTTTTCTCCTGAATATATTCAGGAGAAAACGCATACGCCCTTTTTGGCCAAGTGCATCATTGTCGAAGTTGTGCCCCTCTTCCTGTGCTTTAAAGGCGATTCCAACGTACCTCTGGAAATCTGTTTCCTGCTATTCTGCCTCGCTTTCAAGTCCGCCTCGTTGCCTTCCCTCAACAGATTTTTGGACGATAGTTGTCCTTTATTACTCGGCCAGTTTGTGAATTGCTGTGCCCCTGAGCTCCATTTTTCAACTCGTTTTTGGTGAGCTGACCGCAAGTCCAAAATTTTGGTTCAGGATCTATAATGATTCCCGGTGGGTGGCTGAGACTTTGGTTAATTCTTCTTCCTGCCGGGAAATTACAGTGATATGTGCCCGTCCAAATGCCTAACAGCTACTCTCTCATTGGTTCTCCCTCTTCCCTTTCATCCTCTGCCAAATTGGCAACCTGTGCGAACCAGGAGGTTAAAGGGGCTGTCTCTCCAAGTTGGGAGGTTGATAATAAAGCAGATGGAAAGTCAAACCGGAGCACCAGGAGAGGGACTATTCGTTGAGTTTTAGAAACCTTTCGTATTCACAGTGTGTCCGTTCTCTAGGATTCCCGTACATGTTATATCTGTAGTAATATTCCCTTCAACCTGGAGAGTTGGGACCCATGGAATGTGTGCCATGCATTATTGCTTTAAAGGGTCTGCATTTGCTCACCCAATCTCACCAATCCTCTCAGTCCCAAGTGTCCAGCCTTATGCCACATCCAGCTGTCATTGTAGATAGGGTCATTTCAGGTTTCATCAGAGACCCTGAAGGAATTGTAAAGAATTTCCCAGTTTTTTTTGTTTTGTTTTTGAAATTCCTTTTTATAGTGGGTTTGAGCTGATTCTCGCTGCCATGTTTATGCCAGTCTAGACACACTTGATTCCCTTACGGAGACATATCAATACATAGGTTTTAAGATTCTTACTAGTCAGATATATTCCTCTGCGGGAAATATGGGGTTTTGAGTCCCTTTCACTGAGGAAGGTGTAGGTCTTGTCTATTCCATAGTTGGTTTTTGGAACGGGACCTGTGCTTATATCAAACTCTGGTTTTATGCATCACCCCACCTCTCCTTCCCCCTTAAGCAGGCATAAGAGTGTTTTCTAAATGTGAGACACTGTTCTCTTTCCTAACTCAGTTCAAGTGTAGCCATGTTTACAGGATCTTCATAAGTGATATCTTATGATAAGTTTCTTTTTCTGTGTGACTTATTTCACTTAGAATCATCGTACCTGAATCCACCCATTTTGCTGCTACTGGTCTTATGACATTGATTTCATGGCTGAGGGATATTCCATCGTACGTAAGTACCACAATTTTTTGAACCATTTTTATATTTCCTGGGATATTTAAGGTGTACCCAAGTTGAGGTCCTTGTAAGCAGTGCAGCCCTAAATTTTGGGGTGGCTGTGTCTTTTTGATTTTCAGTTTTCCCAAGGTATATTCCCTAGACTGGAAGTGCCCTTGGCTCTGTATCTCTGTTGTTTACTTGTTTTAGGGAACACAATGCACTCCTCCAGAGAGGCAGTTGGCAATTTACATCCCGCCCATCAGCATAACAAGGCTCCCTGTTCTCCAGGGCCTGTCTTGCCTTTCTGGTTTTTACACATTTTGTGGATGTCCCTTTTGACCGGTGGGAAGTGATACTTCTTTGTAGTGCAGATTTGCATTGCCCGCTTGCTTGCTTGGCCAAAAAGGGAGTATGCGTTTTCTCCTGAATATATTCAGGAGAAAACGCATACGCCCTTTTTGGCCAAGTGCATCATTGTCGAAGTTGTGCCCCTCTTCCTGTGCTTTAAAGGCGATTCCAACGTACCTCTTGAAATCTGTTTCCTGCTATTCTGCCTCGCTTTCAAGTCCGCCTCGTTGCCTTCCCTCAACAGATTTTTGGACGATAGTTGTCCTTTATTACTCGGCCAGTTTGTGAATTGCTGTGCCCCTGAGCTCCATTTTTCAACTCGTTTTTGGTGAGCTGACCGCAAGTCCAAAATTTTGGTTCAGGATCTATACTGATTCCCAGTGGGTGGCTGAGACTTTGGTTAATTCTTCTTCCTGCCGGGAAATTACAGTGATATGTGCCCGTCCAAATGCCTAACAGCTACTCTCTCATTGGTTCTCCCTCTTCCCTTTCATCCTCTGCCAAATTGGCAACCTGTGCGAACCAGGAGGTTAAAGGGGCTGTCTCTCCAAGTTGGGAGGTTGATAATAAAGCAGATGGAAAGTCAAACTGGAGCACCAGGAGAGGGACTATTCGTTGAGTTTTAGAAACCTTTCGTATTCACAGTGTGTCCGTTCTCTAGGATTCCCGTACATGTTATATCTGTAGTAATATTCCCTTCAACCTGGAGAGTTGGGACCCATGGAATGTGTGCCATGCATTATTGCTTTAAAGGGTCTGCATTTGCTCACCCAATCTCACCAATCCTCTCAGTCCCAAGTGTCCAGCCTTATGCCACATCCAGCTGTCATTGTAGATAGGGTCATTTCAGGTTTCATCAGAGACCCTGAAGGAATTGTAAAGAATTTCCCAGTTTTTTTGTTTTATTTTTGAAATTCCTTTTTATAGTGGGTTTGAGCTGATTCTCGCTGCCATATTTATCCCAGTCTAGACACACTTGATTCCCTTACGGAGACATATCAATACATAGGTTTTAAGATTCTTACTAGTCAGATATATTCCTCTGCGGGAAATATGGGGTTTTGAGTCCCTTTCACTGAGGAAGGTGTAGGTCTTGTCTATTCCATAGTTGGTTTTTGGAACGGTACCTGTGCTTATATCAAACTCTGGTTTTATGCATCACCCCACCTCTCCTTCCCCCTTAAGCAGGCATAAGAGTGTTTTCTAAATGTGAGACACTGTTCTCTTTCCTAACTCAGTTCAAGTGTAGCCATGTTTACAGGATCTTCATAAGTGATATCTTATGATAAGTTTCTTTTTCTGTGTGACTTATTTCACTTAGAATCATCGTACCTGAATCCACCCATTTTGCTGCTACTGGTCTTATGACATTGATTTCATGGCTGAGGGATATTCCATCGTACGTAAGTACCACAATTTTTTGAACCATTTTTATATTTCCTGGGATATTTAAGGTGTACCCAAGTTGAGGTCCTTGTAAGCAGTGCAGCCCTAAATTTTGGGGTGGCTGTGTCTTTTTGATTTTCAGTTTTCCCAAGGTATATTCCCTAGACTGGAAGTGCCCTTGGCTCTGTAGCTCTGTTGTTTACTTGTTTTAGGGAACACAATGCACTCCTCCAGAGAGGCAGTTGGCAATTTACATCCCGCCCATCAGCATAACAAGGCTCCCTGTTCTCCAGGGCCTGTCTTGCCTTTCTGGTTTTTACACATTTTGTGGATGTCCCTTTTGACCGGTCGGAAGTGATACTTCTTTGTAGTGCAGATTTGCATTGCCCGCTTGCTTGCTTGGCCAAAAAGGGCGTATGCGTTTTCTCCTGAATATATTCAGGAGAAAACGCATACGCCCTTTTTGGCCAAGTGCATCATTGTCGAAGTTGTGCCCCTCTTCCTGTGCTTTAAAGGCGATTCCAACGTACCTCTGGAAATCTGTTTCCTGCTATTCTGCCTCGCTTTCAAGTCCGCCTCGTTGCCTTCCCTCAACAGATTTTTGGACGATAGTTGTCCTTTATTACTCGGCCAGTTTGTGAATTGCTGTGCCCCTGAGCTCCATTTTTCAACTCGTTTTTGGTGAGCTGACCGCAAGTCCAAAATTTTGGTTCAGGATCTATACTGATTCCCGGTGGGTGGCTGAGACTTTGGTTAATTCTTCTTCCTGCCGGGAAATTACAGTGATATGTGCCCGTCCAAATGCCTAACAGCTACTCTCTCATTGGTTCTCCCTCTTCCCTTTCATCCTCTGCCAAATTGGCAACCTGTGCGAACCAGGAGGTTAAAGGGGCTGTCTCTCCAAGTTGGGAGGTTGATAATAAAGCAGATGGAAAGTCAAACCGGAGCACCAGGAGAGGGACTATTCGTTGAGTTTTAGAAACCTTTCGTATTCACAGTGTGTCCGTTCTCTAGGATTCCCGTACATGTTATATCTGTAGTAATATTCCCTTCAACCTGGAGAGTTGGGACCCATGGAATGTGTGCCATGCATTATTGCTTTAAAGGGTCTGCATTTGCTCACCCAATCTCACCAATCCTCTCAGTCCCAAGTGTCCAGCCTTATGCCACATCCAGCTGTCATTGTAGATAGGGTCATTTCAGGTTTCATCAGAGACCCTGAAGGAATTGTAAAGAATTTCCCAGTTTTTTTGTTTTATTTTTGAAATTCCTTTTTATAGTGGGTTTGAGCTGATTCTCGCTGCCATATTTATCCCAGTCTAGACACACTTGATTCCCTTACGGAGACATATCAATACATAGGTTTTAAGGTTCTTACTAGTCAGATATATTCCTCTGGGGGAAATATGGGGTTTTGAGTCCCTTTCACTGAGGAAGGTGTAGGTCTTGTCTATTCCATAGTTGGTTTTTGGAACGGTACCTGTGCTTATATCAAACTCTGGTTTTATGCATCACCCCACCTCTCCTTCCCTCTTAAGCAGGCATAAGAGTGTTTTCTAAATGTGAGACACTGTTCTCTTTCCTAACTCAGTTCAAGTGTAGCCATGTTTACAGGATCTTCATAAGTGATAACTTATGATAAGTTTCTTTTTCTCTGTGACTTATTTCACTTAGAATCATCGTACCTGAATCCACCCATTTTGCTGCTACTGGTCTTATGACATTGATTTCATGGCTGAGGGATATTCCATCGTACGTAAGTACCACAATTTTTTGAACCAATTTTATATTTCCTGGGATATTTAAGGTGTACCCAAGTTGAGGTCCTTGTAAGCAGTGCAGCCCTAAATTTTGCGGTGGCTCTGTCTTATTGATTTTCAGTTTTTCCCAGGTATATTCCCTAGACTGGAAGTGCCCTTGGCTCTGTAGCTCTGTTCTTTACTTGTATTAGGGAACACAATGCACTCCTCCAGAGAGGCAGTTGGCAATTTACATCCCGCCCATCAACATAACAAGGCTCCCTGTTCTCCAGGGCCTGTCTTGCCTTTCTGGTTTTTACACATTTTGTGGATGTCCCTTTTGACCGGTGGGAAGTGATACTTCTTTGTAGTGCAGATTTGCATTGCCCGCTTGCTTGCTTGGCCAAAAAGGGCGTATGCGTTTTCTCCTGAATATATTCAGGAGAAAACGCATACGCCCTTTTTGGCCAAGTGCATCATTGTCGAAGTTGTGCCCCTCTTCCTGTGCTTTAAAGGCGATTCCAACGTACCTCTGGAAATCTGTTTCCTGCTATTCTGCCTCGCTTTCAAGTCCGCCTCGTTGCCTTCCCTCAACAGATTTTTGGACGATAGTTGTCCTTTATTACTCGGCCAGTTTGTGAATTGCTGTGCCCCTGAGCTCCATTTTTCAACTCGTTTTTGGTGAGCTGACCGCAAGTCCAAAATTTTGGTTCAGGATCTATACTGATTCCCGGTGGGTGGCTGAGACTTTGGTTAATTCTTCTTCCTGCCGGGATATTACAGTGATATGTGCCCGTCCAAATGCCTAACAGCTACTCTCTCATTGGTTCTCCCTCTTCCCTTTCATCCTCTGCCAAATTGGCAACCTGTGCGAACCAGGAGGTTAAAGGGGCTGTCTCTCCAAGTTGGGAGGTTGATAATAAAGCAGATGGAAAGTCAAACCGGAGCACCAGGAAAGGGACTATTCTTTGAGTTTTAGAAACCTTTCGTATTCACAGTGTGTCCGTTCTCTAGGATTCCCGTACATGTTATATCTGTAGTAATATTCCCTTCAACCTGGAGAGTTGGGACCCATGGAATGTGTGCCATGCATTATTGCTTTAAAGGGTCTGCATTTGCTCACCCAATCTCACCAATCCTCTCAGTCCCAAGTGTCCAGCCTTATGCCACATCCAGCTGTCATTGTAGATAGGGTCATTTCAGGTTTCATCAGAGACCCTGAAGGAATTGTAAAGAATTTCCCAGTTTTTTTGTTTTATTTTCGAAATTCCTTTTTATAGTGGGTTTGAGCTGATTCTCGCTGCCATATTTATCCCAGTCTAGACACACTTGATTCCCTTACGGAGACATATCAATACATAGGTTTTAAGATTCTTACTAGTCAGATATATTCCTCTGCGGGAAATATGGGGTTTTGAGTCCCTTTCACTGAGGAAGGTGTAGGTCTTGTCTATTCCATAGTTGGTTTTTGGAACGGGACCTGTGCTTATATCAAACTCTGGTTTTATGCATCACCCCACCTCTCCTTCCCCCTTAAGCAGGCATAAGAGTGTTTTCTAAATGAGAGACACTGTTCTCTTTCCTAACTCAGTTCAAGTGTAGCCATGTTTACAGGATCTTCATAAGTGATATCTTATGATAAGTTTCTTTTTCTGTGTGACTTATTTCACTTAGAATCATCGTACCTGAATCCACCCATTTTGCTGCTACTGGTCTTATGACATTGATTTCATGGCTGAGGGATATTCCATCGTACGTAAGTACCACAATTTTTTGAACCATTTTTATATTTCCTGGGATATTTAAGGTGTACCCAAGTTGAGGTCCTTGTAAGCAGTGCAGCCCTAAATTTTGGGGTGGCTGTGTCTTTTTGATTTTCAGTTTTCCCAAGGTATATTCCTTAGACTGGAAGTGCCCTTGGCTCTGTAGCTCTGTTGTTTACTTGTTTTAGGGAACACAATGCACTCCTCCAGAGAGGCAGTTGGCAATTTACATCCCGCCCATCAGCATAACAAGGCTCCCTGTTCTCCAGGGCCTGTCTTGCCTTTCTGGTTTTTACACATTTTGTGGATGTCCCTTTTGACCGGTGGGAAGTGATACTTCTTTGTAGTGCAGATTTGCATTGCCCGCTTGCTTGCTTGGCCAAAAAGGGCGTATGCGTTTTCTCCTGAATATATTCAGGAGAAAACGCATACGCCCTTTTTGGCCAAGTGCATCATTGTCGAAGTTGTGCCCCTCTTCCTGTGCTTAAAAGGCGATTCCAACGTACCTCTGGAAATCTGTTTCCTGCTAATCTGCCTCGCTTTCAAGTCCGCCTCGTTGCCTTCCCTCAACAGATTTTTGGACGATAGTTGTCCTTTATTACTCGGCCAGTTTGTGAATTGCTGTGCCCCTGAGCTCCATTTTTCAACTCGTTTTTGGTGAGCTGACCGCAAGTCCAAAATTTTGGTTCAGGATCTATAATGATTCCCGGTGGGTTGCTGAGACTTTGGTTAATTCTTCTTCCTGCCGGGATATTACAGTGATATGTGCCCGTCCAAATGCCTAACAGCTACTCTCTCATTGGTTCTCCCTCTTCCCTTTCATCCTCTGCCAAATTGGCAACCTGTGCGAACCAGGAGGTTAAAGGGGCTGTCTCTCCAAGTTGGGAGGTTGATAATAAAGCAGATGGAAAGTCAAACCGGAGCACCAGGAGAGGGACTATTCGTTGAGTTTTAGAAACCTTTCGTATTCACAGTGTGTCCGTTCTCTAGGATTCCCGTACATGTTATATCTGTAGTAATATTCCCTTCAACCTGGATCGTTGGGACCCATGGAATGTGTGCCATGCATTATTGCTTTAAAGGGTCTGCATTTGCTCACCCAATCTCACCAATCCTCTCAGTCCCAAGTGTCCAGCCTTATGCCACATCCAGCTGTCATTGTAGATAGGGTCATTTCAGGTTTCATCAGAGACCCTGAAGGAATTGTAAAGAATTTCCCAGTTTTTTTTGTTTTGTTTTTGAAATTCCTTTTTATAGTGGGTTTGAGCTGATTCTCGCTGCCATGTTTATGCCAGTCTAGACACACTTGATTCCCTTACGGAGACATATCAATACATAGGTTTTAAGATTCTTACTAGTCAGATATATTCCTCTGCGGGAAATATGGGGTTTTGAGTCCCTTTCACTGAGGAAGGTGTAGGTCTTGTCTATTCCATAGTTGGTTTTTGGAACGGGACCTGTGCTTATATCAAACTCTGGTTTTATGCATCACCCCACCTCTCCTTCCCCCTTAAGCAGGCATAAGAGTGTTTTCTAAATGTGAGACACTGTTCTCTTTCCTAACTCAGTTCAAGTGTAGCCATGTTTACAGGATCTTCATAAGTGATAACTTATGATAAGTTTCTTTTTCTCTGTGACTTATTTCACTTAGAATCATCGTACCTGAATCCACCCATTTTGCTGCTACTGGTCTTATGACATTGATTTCATGGCTGAGGGATATTCCATCGTACGTAAGTACCACAATTTTTTGAACCAATTTTATATTTCCTGGGATATTTAAGGTGTACCCAAGTTGAGGTCCTTGTAAGCAGTGCAGCCCTAAATTTTGGGGTGGCTCTGTCTTATTGATTTTCAGTTTTTCCCAGGTATATTCCCTAGACTGGAAGTGCCCTTGGCTCTGTAGCTCTGTTCTTTACTTGTTTTAGGGAACACAATGCACTCCTCCAGAGAGGCAGTTGGCAATTTACATCCCGCCCATCAACATAACAAGGCTCCCTGTTCTCCAGGGCCTGTCTTGCCTTTCTGGTTTTTACACATTTTGTGGATGTCCCTTTTGACCGGTGGGAAGTGATACTTCTTTGTAGTGCAGATTTGCATTGCCCGCTTGCTTGCTTGGCCAAAAAGGGCGTATGCGTTTTCTCCTGAATATATTCAGGAGAAAACGCATACGCCCTTTTTGGCCAAGTGCATCATTGTCGAAGTTGTGCCCCTCTTCCTGTGCTTTAAAGGCGATTCCAACGTACCTCTGGAAATCTGTTTCCTGCTATTCTGCCTCGCTTTCAAGTCCGCCTCGTTGCCTTCCCTCAACAGATTTTTGGACGATAGTTGTCCTTTATTACTCGGCCAGTTTGTGAATTGCTGTGCCCCTGAGCTCCATTTTTCAACTCGTTTTTGGTGAGCTGACCGCAAGTCCAAAATTTTGGTTCAGGATCTATAATGATTCCCGGTGGGTGGCTGAGACTTTGGTTAATTCTTCTTCCTGCCGGGAAATTACAGTGATATGTGCCCGTCCAAATGCCTAACAGCTACTCTCTCATTGGTTCTCCCTCTTCCCTTTCATCCTCTGCCAAATTGGCAACCTGTGCGAACCAGGAGGTTAAAGGGGCTGTCTCTCCAAGTTGGGAGGTTGATAATAAAGCAGATGGAAAGTCAAACCGGAGCACCAGGAGAGGGACTATTCGTTGAGTTTTAGAAACCTTTCGTATTCACAGTGTGTCCGTTCTCTAGGATTCCCGTACATGTTATATCTGTAGTAATATTCCCTTCAACCTGGAGCGTTGGGACCCATGGAATGTGTGCCATGCATTATTGCTTTAAAGGGTCTGCATTTGCTCACCCAATCTCACCAATCCTCTCAGTCCCAAGTGTCCAGCCTTATGCCACATCCAGCTGTCATTGTAGATAGGGTCATTTCAGGTTTCATCAGAGACCCTGAAGGAATTGTAAAGAATTTCCCAGTTTTTTTGTTTTGTTTTTGAAATTCCTTTTTATAGTGGGTTTGAGCTGATTCTCGCTGCCATGTTTATGCCAGTCTAGACACACTTGATTCCCTTACGGAGACATATCAATACATAGGTTTTAAGATTCTTACTAGTCAGATATATTCCTCTGCGGGAAATATGGGGTTTTGAGTCCCTTTCACTGAGGAAGGTGTAGGTCTTGTCTATTCCATAGTTGGTTTTTGGAACGGGACCTGTGCTTATATCAAACTCTGGTTTTATGCATCACCCCACCTCTCCTTCCCCCTTAAGCAGGCATAAGAGTGTTTTCTAAATGTGAGACACTGTTCTCTTTCCTAACTCAGTTCAAGTGTAGCCATGTTTACAGGATCTTCATAAGTGATAACTTATGATAAGTTTCTTTTTCTGTGTGACTTATTTCACTTAGAATCATCGTACCTGAATCCACCCATTTTGCTGCTACTGGTCTTATGACATTGATTTCATGGCTGAGGGATATTCCATCGTACGTAAGTACCACAATTTTTTGAACCAATTTTATATTTCCTGGGATATTTAAGGTGTACCCAAGTTGAGGTCCTTGTAAGCAGTGCAGCCCTAAATTTTGGGGTGGCTCTGTCTTATTGATTTTCAGTTTTTCCCAGGTATATTCCCTAGACTGGAAGTGCCCTTGGCTCTGTAGCTCTGTTGTTTACTTGTTTTAGGGAACACAATGCACTCCTCCAGAGAGGCAGTTGGCAATTTACATCCCGCCCATCAACATAACAAGGCTCCCTGTTCTCCAGGGCCTGTCTTGCCTTTCTGGTTTTTACACATTTTGTGGATGTCCCTTTTGACCGGTGGGAAGTGATACTTCTTTGTAGTGCAGATTTGCATTGCCCGCTTGCTTGCTTGGCCAAAAAGGGCGTATGCGTTTTCTCCTGATTCAGGAGAAAACGCATACGCCCTTTTTGGCCAAGTGCATCATTGTCGAAGTTGTGCCCCTCTTCCTGTGCTTTAAAGGCGATTCCAACGTACCTCTTGAAATCTGTTTCCTGCTATTCTGCCTCGCTTTCAAGTCCGCCTCGTTGCCTTCCCTCAACAGATTTTTGGACGATAGTTGTCCTTTATTACTCGGCCAGTTTGTGAATTGCTGTGCCCCTGAGCTCCATTTTTCAACTCGTTTTTGGTGAGCTGACCGCAAGTCCAAAATTTTGGTTCAGGATCTATACTGATTCCCGGTGGGTGGCTGAGACTTTGGTTAATTCTTCTTCCTGCCGGGATATTACAGTGATATGTGCCCGTCCAAATGCCTAACAGCTACTCTCTCATTGGTTCTCCCTCTTCCCTTTCATCCTCTGCCAAATTGGCAACCTGTGCGAACCAGGAGGTTAAAGGGGCTGTCTCTCCAAGTTGGGAGGTTGATAATAAAGCAGATGGAAAGTCAAACCGGAGCACCAGGAAAGGGACTATTCGTTGAGTTTTAGAAACCTTTCGTATTCACAGTGTGTCCGTTCTCTAGGATTCCCGTACATGTTATATCTGTAGTAATATTCCCTTCAACCTGGAGAGTTGGGACCCATGGAATGTGTGCCATGCATTATTGCTTTAAAGGGTCTGCATTTGCTCACCCAATCTCACCAATCCTCTCAGTCCCAAGTGTCCAGCCTTATGCCACATCCAGCTGTCATTGTAGATAGGGTCATTTCAGGTTTCATCAGAGACCCTGAAGGAATTGTAAAGAATTTCCCAGTTTTTTTGTTTTATTTTCGAAATTCCTTTTTATAGTGGGTTTGAGCTGATTCTCGCTGCCATATTTATCCCAGTCTAGACACACTTGATTCCCTTACGGAGACATATCAATACATAGGTTTTAAGATTCTTACTAGTCAGATATATTCCTCTGCGGGAAATATGGGGTTTTGAGTCCCTTTCACTGAGGAAGGTGTAGGTCTTGTCTATTCCATAGTTGGTTTTTGGAACGGGACCTGTGCTTATATCAAACTCTGGTTTTATGCATCACCCCACCTCTCCTTCCCCCTTAAGCAGGCATAAGAGTGTTTTCTAAATGAGAGACACTGTTCTCTTTCCTAACTCAGTTCAAGTGTAGCCATGTTTACAGGATCTTCATAAGTGATATCTTATGATAAGTTTCTTTTTCTGTGTGACTTATTTCACTTAGAATCATCGTACCTGAATCCACCCATTTTGCTGCTACTGGTCTTATGACATTGATTTCATGGCTGAGGGATATTCCATCGTACGTAAGTACCACAATTTTTTGAACCATTTTTATATTTCCTGGGATATTTAAGGTGTACCCAAGTTGAGGTCCTTGTAAGCAGTGCAGCCCTAAATTTTGGGGTGGCTGTGTCTTTTTGATTTTCAGTTTTCCCAAGGTATATTCCCTAGACTGGAAGTGCCCTTGGCTCTGTAGCTCTGTTGTTTACTTGTTTTAGGGAACACAATGCACTCCTCCAGAGAGGCAGTTGGCAATTTACATCCCGCCCATCAGCATAACAAGGCTCCCTGTTCTCCAGGGCCTGTCTTGCCTTTCTGGTTTTTACACATTTTGTGGATGTCCCTTTTGACCGGTGGGAAGTGATACTTCTTTGTAGTGCAGATTTGCATTGCCCGCTTGCTTGCTTGGCCAAAAAGGGCGTATGCGTTTTCTCCTGAATATATTCAGGAGAAAACGCATACGCCCTTTTTGGCCAAGTGCATCATTGTCGAAGTTGTGCCCCTCTTCCTGTGCTTAAAAGGCGATTCCAACGTACCTCTTGAAATCTGTTTCCTGCTAATCTGCCTCGCTTTCAAGTCCGCCTCGTTGCCTTCCCTCAACAGATTTTTGGACGATAGTTGTCCTTTATTACTCGGCCAGTTTGTGAATTGCTGTGCCCCTGAGCTCCATTTTTCAACTCGTTTTTGGTGAGCTGACCGCAAGTCCAAAATTTTGGTTCAGGATCTATAATGATTCCCGGTGGGTGGCTGAGACTTTGGTTAATTCTTCTTCCTGCCGGGATATTACAGTGATATGTGCCCGTCCAAATGCCTAACAGCTACTCTCTCATTGGTTCTCCCTCTTCCCTTTCATCCTCTGCCAAATTGGCAACCTGTGCGAACCAGGAGGTTAAAGGGGCTGTCTCTCCAAGTTGGGAGGTTGATAATAAAGCAGATGGAAAGTCAAACCGGAGCACCAGGAG
The DNA here is from genome assembly GCF_949752795.1 of Hyperoodon ampullatus. Classification (NCBI taxonomy): domain Eukaryota; kingdom Metazoa; phylum Chordata; class Mammalia; order Artiodactyla; family Ziphiidae; genus Hyperoodon; species Hyperoodon ampullatus. The sequence continues at coordinate 931,717 of NW_027641036.1, read as the reverse complement.
AGGGACTATTCGTTGAGTTTTAGAAACCTTTCGTATTCACAGTGTGTCCGTTCTCTAGGATTCCCGTACATGTTATATCTGTAGTAATATTCCCTTCAACCTGGAGCGTTGGGACCCATGGAATGTGTGCCATGCATTATTGCTTTAAAGGGTCTGCATTTGCTCACCCAATCTCACCAATCCTCTCAGTCCCAAGTGTCCAGCCTTATGCCACATCCAGCTGTCATTGTAGATAGGGTCATTTCAGGTTTCATCAGAGACCCTGAAGGAATTGTAAAGAATTTCCCAGTTTTTTTTGTTTTGTTTTTGAAATTCCTTTTTATAGTGGGTTTGAGCTGATTCTCGCTGCCATGTTTATGCCAGTCTAGACACACTTGATTCCCTTACGGAGACATATCAATACATAGGTTTTAAGATTCTTACTAGTCAGATATATTCCTCTGCGGGAAATATGGGGTTTTGAGTCCCTTTCACTGAGGAAGGTGTAGGTCTTGTCTATTCCATAGTTGGTTTTTGGAACGGGACCTGTGCTTATATCAAACTCTGGTTTTATGCATCACCCCACCTCTCCTTCCCCCTTAAGCAGGCATAAGAGTGTTTTCTAAATGTGAGACACTGTTCTCTTTCCTAACTCAGTTCAAGTGTAGCCATGTTTACAGGATCTTCATAAGTGATAACTTATGATAAGTTTCTTTTTCTCTGTGACTTATTTCACTTAGAATCATCGTACCTGAATCCACCCATTTTGCTGCTACTGGTCTTATGACATTGATTTCATGGCTGAGGGATATTCCATCGTACGTAAGTACCACAATTTTTTGAACCAATTTTATATTTCCTGGGATATTTAAGGTGTACCCAAGTTGAGGTCCTTGTAAGCAGTGCAGCCCTAAATTTTGGGGTGGCTCTGTCTTATTGATTTTCAGTTTTTCCCAGGTATATTCCCTAGACTGGAAGTGCCCTTGGCTCTGTAGCTCTGTTCTTTACTTGTTTTAGGGAACACAATGCACTCCTCCAGAGAGGCAGTTGGCAATTTACATCCCGCCCATCAACATAACAAGGCTCCCTGTTCTCCAGGGCCTGTCTTGCCTTTCTGGTTTTTACACATTTTGTGGATGTCCCTTTTGACCGGTGGGAAGTGATACTTCTTTGTAGTGCAGATTTGCATTGCCCGCTTGCTTGCTTGGCCAAAAAGGGCGTATGCGTTTTCTCCTGAATATATTCAGGAGAAAACGCATACGCCCTTTTTGGCCAAGTGCATCATTGTCGAAGTTGTGCCCCTCTTCCTGTGCTTTAAAGGCGATTCCAACGTACCTCTGGAAATCTGTTTCCTGCTATTCTGCCTCGCTTTCAAGTCCGCCTCGTTGCCTTCCCTCAACAGATTTTTGGACGATAGTTGTCCTTTATTACTCGGCCAGTTTGTGAATTGCTGTGCCCCTGAGCTCCATTTTTCAACTCGTTTTTGGTGAGCTGACCGCAAGTCCAAAATTTTGGTTCAGGATCTATAATGATTCCCGGTGGGTGGCTGAGACTTTGGTTAATTCTTCTTCCTGCCGGGAAATTACAGTGATATGTGCCCGTCCAAATGCCTAACAGCTACTCTCTCATTGGTTCTCCCTCTTCCCTTTCATCCTCTGCCAAATTGGCAACCTGTGCGAACCAGGAGGTTAAAGGGGCTGTCTCTCCAAGTTGGGAGGTTGATAATAAAGCAGATGGAAAGTCAAACCGGAGCACCAGGAGAGGGACTATTCGTTGAGTTTTAGAAACCTTTCGTATTCACAGTGTGTCCGTTCTCTAGGATTCCCGTACATGTTATATCTGTAGTAATATTCCCTTCAACCTGGAGCGTTGGGACCCATGGAATGTGTGCCATGCATTATTGCTTTAAAGGGTCTGCATTTGCTCACCCAATCTCACCAATCCTCTCAGTCCCAAGTGTCCAGCCTTATGCCACATCCAGCTGTCATTGTAGATAGGGTCATTTCAGGTTTCATCAGAGACCCTGAAGGAATTGTAAAGAAATTCCCAGTTTTTTTTGTTTTGTTTTTGAAATTCCTTTTTATAGTGGGTTTGAGCTGATTCTCGCTGCCATGTTTATGCCAGTCTAGACACACTTGATTCCCTTACGGAGACATATCAATACATAGGTTTTAAGATTCTTACTAGTCAGATATATTCCTCTGCGGGAAATATGGGGTTTTGAGTCCCTTTCACTGAGGAAGGTGTAGGTCTTGTCTATTCCATAGTTGGTTTTTGGAACGGGACCTGTGCTTATATCAAACTCTGGTTTTATGCATCACCCCACCTCTCCTTCCCCCTTAAGCAGGCATAAGAGTGTTTTCTAAATGTGAGACACTGTTCTCTTTCCTAACTCAGTTCAAGTGTAGCCATGTTTACAGGATCTTCATAAGTGATAACTTATGATAAGTTTCTTTTTCTCTGTGACTTATTTCACTTAGAATCATCGTACCTGAATCCACCCATTTTGCTGCTACTGGTCTTATGACATTGATTTCATGGCTGAGGGATATTCCATCGTACGTAAGTACCAGAATTTTTTGAACCAATTTTATATTTCCTGGGATATTTAAGGTGTACCCAAGTTGAGGTCCTTGTAAGCAGTGCAGCCCTAAATTTTGGGGTGGCTCTGTCTTATTGATTTTCAGTTTTTCCCAGGTATATTCCCTAGACTGGAAGTGCCCTTGGCTCTGTAGCTCTGTTGTTTACTTGTTTTAGGGAACACAATGCACTCCTCCAGAGAGGCAGTTGGCAATTTACATCCCGCCCATCAACATAACAAGGCTCCCTGTTCTCCAGGGCCTGTCTTGCCTTTCTGGTTTTTACACATTTTGTGGATGTCCCTTTTGACCGGTGGGAAGTGATACTTCTTTGTAGTGCAGATTTGCATTGCCCGCTTGCTTGCTTGGCCAAAAAGGGCGTATGCGTTTTCTCCTGATTCAGGAGAAAACGCATACGCCCTTTTTGGCCAAGTGCATCATTGTCGAAGTTGTGCCCCTCTTCCTGTGCTTTAAAGGCGATTCCAACGTACCTCTTGAAATCTGTTTCCTGCTATTCTGCCTCGCTTTCAAGTCCGCCTCGTTGCCTTCCCTCAACAGATTTTTGGACGAAAGTTCTTCTTTATTACTCGGCCAGTTTGTGAATTGCTGTGCCCCTGAGCTCCATTTTTCAACTCGTTTTTGGTGAGCTGACCGCAAGTCCAAAATTTTGGTTCAGGATCTATACTGATTCCCGGTGGGTGGCTGAGACTTTGGTTAATTCTTCTTCCTGCCGGGAAATTACAGTGATATGTGCCCGTCCAAATGCCTAACAGCTACTCTCTCATTGGTTCTCCCTCTTCCCTTTCATCCTCTGCCAAATTGGCAACCTGTGCGAACCAGGAGGTTAAATGGGCTGTCTCTCCAAGTTGGGAGGTTGATAATAAAGCAGATGGAAAGTCAAACCGGAGCACCAGGAGAGGGACTATTCGTTGAGTTTTAAAAACCTTTCGTATTCACAGTGTGTCTGTTCTCTAGGATTCCCGTACATGTTATATCTGTAGTAATATTCCCTTCAACCTGGAGAGTTGGGACCCATGGAATGTGTGCCATGCATTATTGCTTTAAAGGGTCTGCATTTGCTCACCCAATCTCACCAATCCTCTCAGTCCCAAGTGTCCAGCCTTATGCCACATCCAGCTGTCATTGTAGATAGGGTCATTTCAGGTTTCATCAGAGACCCTGAAGGAATTGTAAAGAATTTCCCAGTTTTTTTGTTTTATTTTTGAAATTCCTTTTTATAGTGGGTTTGAGCTGATTCTCGCTGCCATATTTATCCCAGTCTAGACACACTTGATTCCCTTACGGAGACATATCAATACATAGGTTTTAAGATTCTTACTAGTCAGATATATTCCTCTGCGGGAAATATGGGGTTTTGAGTCCCTTTCACTGAGGAAGGTGTAGGTCTTGTCTATTCCATAGTTGGTTTTTGGAACGGTACCTGTGCTTATATCAAACTCTGGTTTTATGCATCACCCCACCTCTCCTTCCCCCTTAAGCAGGCATAAGAGTGTTTTCTAAATGTGAGACACTGTTCTCTTTCCTAACTCAGTTCAAGTGTAGCCATGTTTACAGGATCTTCATAAGTGATATCTTATGATAAGTTTCTTTTTCTGTGTGACTTATTTCACTTAGAATCATCGTACCTGAATCCACCCATTTTGCTGCTACTGGTCTTATGACATTGATTTCATGGCTGAGGGATATTCCATCGTACGTAAGTACCACAATTTTTTGAACCATTTTTATATTTCCTGGGATATTTAAGGTGTACCCAAGTTGAGGTCCTTGTAAGCAGTGCAGCCCTAAATTTTGGGGTGGCTGTGTCTTTTTGATTTTCAGTTTTCCCAAGGTATATTCCCTAGACTGGAAGTGCCCTTGGCTCTGTAGCTCTGTTGTTTACTTGTTTTAGGGAACACAATGCACTCCTCCAGAGAGGCAGTTGGCAATTTACATCCCGCCCATCAGCATAACAAGGCTCCCTGTTCTCCAGGGCCTGTCTTGCCTTTCTGGTTTTTACATATTTTGTGGATATCCCTTTTGACCGGTGGGAAGTGATACTTCTTTGTAGTGCAGATTTGCATTGCCCGCTTGCTTGCTTGGCCAAAAAGGGCGTATGCGTTTTCTCCTGAATATATTCAGGAGAAAACGCATACGCCCTTTTTGGCCAAGTGCATCATTGTCGAAGTTGTGCCCCTCTTCCTGTGCTTTAAAGGCGATTCCAACGTACCTCTTGAAATCTGTTTCCTGCTATTCTGCCTCGCTTTCAAGTCCGCCTCGTTGCCTTCCCTCAACAGATTTTTGGACGATAGTTGTCCTTTATTACTCGGCCAGTTTGTGAATTGCTGTGCCCCTGAGCTCCATTTTTCAACTCGTTTTTGGTGAGCTGACCGCAAGTCCAAAATTTTGGTTCAGGATCTATACTGATTCCCGGTGGGTGGCTGAGACTTTGGTTAATTCTTCTTCCTGCCGGGAAATTACAGTGATATGTGCCCGTCCAAATGCCTAACAGCTACTCTCTCATTGGTTCTCCCTCTTCCCTTTCATCCTCTGCCAAATTGGCAACCTGTGCGAACCAGGAGGTTAAAGGGGCTGTCTCTCCAAGTTGGGAGGTTGATAATAAAGCAGATGGAAAGTCAAACCGGAGCACCAGGAGAGGGACTATTCGTTGAGTTTTAGAAACCTTTCGTATTCACAGTGTGTCCGTTCTCTAGGATTCCCGTACATGTTATATCTGTAGTAATATTCCCTTCAACCTGGAGAGTTGGGACCCATGGAATGTGTGCCATGCATTATTGCTTTAAAGGGTCTGCATTTGCTCACCCAATCTCACCAATCCTCTCAGTCCCAAGTGTCCAGCCTTATGCCACATCCAGCTGTCATTGTAGATAGGGTCATTTCAGGTTTCATCAGAGACCCTGAAGGAATTGTAAAGAATTTCCCAGTTTTTTTGTTTTATTTTTGAAATTCCTTTTTATAGTGGGTTTGAGCTGATTCTCGCTGCCATATTTATCCCAGTCTAGACACACTTGATTCCCTTACGGAGACATATCAATACATAGGTTTTAAGATTCTTACTAGTCAGATATATTCCTCTGCGGGAAATATGGGGTTTTGAGTCCCTTTCACTGAGGAAGGTGTAGGTCTTGTCTATTCCATAGTTGGTTTTTGGAACGGTACCTGTGCTTATATCAAACTCTGGTTTTATGCATCACCCCACCTCTCCTTCCCCCTTAAGCAGGCATAAGAGTGTTTTCTAAATGTGAGACACTGTTCTCTTTCCTAACTCAGTTCAAGTGTAGCCATGTTTACAGGATCTTCATAAGTGATATCTTATGATAAGTTTCTTTTTCTGTGTGACTTATTTCACTTAGAATCATCGTACCTGAATCCACCCATTTTGCTGCTACTGGTCTTATGACATTGATTTCATGGCTGAGGGATATTCCATCGTACGTAAGTACCACAATTTTTTGAACCATTTTTATATTTCCTGGGATATTTAAGGTGTACCCAAGTTGAGGTCCTTGTAAGCAGTGCAGCCCTAAATTTTGGGGTGGCTGTGTCTTTTTGATTTTCAGTTTTCCCAAGGTATATTCCATAGACTGGAAGTGCCCTTGGCTCTGTAGCTCTGTTGTTTACTTGTTTTAGGGAACACAATGCACTCCTCCAGAGAGGCAGTTGGCAATTTACATCCCGCCCATCAGCATAACAAGGCTCCCTGTTCTCCAGGGCCTGTCTTGCCTTTCTGGTTTTTACACATTTTGTGGATGTCCCTTTTGACCGGTCGGAAGTGATACTTCTTTGTAGTGCAGATTTGCATTGCCCGCTTGCTTGCTTGGTCAAAAAGGGCGTATGCGTTTTCTCCTGAATATATTCAGGAGAAAACGCATACGCCCTTTTTGGCCAAGTGCATCATTGTCGAAGTTGTGCCCCTCTTCCTGTGCTTTAAAGGCGATTCCAACGTACCTCTGGAAATCTGTTTCCTGCTATTCTGCCTCGCTTTCAAGTCCGCCTCGTTGCCTTCCCTCAACAGATTTTTGGACGATAGTTGTCCTTTATTACTCGGCCAGTTTGTGAATTGCTGTGCCCCTGAGCTCCATTTTTCAACTCGTTTTTGGTGAGCTGACCGCAAGTCCAAAATTTTGGTTCAGGATCTATACTGATTCCCGGTGGGTGGCTGAGACTTTGGTTAATTCTTCTTCCTGCCGGGAAATTACAGTGATATGTGCCCGTCCAAATGCCTAACAGCTACTCTCTCATTGGTTCTCCCTCTTCCCTTTCATCCTCTGCCAAATTGGCAACCTGTGCGAACCAGGAGGTTAAAGGGGCTGTCTCTCCAAGTTGGGAGGTTGATAATAAAGCAGATGGAAAGTCAAACCGGAGCACCAGGAGAGGGACTATTCGTTGAGTTTTAGAAACCTTTCGTATTCACAGTGTGTCCGTTCTCTAGGATTCCCGTACATGTTATATCTGTAGTAATATTCCCTTCAACCTGGAGAGTTGGGACCCATGGAATGTGTGCCATGCATTATTGCTTTAAAGGGTCTGCATTTGCTCACCCAATCTCACCAATCCTCTCAGTCCCAAGTGTCCAGCCTTATGCCACATCCAGCTGTCATTGTAGATAGGGTCATTTCAGGTTTCATCAGAGACCCTGAAGGAATTGTAAAGAATTTCCCAGTTTTTTTGTTTTATTTTTGAAATTCCTTTTTATAGTGGGTTTGAGCTGATTCTCGCTGCCATATTTATCCCAGTCTAGACACACTTGATTCCCTTACGGAGACATATCAATACATAGGTTTTAAGGTTCTTACTAGTCAGATATATTCCTCTGCGGGAAATATGGGGTTTTGAGTCCCTTTCACTGAGGAAGGTGTAGGTCTTGTCTATTCCATAGTTGGTTTTTGGAACGGTACCTGTGCTTATATCAAACTCTGGTTTTATGCATCACCCCACCTCTCCTTCCCCCTTAAGCAGGCATAAGAGTGTTTTCTAAATGTGAGACACTGTTCTCTTTCCTAACTCAGTTCAAGTGTAGCCATGTTTACAGGATCTTCATAAGTGATATCTTATGATAAGTTTCTTTTTCTGTGTGACTTATTTCACTTAGAATCATCGTACCTGAATCCACCCATTTTGCTGCTACTGGTCTTATGACATTGATTTCATGGCTGAGGGATATTCCATCGTACGTAAGTACCACAATTTTTTGAACCATTTTTATATTTCCTGGGATATTTAAGGTGTACCCAAGTTGAGGTCCTTGTAAGCAGTGCAGCCCTAAATTTTGGGGTGGCTGTGTCTTTTTGATTTTCAGTTTTCCCAAGGTATATTCCCTAGACTGGAAGTGCCCTTGGCTCTGTAGCTCTGTTCTTTACTTGTTTTAGGGAACACAATGCACTCCTCCAGAGAGGCAGTTGGCAATTTACATCCCGCCCATCAGCATAACAAGGCTCCCTGTTCTCCAGGGCCTGTCTTGCCTTTCTGGTTTTTACACATTTTGTGGATGTCCCTTTTGACCGGTGGGAAGTGATACTTCTTTGTAGTGCAGATTTGCATTGCCCGCTTGCTTGCTTGGTCAAAAAGGGCGTATGCGTTTTCTCCTGAATATATTCAGGAGAAAACGCATACGCCCTTTTTGGCCAAGTGCATCATTGTCGAAGTTGTGCCCCTCTTCCTGTGCTTTAAAGGCGATTCCAATGTACCTCTGGAAATCTGTTTCCTGCTATTCTGCCTCGCTTTCAAGTCCGCCTCGTTGCCTTCCCTCAACAGATTTTTGGACGATAGTTGTCCTTTATTACTCGGCCAGTTTGTGAATTGCTGTGCCCCTGAGCTCCATTTTTCAACTCGTTTTTGGTGAGCTGACCGCAAGTCCAAAATTTTGGTTCAGGATCTATACTGATTCCCGGTGGGTGGCTGAGACTTTGGTTAATTCTTCTTCCTGCCGGGAAATTACAGTGATATGTGCCCGTCCAAATGCCTAACAGCTACTCTCTCATTGGTTCTCCCTCTTCCCTTTCATCCTCTGCCAAATTGGCAACCTGTGCGAACCAGGAGGTTAAAGGGGCTGTCTCTCCAAGTTGGGAGGTTGATAATAAAGCAGATGGAAAGTCAAACCGGAGCACCAGGAGAGGGACTATTCGTTGAGTTTTAGAAACCTTTCGTATTCACAGTGTGTCCGTTCTCTAGGATTCCCGTACATGTTATATCTGTAGTAATATTCCCTTCAACCTGGAGAGTTGGGACCCATGGAATGTGTGCCATGCATTATTGCTTTAAAGGGTCTGCATTTGCTCACCCAATCTCACCAATCCTCTCAGTCCCAAGTGTCCAGCCTTATGCCACATCCAGCTGTCATTGTAGATAGGGTCATTTCAGGTTTCATCAGAGACCCTGAAGGAATTGTAAAGAATTTCCCAGTTTTTTTGTTTTATTTTTGAAATTCCTTTTTATAGTGGGTTTGAGCTGATTCTCGCTGCCATATTTATCCCAGTCTAGACACACTTGATTCCCTTACGGAGACATATCAATACATAGGTTTTAAGGTTCTTACTAGTCAGATATATTCCTCTGCGGGAAATATGGGGTTTTGAGTCCCTTTCACTGAGGAAGGTGTAGGTCTTGTCTATTCCATAGTTGGTTTTTGGAACGGTACCTGTGCTTATATCAAACTCTGGTTTTATGCATCACCCCACCTCTCCTTCCCCCTTAAGCAGGCATAAGAGTGTTTTCTAAATGTGAGACACTGTTCTCTTTCCTAACTCAGTTCAAGTGTAGCCATGTTTACAGGATCTTCATAAGTGATATCTTATGATAAGTTTCTTTTTCTGTGTGACTTATTTCACTTAGAATCATCGTACCTGAATCCACCCATTTTGCTGCTACTGGTCTTATGACATTGATTTCATGGCTGAGGGATATTCCATCGTACGTAAGTACCACAATTTTTTGAACCATTTTTATATTTCCTGGGATATTTAAGGTGTACCCAAGTTGAGGTCCTTGTAAGCAGTGCAGCCCTAAATTTTGGGGTGGCTGTGTCTCTTTGATTTTCAGTTTTCCAAAGGTATATTCCCTAGACTGGAAGTGCCCTTGGCTCTGTAGCTCTGTTGTTTACTTGTTTTAGGGAACACAATGCACTCCTCCAGAGAGGCAGTTGGCAATTTACATCCCGCCCATCAGCATAACAAGGCTCCCTGTTCTCCAGGGCCTGTCTTGCCTTTCTGGTTTTTACACATTTTGTGGATGTCCCTTTTGACCGGTCGGAAGTGATACTTCTTTGTAGTGCAGATTTGCATTGCCCGCTTGCTTGCTTGGTCAAAAAGGGCGTATGCGTTTTCTCCTGAATATATTCAGGAGAAAACGCATACGCCCTTTTTGGCCAAGTGCATCATTGTCGAAGTTGTGCCCCTCTTCCTGTGCTTTAAAGGCGATTCCAACGTACCTCTGGAAATCTGTTTCCTGCTATTCTGCCTCGCTTTCAAGTCCGCCTCGTTGCCTTCCCTCAACAGATTTTTGGACGATAGTTGTCCTTTATTACTCGGCCAGTTTGTGAATTGCTGTGCCCCTGAGCTCCATTTTTCAACTCGTTTTTGGTGAGCTGACCGCAAGTCCAAAATTTTGGTTCAGGATCTATACTGATTCCCGGTGGATGGCTGAGACTTTGGTTAATTCTTCTTCCTGCCGGGAAATTACAGTGATATGTGCCCGTCCAAATGCCTAACAGCTACTCTCTCATTGGTTCTCCCTCTTCCCTTTCATCCTCTGCCAAATTGGCAACCTGTGCGAACCAGGAGGTTAAAGGGGCTGTCTCTCCAAGTTGGGAGGTTGATAATAAAGCAGATGGAAAGTCAAACCGGAGCACCAGGAGAGGGACTATTCGTTGAGTTTTAGAAACCTTTCGTATTCACAGTGTATCCGTTCCCTAGGATTCCCGTACATGTTATATCTGTAGTAATATTCCCTTCAACCTGGAGAGTTGGGACCCATGGAATGTGTGCCATGCATTATTGCTTTAAAGGGTCTGCATTTGCTCACCCAATCTCACCAATCCTCTCAGTCCCAAGTGTCCAGCCTTATGCCACATCCAGCTGTCATTGTAGATAGGGTCATTTCAGGTTTCATCAGAGACCCTGAAGGAATTGTAAAGAATTTCCCAGTTTTTTTGTTTTATTTTTGAAATTCCTTTTTATAGTGGGTTTGAGCTGATTCTCGCTGCCATATTTATCCCAGTCTAGACACACTTGATTCCCTTACGGAGACATATCAATACATAGGTTTTAAGGTTCTTACTAGTCAGATATATTCCTCTGCGGGAAATATGGGGTTTTGAGTCCCTTTCACTGAGGAAGGTGTAGGTCTTGTCTATTCCATAGTTGGTTTTTGGAACGGTACCTGTGCTTATATCAAACTCTGGTTTTATGCATCACCCCACCTCTCCTTCCCCCTTAAGCAGGCATAAGAGTGTTTTCTAAATGTGAGACACTGTTCTCTTTCCTAACTCAGTTCAAGTGTAGCCATGTTTACAGGATCTTCATAAGTGATATCTTATGATAAGTTTCTTTTTCTGTGTGACTTATTTCACTTAGAATCATCGTACCTGAATCCACCCATTTTGCTGCTACTGGTCTTATGACATTGATTTCATGGCTGAGGGATATTCCATCGTACGTAAGTACCACAATTTTTTGAACCATTTTTATATTTCCTGGGATATTTAAGGTGTACCCAAGTTGAGGTCCTTGTAAGCAGTGCAGCCCTAAATTTTGGGGTGGCTGTGTCTTTTTGATTTTCAGTTTTCCCAAGGTATATTCCCTAGACTGGAAGTGCCCTTGGCTCTGTAGCTCTGTTGTTTACTTGTTTTAGGGAACACAATGCACTCCTCCAGAGAGGCAGTTGGCAATTTACATCCCGCCCATCAGCATAACAAGGCTCCCTGTTCTCCAGGGCCTGTCTTGCCTTTCTGGTTTTTACACATTTTGTGGATGTCCCTTTTGACCGGTCGGAAGTGATACTTCTTTGTAGTGCAGATTTGCATTGCCCGCTTGCTTGCTTGGCCAAAAAGGGCGTATGCGTTTTCTCCTGAATATATTCAGGAGAAAACGCATACGCCCTTTTTGGCCAAGTGCATCATTGTCGAAGTTGTGCCCCTCTTCCTGTGCTTTAAAGGCGATTCCAACGTACCTCTGGAAATCTGTTTCCTGCTATTCTGCCTCGCTTTCAAGTCCGCCTCATTGCCTTCCCTCAACAGATTTTTGGACGATAGTTGTCCTTTATTACTCGGCCAGTTTGTGAATTGCTGTGCCCCTGAGCTCCATTTTTCAACTCGTTTTTGGTGAGCTGACCGCAAGTCCAAAATTTTGGTTCAGGATCTATACTGATTCCCGGTGGGTGGCTGAGACTTTGGTTAATTCTTCTTCCTGCCGGGAAATTACAGTGATATGTGCCCGTCCAAATGCCTAACAGCTACTCTCTCATTGGTTCTCCCTCTTCCCTTTCATCCTCTGCCAAATTGGCAACCTGTGCGAACCAGGAGGTTAAAGGGGCTGTCTCTCCAAGTTGGGAGGTTGATAATAAAGCAGATGGAAAGTCAAACCGGAGCACCAGGAGAGGGACTATTCGTTGAGTTTTAGAAACCTTTCGTATTCACAGTGTGTCCGTTCTCTAGGATTCCCGTACATGTTATATCTGTAGTAATATTCCCTTTAACCTGGAGAGTTGGGACCCATGGAATGTGTGCCATGCATTATTGCTTTAAAGGGTCTGCATTTGCTCACCCAATCTCACCAATCCTCTCAGTCCCAAGTGTCCAGCCTTATGCCACATCCAGCTGTCATTGTAGATAGGGTCATTTCAGGTTTCATCAGAGACCCTGAAGGAATTGTAAAGAATTTCCCAGTTTTTTTGTTTTATTTTTGAAATTCCTTTTTATAGTGGGTTTGAGCTGATTCTCGCTGCCATATTTATCCCAGTCTAGACACACTTGATTCCCTTACGGAGACATATCAATACATAGGTTTTAAGGTTCTTACTAGTCAGATATATTCCTCTGCGGGAAATATGGGGTTTTGAGTCCCTTTCACTGAGGAAGGTGTAGGTCTTGTCTATTCCATAGTTGGTTTTTGGAACGGTACCTGTGCTTATATCAAACTCTGGTTTTATGCATCACCCCACCTCTCCTTCCCCCTTAAGCAGGCATAAGAGTGTTTTCTAAATGTGAGACACTGTTCTCTTTCCTAACTCAGTTCAAGTGTAGCCATGTTTACAGGATCTTCATAAGTGATATCTTATGATAAGTTTCTTTTTCTGTGTGACTTATTTCACTTAGAATCATCGTACCTGAATCCACCCATTTTGCTGCTACTGGTCTTATGACATTGATTTCATGGCTGAGGGATATTCCATCGTACGTAAGTACCACAATTTTTTGAACCATTATTATATTTCCTGGGATATTTAAGGTGTACCCAAGTTGAGGTCCTTGTAAGCAGTGCAGCCCTAAATTTTGGGGTGGCTGTGTCTTTTTGATTTTCAGTTTTCCCAAGGTATATTCCCTAGACTGGAAGTGCCCTTGGCTCTGTAGCTCTGTTGTTTACTTGTTTTAGGGAACACAATGCACTCCTCCAGAGAGGCAGTTGGCAATTTACATCCCGCCCATCAGCATAACAAGGCTCCCTGTTCTCCAGGGCCTGTCTTGCCTTTCTGGTTTTTACACATTTTGTGGATGTCCCTTTTGACCGGTGGGAAGTGATACTTCTTTGTAGTGCAGATTTGCATTGCCCGCTTGCTTGCTTGGCCAAAAAGGGCGTATGCGTTTTCTCCTGAATATATTCAGGAGAAAACGCATACGCCCTTTTTGGCCAAGTGCATCATTGTCGAAGTTGTGCCCCTCTTCCTGTGCTTTAAAGGCGATTCCAACGTACCTCTTGAAATCTGTTTCCTGCTATTCTGCCTCGCTTTCAAGTCCGCCTCGTTGCCTTCCCTCAACAGATTTTTGGACGATAGTTGTCCTTTATTACTCGGCCAGTTTGTGAATTGCTGTGCCCCTGAGCTCCATTTTTCAACTCGTTTTTGGTGAGCTGACCGCAAGTCCAAAATTTTGGTTCAGGATCTATACTGATTCCCGGTGGGTGGCTGAGACTTTGGTTAATTCTTCTTCCTGCCGGGAAATTACAGTGATATGTGCCCGTCCAAATGCCTAACAGCTACTCTCTCATTGGTTCTCCCTCTTCCCTTTCATCCTCTGCCAAATTGGCAACCTGTGCGAACCAGGAGGTTAAAGGGGCTGTCTCTCCAAGTTGGGAGGTTGATAATAAAGCAGATGGAAAGTCAAACCGGAGCACCAGGAGAGGGACTATTCGTTGAGTTTTAGAAACCTTTCGTATTCACAGTGTGTCCGTTCTCTAGGATTCCCGTACATGTTATATCTGTAGTAATATTCCCTTCAACCTGGAGAGTTGGGACCCATGGAATGTGTGCCATGCATTATTGCTTTAAAGGGTCTGCATTTGCTCACCCAATCTCACCAATCCTCTCAGTCCCAAGTGTCCAGCCTTATGCCACATCCAGCTGTCATTGTAGATAGGGTCATTTCAGGTTTCATCAGAGACCCTGAAGGAATTGTAAAGAATTTCCCAGTTTTTTTGTTTTATTTTTGAAATTCCTTTTTATAGTGGGTTTGAGCTGATTCTCGCTGCCATATTTATCCCAGTCTAGACACACTTGATTCCCTTACGGAGACATATCAATACATAGGTTTTAAGGTTCTTACTAGTCAGATATATTCCTCTGCGGGAAATATGGGGTTTTGAGTCCCTTTCACTGAGGAAGGTGTAGGTCTTGTCTATTCCATAGTTGGTTTTTGGAACGGTACCTGTGCTTATATCAAACTCTGGTTTTATGCATCACCCTACCTCTCCTTCCCCCTTAAGCAGGCATAAGAGTGTTTTCTAAATGTGAGACACTGTTCTCTTTCCTAACTCAGTTCAAGTGTAGCCATGTTTACAGGATCTTCATAAGTGATATCTTATGATAAGTTTCTTTTTCTGTGTGACTTATTTCACTTAGAATCATCGTACCTGAATCCACCCATTTTGCTGCTACTGGTCTTATGACATTGATTTCATGGCTGAGGGATATTCCATCGTACGTAAGTACCACAATTTTTTGAACCATTTTTATATTTCCTGGGATATTTAAGGTGTACCCAAGTTGAGGTCCTTGTAAGCAGTGCAGCCCTAAATTTTGGGGTGGCTGTGTCTTTTTGATTTTCAGTTTTCCCAAGGTATATTCCCTAGACTGGAAGTGCCCTTGGCTCTGTAGCTCTGTTGTTTACTTGTTTTAGGGAACACAATGCACTCCTCCAGAGAGGCAGTTGGCAATTTACATCCCGCCCATCAGCATAACAAGGCTCCCTGTTCTCCAGGGCCTGTCTTGCCTTTCTGGTTTTTACACATTTTGTGGATGTCCCTTTTGACCGGTGGGAAGTGATACTTCTTTGTAGTGCAGATTTGCATTGCCCGCTTGCTTGCTTGGTCAAAAAGGGCGTATGCGTTTTCTCCTGAATATATTCAGGAGAAAACGCATACGCCCTTTTTGGCCAAGTGCATCATTGTCGAAGTTGTGCCCCTCTTCCTGTGCTTTAAAGGCGATTCCAACGTACCTCTGGAAATCTGTTTCCTGCTATTCTGCCTCGCTTTCAAGTCTGCCTCGTTGCCTTCCCTCAACAGATTTTTGGACGATAGTTGTCCTTTATTACTCGGCCAGTTTGTGAATTGCTGTGCCCCTGAGCTCCATTTTTCAACTCGTTTTTGGTGAGCTGACCGCAAGTCCAAAATTTTGGTTCAGGATCTATACTGATTCCCGGTGGGTGGCTGAGACTTTGGTTAATTCTTCTTCCTGCCGGGAAATTACAGTGATATGTGCCCGTCCAAATGCCTAACAGCTACTCTCTCATTGGTTCTCCCTCTTCCCTTTCATCCTCTGCCAAATTGGCAACCTGTGCGAACCAGGAGGTTAAAGGGGCTGTCTCTCCAAGTTGGGAGGTTGATAATAAAGCAGATGGAAAGTCAAACCGGAGCACCAGGAGAGGGACTATTCGTTGAGTTTTAGAAACCTTTCGTATTCACAGTGTGTCCGTTCTCTAGGATTCCCGTACATGTTATATCTGTAGTAATATTCCCTTCAACCTGGAGAGTTGGGACCCATGGAATGTGTGCCATGCATTATTGCTTTAAAGGGTCTGCATTTGCTCACCCAATCTCACCAATCCTCTCAGTCCCAAGTGTCCAGCCTTATGCCACATCCAGCTGTCATTGTAGATAGGGTCATTTCAGGTTTCATCAGAGACCCTGAAGGAATTGTAAAGAATTTCCCAGTTTTTTTGTTTTATTTTTGAAATTCCTTTTTATAGTGGGTTTGAGCTGATTCTCGCTGCCATATTTATCCCAGTCTAGACACACTTGATTCCCTTACGGAGACATATCAATACATAGGTTTTAAGGTTCTTACTAGTCAGATATATTCCTCTGCGGGAAATATGGGGTTTTGAGTCCCTTTCACTGAGGAAGGTGTAGGTCTTGTCTATTCCATAGTTGGTTTTTGGAACGGTACCTGTGCTTATATCAAACTCTGGTTTTATGCATCACCCCACCTCTCCTTCCCCCTTAAGCAGGCATAAGAGTGTTTTCTAAATGTGAGACACTGTTCTCTTTCCTAACTCAGTTCAAGTGTAGCCATGTTTACAGGATCTTCATAAGTGATATCTTATGATAAGTTTCTTTTTCTGTGTGACTTATTTCACTTAGAATCATCGTACCTGAATCCACCCATTTTGCTGCTACTGGTCTTATGACATTGATTTCATGGCTGAGGGATATTCCATCGTACGTAAGTACCACAATTTTTTGAACCATTTTTATATTTCCTGGGATATTTAAGGTGTACCCAAGTTGAGGTCCTTGTAAGCAGTGCAGCCCTAAATTTTGGGGTGGCTGTGTCTCTTTGATTTTCAGTTTTCCCAAGGTATATTCCCTAGACTGGAAGTGCCCTTGGCTCTGTAGCTCTGTTGTTTACTTGTTTTAGGGAACACAATGCACTCCTCCAGAGAGGCAGTTGGCAATTTACATCCCGCCCATCAGCATAACAAGGCTCCCTGTTCTCCAGGGCCTGTCTTGCCTTTCTGGTTTTTACACATTTTGTGGATGTCCCTTTTGACCGGTGGGAAGTGATACTTCTTTGTAGTGCAGATTTGCATTGCCCGCTTGCTTGCTTGGTCAAAAAGGGCGTATGCGTTTTCTCCTGAATATATTCAGGAGAAAACGCATACGCCCTTTTTGGCCAAGTGCATCATTGTCGAAGTTGTGCCCCTCTTCCTGTGCTTTAAAGGCGATTCCAACGTACCTCTGGAAATCTGTTTCCTGCTATTCTGCCTCGCTTTCAAGTCCGCCTCGTTGCCTTCCCTCAACAGATTTTTGGACGATAGTTGTCCTTTATTACTCGGCCAGTTTGTGAATTGCTGTGCCCCTGAGCTCCATTTTTCAACTCGTTTTTGGTGAGCTGACCGCAAGTCCAAAATTTTGGTTCAGGATCTATACTGATTCCCGGTGGGTGGCTGAGACTTTGGTTAATTCTTCTTCCTGCCGGGAAATTACAGTGATATGTGCCCGTCCAAATGCCTAACAGCTACTCTCTCATTGGTTCTCCCTCTTCCCTTTCATCCTCTGCCAAATTGGCAACCTGTGCGAACCAGGAGGTTAAAGGGGCTGTCTCTCCAAGTTGGGAGGTTGATAATAAAGCAGATGGAAAGTCAAACCGGAGCACCAGGAGAGGGACTATTCGTTGAGTTTTAGAAACCTTTCGTATTCACAGTGTGTCCGTTCTCTAGGATTCCCGTACATGTTATATCTGTAGTAATATTCCCTTCAACCTGGAGAGTTGGGACCCATGGAATGTGTGCCATGCATTATTGCTTTAAAGGGTCTGCATTTGCTCACCCAATCTCACCAATCCTCTCAGTCCCAAGTGTCCAGCCTTATGCCACATCCAGCTGTCATTGTAGATAGGGTCATTTCAGGTTTCATCAGAGACCCTGAAGGAATTGTAAAGAATTTCCCAGTTTTTTTTGTTTTATTTTTGAAATTCCTTTTTATAGTGGGTTTGAGCTGATTCTCGCTGCCATATTTATCCCAGTCTAGACACACTTGATTCCCTTACGGAGACATATCAATACATAGGTTTTAAGGTTCTTACTAGTCAGATATATTCCTCTGCGGGAAATATGGGGTTTTGAGTCCCTTTCACTGAGGAAGGTGTAGGTCTTGTCTATTCCATAGTTGGTTTTTGGAACGGTACCTGTGCTTATATCAAACTCTGGTTTTATGCATCACCCCACCTCTCCTTCCCCCTTAAGCAGGCATAAGAGTGTTTTCTAAATGTGAGACACTGTTCTCTTTCCTAACTCAGTTCAAGTGTAGCCATGTTTACAGGATCTTCATAAGTGATATCTTATGATAAGTTTCTTTTTCTGTGTGACTTATTTCACTTAGAATCATCGTACCTGAATCCACCCATTTTGCTGCTACTGGTCTTATGACATTGATTTCATGGCTGAGGGATATTCCATCGTACGTAAGTACCACAATTTTTTGAACCATTTTTATATTTCCTGGGATATTTAAGGTGTACCCAAGTTGAGGTCCTTGTAAGCAGTGCAGCCCTAAATTTCGGGGTGGCTGTGTCTTTTTGATTTTCAGTTTTCCCAAGGTATATTCCCTAGACTGGAAGTGCCCTTGGCTCTGTAGCTCTGTTGTTTACTTGTTTTAGGGAACACAATGCACTCCTCCAGAGAGGCAGTTGGCAATTTACATCCCGCCCATCAGCATAACAAGGCTCCCTGTTCTCCAGGGCCTGTCTTGCCTTTCTGGTTTTTACACATTTTGTGGATGTCCCTTTTGACCGGTGGGAAGTGATACTTCTTTGTAGTGCAGATTTGCATTGCCCACTTGCTTGCTTGGCCAAAAAGGGCGTATGCGTTTTCTCCTGAATATATTCAGGAGAAAACGCATACGCCCTTTTTGGCCAAGTGCATCATTGTCGAAGTTGTGCCCCTCTTCCTGTGCTTTAAAGGCGATTCCAACGTACCTCTGGAAATCTGTTTCCTGCTATTCTGCCTCGCTTTCAAGTCCGCCTCGTTGCCTTCCCTCAACAGATTTTTGGACGATAGTTGTCCTTTATTACTCGGCCAGTTTGTGAATTGCTGTGCCCCTGAGCTCCATTTTTCAACTCGTTTTTGGTGAGCTGACCGCAAGTCCAAAATTTTGGTTCAGGATCTATACTGATTCCCGGTGGGTGGCTGAGACTTTGGTTAATTCTTCTTCCTGCCGGGAAATTACAGTGATATGTGCCCGTCCAAATGCCTAACAGCTACTCTCTCATTGGTTCTCCCTCTTCCCTTTCATCCTCTGCCAAATTGGCAACCTGTGCGAACCAGGAGGTTAAAGGGGCTGTCTCTCCAAGTTGGGAGGTTGATAATAAAGCAGATGGAAAGTCAAACCGGAGCACCAGGAGAGGGACTATTCGTTGAGTTTTAGAAACCTTTTGTATTCACAGTGTGTCCGTTCTCTAGGTTTCCCATACATGTTATAGCTGTAGTAATATTCCCTTCAACCTGGAGAGATGGGACCCATTGAATGGGTGCCAGGCATTTGTGCTTTAAAGGGTCTGCATTTGCTCACCCAATCTCACAAATCGTCTCAGTCCCAAGTGTCCCTCCTTATGCCACATCCCGCTGTCGTTGTAGATAGGGTCATTCCAGGTTTCATCAGAGACCCTGAAGGAATTGTAAAGAATTTCCCAGTTTTTTTGTTTTGTTTTTGAAATTCCTTTTTAGAGTGGGTTTGAGCTGATTCTCGCTGCCATGTTTATGCCAGTCTAGACACACTTGATTCCCTCACGGAGACATATCAATACATAGGTTTTAAGATTCTTACTAGTCAGATATATTCCTCTGCGGGAAATATGGGGTTTTGAGTCCCTTTCACTGAGGAAGGTGTAGGTCTTGTCTATTCCATAGTTGGTTTTTGGAACGGTACCTGTGCTTATATCAAACTCTGGTTTTATGCATCACCCCACCTCTCCTTCCCCCTTAAGCAGGCATAAGAGTGTTTTCTAAATGTGAGACACTGTTCTCTTTCCTAACTCAGATCAAGTGTAGCCATGTTTACAGGATCTTCATAAGTGATATCTTATGATAAGTTTCTTTTTCTGTGTGACTTATTTCACTTAGAATCATCGTACCTGAATCCACCCATTTTGCTGCTACTGGTCTTATGACATTGATTTCATGGCTGAGGGATATTCCATCGTACGTAAGTACCACAATTTTTTGAACCATTTTTATATTTCCTGGGATATTTAAGGTGTACCCAAGTTGAGGTCCTTGTAAGCAGTGCAGCCCTAAATTTTGGGGTGGCTGTGTCTTTTTGATTTTCAGTTTTCCCAAGGTATATTCCCTAGACTGGAAGTGCCCTTGGCTCTGTAGCTCTGTTGTTTACTTGTTTTAGGGAACACAATGCACTCCTCCAGAGAGGCAGTTGGCAATTTACATCCCGCCCATCAGCATAACAAGGCTCCCTGTTCTCCAGGGCCTGTCTTGCCTTTCTGGTTTTTACACATTTTGTGGATGTCCCTTTTGACCGGTGGGAAGTGATACTTCTTTGTAGTGCAGATTTGCATTGCCCGCTTGCTTGCTTGGTCAAAAAGGGCGTATGCGTTTTCTCCTGAATATATTCAGGAGAAAACGCATACGCCCTTTTTGGCCAAGTGCATCATTGTCGAAGTTGTGCCCCTCTTCCTGTGCTTTAAAGGCGATTCCAACGTACCTCTTGAAATCTGTTTCCTGCTATTCTGCCTCGCTTTCAAGTCCGCCTCGTTGCCTTCCCTCAACAGATTTTTGGACGATAGTTGTCCTTTATTACTCGGCCAGTTTGTGAATTGCTGTGCCCCTGAGCTCCATTTTTCAACTCGTTTTTGGTGAGCTGACCGCAAGTCCAAAATTTTGGTTCCGGATCTATACTGATTCCCGGTGGGTGGCTGAGACTTTGGTTAATTCTTCTTCCTGCCGGGAAATTACAGTGATATGTGCCCGTCCAAATGCCTAACAGCTACTCTCTCATTGGTTCTCCCTCTTCCCTTTCATCCTCTGCCAAATTGGCAACCTGTGCGAACCAGGAGGTTAAAGGGGCTGTCTCTCCAAGTTGGGAGGTTGATAATAAAGCAGATGGAAAGTCAAACCGGAGCACCAGGAGAGGGACTATTCGTTGAGTTTTAGAAACCTTTTGTATTCACAGTGTGTCCGTTCTCTAGGTTTCCCATACATGTTATAGCTGTAGTAATATTCCCTTCAACCTGGAGAGTTGGGACCCATTGAATGGGTGCCAGGCATTTGTGCTTTAAAGGGTCTGCATTTGCTCACCCAATCTCACAAATCGTCTCAGTCCCAAGTGTCCCTCCTTATGCCACATCCCGCTGTCGTTGTAGATAGGGTCATTCCAGGTTTCATCAGAGACCCTGAAGGAATTGTAAAGAATTTCCCAGTTTTTTTGTTTTGTTTTTGAAATTCCTTTTTAGAGTGGGTTTGAGCTGATTCTCGCTGCCATGTTTATGCCAGTCTAGACACACTTGATTCCCTTACGGAGACATATCAATACATAGGTTTTAAGATTCTTACTAGTCAGATATATTCCTCTGCGGGAAATATGGGGTTTTGAGTCCCTTTCACTGAGGAAGGTGTAGGTCTTGTCTATTCCATAGTTGGTTTTTGGAACGGTACCTGTGCTTATATCAAACTCTGGTTTTATGCATCACCCCACCTCTCCTTCCCCCTTAAGCAGGCATAAGAGTGTTTTCTAAATGTGAGACACTGTTCTCTTTCCTAACTCAGATCAAGTGTAGCCATGTTTACAGGATCTTCATAAGTGATATCTTATGATAAGTTTCTTTTTCTGTGTGACTTATTTCACTTAGAATCATCGTACCTGAATCCACCCATTTTGCTGCTACTGGTCTTATGACATTGATTTCATGGCTGAGGGATATTCCATCGTACGTAAGTACCACAATTTTTTGAACCATTTTTATATTTCCTGGGATATTTAAGGTGTACCCAAGTTGAGGTCCTTGTAAGCAGTGCAGCCCTAAATTTTGGGGTGGCTGTGTCTTTTTGATTTTCAGTTTTCCCAAGGTATATTCCCTAGACTGGAAGTGCCCTTGGCTCTGTAGCTCTGTTGTTTACTTGTTTTAGGGAACACAATGCACTCCTCCAGAGAGGCAGTTGGCAATTTACATCCCGCCCATCAGCATAACAAGGCTCCCTGTTCTCCAGGGCCTGTCTTGCCTTTCTGGTTTTTACACATTTTGTGGATGTCCCTTTTGACCGGTGGGAAGTGATACTTCTTTGTAGTGCAGATTTGCATTGCCCGCTTGCTTGCTTGGTCAAAAAGGGCGTATGCGTTTTCTCCTGAATATATTCAGGAGAAAACGCATACGCCCTTTTTGGCCAAGTGCATCATTGTCGAAGTTGTGCCCCTCTTCCTGTGCTTTAAAGGCGATTCCAACGTACCTCTGGAAATCTGTTTCCTGCTATTCTGCCTCGCTTTCAAGTCCGCCTCGTTGCCTTCCCTCAACAGATTTTTGGACGATAGTTGTCCTTTATTACTCGGCCAGTTTGTGAATTGTTGTGCCCCTGAGCTCAATTTTTCAACTCGTTTTTGGTGAGCTGACCGCAAGTCCAAAATTTTGGTTCAGGATCTATACTGATTCCCGGTGGGTGGCTGAGACTTTGGTTAATTCTTCTTCCTGCCGGGAAATTACAGTGATATGTGCCCGTCCAAATGCCTAACAGCTACTCTCTCATTGGTTCTCCCTCTTCCCTTTCATCCTCTGCCAAATTGGCAACCTGTGCGAACCAGGAGGTTAAAGGGGCTGTCTCTCCAAGTTGGGAGGTTGATAATAAAGCAGATGGAAAGTCAAACCGGAGCACCAGGAGAGGGACTATTCGTTGAGTTTTAGAAACCTTTCGTATTCACAGTGTGTCCGTTCTCTAGGATTCCCGTACATGTTATATCTGTAGTAATATTCCCTTCAACCTGGAGAGTTGGGACCCATGGAATGTGTGCCATGCATTATTGCTTTAAAGGGTCTGCATTTGCTCACCCAATCTCACCAATCCTCTCAGTCCCAAGTGTCCAGCCTTATGCCACATCCAGCTGTCATTGTAGATAGGGTCATTTCAGGTTTCATCAGAGACCCTGAAGGAATTGTAAAGAATTTCCCAGTTTTTTTGTTTTATTTTTGAAATTCCTTTTTATAGTGGGTTTGAGCTGATTCTCGCTGCCATATTTATCCCAGTCTAGACACACTTGATTCCCTTACGGAGACATATCAATACATAGGTTTTAAGGTTCTTACTAGACAGATATATTCCTCTGCGGGAAATATGGGGTTTTGAGTCCCTTTCACTGAGGAAGGTGTAGGTCTTGTCTATTCCATAGTTGGTTTTTGGAACGGAACCTGTGCTTATATCAAACTCTGGTTTTATGCATCACCCCACCTCTCCTTCCCCCTTAAGCAGGCATAAGAGTGTTTTCTAAATGTGAGACACTGTTCTCTTTCCTAACTCAGTTCAAGTGTAGCCATGTTTACAGGATCTTCATAAGTGATATCTTTTGATAAGTTTCTTTTTCTGTGTGACTTATTTCACTAAGAATCATCGTACCTGAATCCACCCATTTTGCTGCTACTGGTCTTATGACATTGATTTCATGGCTGAGGGATATTCCATCGTACGTAAGTACCACAATTTTTTGAACCATTTTTATATTTCCTGGGATATTTAAGGTGTACCCAAGTTGAGGTCCTTGTAAGCAGTGCAGCCCTAAATTTTGGGGTGGCTGTGTCTCTTTGATTTTCAGTTTTCCCAAGGTATATTCCCTAGACTGGAAGTGCCCTTGGCTCTGTAGCTCTGTTGTTTACTTGTTTTAGGGAACACAATGCACTCCTCCAGAGAGGCAGTTGGCAATTTACATCCCGCCCATCAGCATAACAAGGCTCCCTGTTCTCCAGGGCCTGTCTTGCCTTTCTGGTTTTTACATATTTTGTGGATGTCCCTTTTGACCGGTCGGAAGTGATACTTCTTTGTAGTGCAGATTTGCATTGCCCGCTTGCTTGCTTGGCCAAAAAGGGCGTATGCGTTTTCTCCTGAATATATTCAGGAGAAAACGCATACGCCCTTTTTGGCCAAGTGCATCATTGTCGAAGTTGTGCCCCTCTTCCTGTGCTTTAAAGGCGATTCCAACGTACCTCTGGAAATCTGTTTCCTGCTATTCTGCCTCGCTTTCAAGTCCGCCTCGTTGCCTTCCCTCAACAGATTTTTGGACGATAGTTGTCCTTTATTACTCGGCCAGTTTGTGAATTGCTGTGCCCCTGAGCTCCATTTTTCAACTCGTTTTTGGTGAGCTGACCGCAAGTCCAAAATTTTGGTTCAGGATCTATACTGATTCCCGGTGGGTGGCTGAGACTTTGGTTAATTCTTCTTCCTGCCGGGAAATTACAGTGATATGTGCCCGTCCAAATGCCTAACAGCTACTCTCTCATTGGTTCTCCCTCTTCCCTTTCATCCTCTGCCAAATTGGCAACCTGTGCGAACCAGGAGGTTAAAGGGGCTGTCTCTCCAAGTTGGGAGGTTGATAATAAAGCAGATGGAAAGTCAAACCGGAGCACGAGGAGAGGGACTATTCGTTGAGTTTTAGAAACCTTTCGTATTCACAGTGTGTCCGTTCTCTAGGATTCCCGTACATGTTATATCTGTAGTAATATTCCCTTCAACCTGGAGAGTTGGGACCCATGGAATGTGTGCCATGCATTATTGCTTTAAAGGGTCTGCATTTGCTCACCCAATCTCACCAATCCTCTCAGTCCCAAGTGTCCAGCCTTATGCCACATCCAGCTGTCATTGTAGATAGGGTCATTTCAGGTTTCATCAGAGACCCTGAAGGAATTGTAAAGAATTTCCCAGTTTTTTTGTTTTATTTTTGAAATTCCTTTTTATAGTGGGTTTGAGCTGATTCTCGCTGCCATATTTATCCCAGTCTAGACACACTTGATTCCCTTACGGAGACATATCAATACATAGGTTTTAAGATTCTTACTAGTCAGATATATTCCTCTGCGGGAAATATGGGGTTTTGAGTCCCTTTCACTGAGGAAGGTGTAGGTCTTGTCTATTCCATAGTTGGTTTTTGGAACGGTACCTGTGCTTATATCAAACTCTGGTTTTATGCATCACCCCACCTCTCCTTCCCCCTTAAGCAGGCATAAGAGTGTTTTCTAAATGTGAGACACTGTTCTCTTTCCTAACTCAGTTCAAGTGTAGCCATGTTTACAGGATCTTCATAAGTGATATCTTATGATAAGTTTCTTTTTCTGTGTGACTTATTTCACTTAGAATCATCGTACCTGAATCCACCCATTTTGCTGCTACTGGTCTTATGACATTGATTTCATGGCTGAGGGATATTCCATCGTACGTAAGTACCACAATTTTTTGAACCATTTTTATATTTCCTGGGATATTTAAGGTGTACCCAAGTTGAGGTCCTTGTAAGCAGTGCAGCCCTAAATTTTGGGGTGGCTGTGTCTTTTTGATTTTCAGTTTTCCCAAGGTATATTCCCTAGACTGGAAGTGCCCTTGGCTCTGTAGCTCTGTTGTTTACTTGATTTAGGGAACACAATGCACTCCTCCAGAGAGGCAGTTGGCAATTTACATCCCGCCCATCAGCATAACAAGGCTCCCTGTTCTCCAGGGCCTGTCTTGCCTTTCTGGTTTTTACACATTTTGTGGATGTCCCTTTTGACCGGTGGGAAGTGATACTTCTTTGTAGTGCAGATTTGCATTGCCCGCTTGCTTGCTTGGCCAAGAAGGGCGTATGCGTTTTCTCCTGAATATATTCAGGAGAAAACGCATACGCCCTTTTTGGCCAAGTGCATCATTGTCGAAGTTGTGCCCCTCTTCCTGTGCTTTAAAGGTGATTCCAACGTACCTCTGGAAATCTGTTTCCTGCTATTCTGCCTCACTTTCAAGTCCGCCTCGTTGCCTTCCCTCAACAGATTTTTGGACGATAGTTGTCCTTTATTACTCGGCCAGTTTGTGAATTGCTGTGCCCCTGAGCTCCATTTTTCAACTCGTTTTTGGTGAGCTGACCGCAAGTCCAAAAGTTTGGTTCAGGATCTATACTGATTCCCGGTGGGTGGCTGAGACTTTGGTTAATTCTTCTTCCTGCCGGGAAATTACAGTGATATGTGCCCGTCCAAATGCCTAACAGCTACTCTCTCATTGGTTCTCCCTCTTCCCTTTCATCCTCTGCCAAATTGGCAACCTGTGCGAACCAGGAGGTTAAAGGGGCTGTCTCTCCAAGTTGGGAGGTTGATAATAAAGCAGATGGAAAGTCAAACCGGAGCACCAGGAGAGGGACTATTCGTTGAGTTTTAGAAACCTTTCGTATTCACAGTGTGTCCGTTCTCTAGGATTCCCGTACATGTTATATCTGTAGTAATATTCCCTTCAACCTGGAGAGTTGGGACCCATGGAATGTGTGCCATGCATTATTGCTTTAAAGGGTCTGCATTTGCTCACCCAATCTCACCAATCCTCTCAGTCCCAAGTGTCCAGCCTTATGCCACATCCAGCTGTCATTGTAGATAGGGTCATTTCAGGTTTCATCAGAGACCCTGAAGGAATTGTAAAGAATTTCCCAGTTTTTTTGTTTTATTTTTGAAATTCCTTTTTATAGTGGGTTTGAGCTGATTCTCGCTGCCATATTTATCCCAGTCTAGACACACCTGATTCCCTTACGGAGACATATCAATACATAGGTTTTAAGATTCTTACTAGTCAGATATATTCCTCTGCGAGAAATATGGGGTTTTGAGTCCCTTTCACTGAGGAAGGTGAAGGTCTTGTCTATTCCATAGTTGGTTTTTGGAACGGTACCTGTGCTTATATCAAACTCTGGTTTTATGCATCACCCCACCTCTCCTTCCCCCTTAAGCAGGCATAAGAGTGTTTTCTAAATGTGAGACACTGTTCTCTTTCCTAACTCAGTTCAAGTGTAGCCATGTTTACAGGATCTTCATAAGTGATATCTTATGATAAGTTTCTTTTTCTGTGTGACTTATTTCACTTAGAATCATCGTACCTGAATCCACCCATTTTGCTGCTACTGGTCTTATGACATTGATTTCATGGCTGAGGGATATTCCATCGTACGTAAGTACCACAATTTTTTGAACCATTTTTATATTTCCTGGGATATTTAAGGTGTACCCAAGTTGAGGTCCTTGTAAGCAGTGCAGCCCTAAATTTTGGGGTGGCTGTGTCTTTTTGATTTTCAGTTTTCCCAAGGTATATTCCCTAGACTGGAAGTGCCCTTGGCTCTGTAGCTCTGTTGTTTACTTGTTTTAGGGAACACAATGCACTCCTCCAGAGAGGCAGTTGGCAATTTACATCCCACCCATCAGCATAACAAGGCTCCCTGTTCTCCAGGGCCTGTCTTGCCTTTCTGGTTTTTACACATTTTGTGGATGTCCCTTTTGACCGGTGGGAAGTGATACTTCTTTGTAGTGCAGATTTGCATTGCCCGCTTGCTTGCTTGGCCAAAAAGGGCGTATGCGTTTTCTCCTGAATATATTCAGGAGAAAACGCATACGCCCTTTTTGGCCAAGTGCATCATTGTCGAAGTTGTGCCCCTCTTCCTGTGCTTTAAAGGCGATTCCAACGTACCTCTGGAAATCTGTTTCCTGCTATTCTGCCTCGCTTTCAAGTCCGCCTCGTTGCCTTCCCTCAACAGATTTTTGGACGATAGTTGTCCTTTATTACTCGGCCAGTTTGTGAATTGCTGTGCCCCTGAGCTCCATTTTTCAACTAGTTTTTGGTGAGCTGACCGCAAGTCCAAAATTTTGGTTCAGGATCTATACTGATTCCCGGTGGGTGGCTGAGACTTTGGTTAATTCTTCTTCCTGCCGGGAAATTACAGTGATATGTGCCCGTCCAAATGCCTAACAGCTACTCTCTCATTGGTTCTCCCTCTTCCCTTTCATCCTCTGCCAAATTGGCAACCTGTGCGAACCAGGAGGTTAAAGGGGCTGTCTCTCCAAGTTGGGAGGTTGATAATAAAGCAGATGGAAAGTCAAACCGGAGCACCAGGAGAGGGACTATTCGTTGAGTTTTAGAAACCTTTCGTATTCACAGTGTGTCCGTTCTCTAGGATTCCCGTACATGTTATATCTGTAGTAATATTCCCTTCAACCTGGAGAGTTGGGACCCATGGAATGTGTGCCATGCATTATTGCTTTAAAGGGTCTGCATTTGCTCACCCAATCTCACCAATCCTCTCAGTCCCAAGTGTCCAGCCTTATGCCACATCCAGCTGTCATTGTAGATAGGGTCATTTCAGGTTTCATCAGAGACCCTGAAGGAATTGTAAAGAATTTCCCAGTTTTTTTGTTTTATTTTTGAAATTCCTTTTTATAGTGGGTTTGAGCTGATTCTCGCTGCCATATTTATCCCAGTCTAGACACACTTGATTCCCTTACGGAGACATATCAATACATAGGTTTTAAGGTTCTTACTAGTCAGATATATTCCTCTGCGGGAAATATGGGGTTTTGAGTCCCTTTCACTGAGGAAGGTGTAGGTCTTGTCTATTCCATAGTTGGTTTTTGGAACGGTACCTGTGCTTATATCAAACTCTGGTTTTATGCATCACCCCACCTCTCCTTCCCCCTTAAGCAGGCATAAGAGTGTTTTCTAAATGTGAGACACTGTTCTCTTTCCTAACTCAGTTCAAGCGTAGCCATGTTTACAGGATCTTCATAAGTGATATCTTATGATAAGTTTCTTTTTCTGTGTGACTTATTTCACTTAGAATCATCGTACCTGAATCCACCCATTTTGCTGCTACTGGTCTTATGACATTGATTTCATGGCTGAGGGATATTCCATCGTACGTAAGTACCACAATTTTTTGAACCATTTTTATATTTCCTGGGATATTTAAGGTGTACCCAAGTTGAGGTCCTTGTAAGCAATGCAGCCCTAAATTTTGGGGTGGCTGTGTCTTTTTGATTTTCAGTTTTCCCAAGGTATATTCCCTAGACTGGAAGTGCCCTTGGCTCTGTAGCTCTGTTGTTTACTTGTTTTAGGGAACACAATGCACTCCTCCAGAGAGGCAGTTGGCAATTTACATCCCGCCCATCAGCATAACAAGGCTCCCTGTTCTCCAGGGACTGTCTTGCCTTTCTGGTTTTTACACATTTTGTGGATGTCCCTTTTGACCGGTCGGAAGTGATACTTCTTTGTAGTGCAGATTTGCATTGCCCGCTTGCTTGCTTGGCCAAAAAGGGCGTATGCGTTTTCTCCTGAATATATTCAGGAGAAAACGCATACGCCCTTTTTGGCCAAGTGCATCATTGTCGAAGTTGTGCCCCTCTTCCTGTGCTTTAAAGGCGATTCCAACGTACCTCTGGAAATCTGTTTCCTGCTATTCTGCCTCGCTTTCAAGTCCGCCTCGTTGCCTTCCCTCAACAGATTTTTGGACGATAGTTGTCCTTTATTACTCGGCCAGTTTGTGAATTGCTGTGCCCCTGAGCTCCATTTTTCAACTAGTTTTTGGTGAGCTGACCGCAAGTCCAAAATTTTGGTTCAGGATCTATACTGATTCCCGGTGGGTGGCTGAGACTTTGGTTAATTCTTCTTCCTGCCGGGAAATTACAGTGATATGTGCCCGTCCAAATGCCTAACAGCTACTCTCTCATTGGTTCTCCCTCTTCCCTTTCATCCTCTGCCAAATTGGCAACCTGTGCGAACCAGGAGGTTAAAGGGGCTGTCTCTCCAAGTTGGGAGGTTGATAATAAAGCAGATGGAAAGTCAAACCGGAGCACCAGGAGAGGGACTATTCGTTGAGTTTTAGAAACCTTTCGTATTCACAGTGTGTCCGTTCTCTAGGATTCCCGTACATGTTATATCTGTAGTAATATTCCCTTCAACCTGGAGAGTTGGGACCCATGGAATGTGTGCCATGCATTATTGCTTTAAAGGGTCTGCATTTGCTCACCCAATCTCACCAATCCTCTCAGTCCCAAGTGTCCAGCCTTATGCCACATCCAGCTGTCATTGTAGATAGGGTCATTTCAGGTTTCATCAGAGACCCTGAAGGAATTGTAAAGAATTTCCCAGTTTTTTTGTTTTATTTTTGAAATTCCTTTTTATAGTGGGTTTGAGCTGATTCTCGCTGCCATATTTATCCCAGTCTAGACACACCTGATTCCCTTACGGAGACATATCAATACATAGGTTTTAAGATTCTTACTAGTCAGATATATTCCTCTGCGGGAAATATGGGGTTTTGAGTCCCTTTCACTGAGGAAGGTGTAGGTCTTGTCTATTCCATAGTTGGTTTTTGGAACGGTACCTGTGCTTATATCAAACTCTGGTTTTATGCATCACCCCACCTCTCCTTCCCCCTTAAGCAGGCATAAGAGTGTTTTCTAAATGTGAGACACTGTTCTCTTTCCTAACTCAGTTCAAGTGTAGCCATGTTTACAGGATCTTCATAAGTGATATCTTATGATAAGTTTCTTTTTCTGTGTGACTTATTTCACTTAGAATCATCGTACCTGAATCCACCCATTTTGCTGCTACTGGTCTTATGACATTGATTTCATGGCTGAGGGATATTCCATCGTACGTAAGTACCACAATTTTTTGAACCATTTTTATATTTCCTGGGATATTTAAGGTGTACCCAAGTTGAGGTCCTTGTAAGCAGTGCAGCCCTAAATTTTGGGGTGGCTGTGTCTTTTTGATTTTCAGTTTTCCCAAGGTATATTCCCTAGACTGGAAGTGCCCTTGGCTCTGTAGCTCTGTTGTTTACTTGTTTTAGGGAACACAATGCACTCCTCCAGAGAGGCAGTTGGCAATTTACATCCCGCCCATCAGCATAACAAGGCTCCCTGTTCTCCAGGGCCTGTCTTGCCTTTATGGTTTTTATACATTTTGTGGATGTCCCTTTTGACCGGTCGGAAGTGATACTTCTTTGTAGTGCAGATTTGCATTGCCCGCTTGCTTGCTTGGCCAAAAAGGGCGTATGCGTTTTCTCCTGAATATATTCAGGAGAAAACGCATACGCCCTTTTTGGCCAAGTGCATCATTGTCGAAGTTGTGCCCCTCTTCCTGTGCTTTAAAGGCGATTCCAACGTAC
The DNA here is from genome assembly GCF_949752795.1 of Hyperoodon ampullatus. Classification (NCBI taxonomy): domain Eukaryota; kingdom Metazoa; phylum Chordata; class Mammalia; order Artiodactyla; family Ziphiidae; genus Hyperoodon; species Hyperoodon ampullatus. The sequence goes on along the minus strand of NW_027641036.1, from coordinate 900,843 downwards.
CTCTGGAAATCTGTTTCCTGCTATTCTGCCTCGCTTTCAAGTCCGCCTCGTTGCCTTCCCTCAACAGATTTTTGGACGATAGTTGTCCTTTATTACTCGGCCAGTTTGTGAATTGCTGTGCCCCTGAGCTCCATTTTTCAACTCGTTTTTGGTGAGCTGACCGCAAGTCCAAAATTTTGGTTCAGGATCTATACTGATTCCCGGTGGGTGGCTGAGACTTTGGTTAATTCTTCTTCCTGCCGGGAAATTACAGTGATATGTGCCCGTCCAAATGCCTAACAGCTACTCTCTCATTGGTTCTCCCTCTTCCCTTTCATCCTCTGCCAAATTGGCAACCTGTGCGAACCAGGAGGTTAAAGGGGCTGTCTCTCCAAGTTGGGAGGTTGATAATAAAGCAGATGGAAAGTCAAACCGGAGCACCAGGAGAGGGACTATTCGTTGAGTTTTAGAAACCTTTCGTATTCACAGTGTGTCAGTTCTCTAGGATTCCCGTACATGTTATATCTGTAGTAATATTCCCTTCAACCTGGAGAGTTGGGACCCATGGAATGTGTGCCATGCATTATTGCTTTAAAGGGTCTGCATTTGCTCACCCAATCTCACCAATCCTCTCAGTCCCAAGTGTCCAGCCTTATGCCACATCCAGCTGTCATTGTAGATAGGGTCATTTCAGGTTTCATCAGAGACCCTGAAGGAATTGTAAAGAATTTCCCAGTTTTTTTGTTTTATTTTTGAAATTCCTTTTTATAGTGGGTTTGAGCTGATTCTCGCTGCCATATTTATCCCAGTCTAGACACACTTGATTCCCTTACGGAGACATATCAATACATAGGTTTTAAGGTTCTTACTAGTCAGATATATTCCTCTGCGGGAAATATGGGGTTTTGAGTCCCTTTCACTGAGGAAGGTGTAGGTCTTGTCTATTCCATAGTTGGTTTTTGGAACGGTACCTGTGCTTATATCAAACTCTGGTTTTATGCATCACCCCACCTCTCCTTCCCCCTTAAGCAGGCATAAGAGTGTTTTCTAAATGTGAGACACTGTTCTCTTTCCTAACTCAGTTCAAGTGTAGCCATGTTTACAGGATCTTCATAAGTGATATCTTATGATAAGTTTCTTTTTCTGTGTGACTTATTTCACTTAGAATCATCGTACCTGAATCCACCCATTTTGCTGCTACTGGTCTTATGACATTGATTTCATGGCTGAGGGATATTCCATCGTACGTAAGTACCACAATTTTTTGAACCATTTTTATATTTCCTGGGATATTTAAGGTGTACCCAAGTTGAGGTCCTTGTAAGCAGTGCAGCCCTAAATTTTGGGGTGGCTGTGTCTCTTTGATTTTCAGTTTTCCCAAGGTATATTCCCTAGACTGGAAGTGCCCTTGGCTCTGTAGCTCTGTTGTTTACTTGTTTTAGGGAACACAATGCACTCCTCCAGAGAGGCAGTTGGCAATTTACATCCCGCCCATCAGCATAACAAGGCTCCCTGTTCTCCAGGGCCTGTCTTGCCTTTCTGGTTTTTACACATTTTGTGGATGTCCCTTTTGACCGGTCGGAAGTGATACTTCTTTGTAGTGCAGATTTGCATTGCCCGCTTGCTTGCTTGGCCAAAAAGGGCGTATGCGTTTTCTCCTGAATATATTCAGGAGAAAACGCATACGCCCTTTTTGGCCAAGTGCATCATTGTCGAAGTTGTGCCCCTCTTCCTGTGCTTTAAAGGCGATTCCAACGTACCTCTGGAAATCTGTTTCCTGCTATTCTGCCTCGCTTTCAAGTCCGCCTCGTTGCCTTCCCTCAACAGATTTTTGGACGATAGTTGTCCTTTATTACTCGGCCAGTTTGTGAATTGCTGTGCCCCTGAGCTCCATTTTTCAACTCGTTTTTGGTGAGCTGACCGCAAGTCCAAAATTTTGGTTCAGGATCTATACTGATTCCCGGTGGGTGGCTGAGACTTTGGTTAATTCTTCTTCCTGCCGGGAAATTACAGTGATATGTGCCCGTCCAAATGCCTAACAGCTACTCTCTCATTGGTTCTCCCTCTTCCCTTTCATCCTCTGCCAAATTGGCAACCTGTGCGAACCAGGAGGTTAAAGGGGCTGTCTCTCCAAGTTGGGAGGTTGATAATAAAGCAGATGGAAAGTCAAACCGGAGCACCAGGAGAGGGACTATTCGTTGAGTTTTAGAAACCTTTCGTATTCACAGTGTGTCCGTTCTCTAGGATTCCCGTACATGTTATATCTGTAGTAATATTCCCTTCAACCTGGAGAGTTGGGACCCATGGAATGTGTGCCATGCATTATTGCTTTAAAGGGTCTGCATTTGCTCACCCAATCTCACCAATCCTCTCAGTCCCAAGTGTCCAGCCTTATGCCACATCCAGCTGTCATTGTAGATAGGGTCATTTCAGGTTTCATCAGAGACCCTGAAGGAATTGTAAAGAATTTCCCAGTTTTTTTGTTTTATTTTTGAAATTCCTTTTTATAGTGGGTTTGAGCTGATTCTCGCTGCCATATTTATCCCAGTCTAGACACACTTGATTCCCTTACGGAGACATATCAATACATAGGTTTTAAGGTTCTTACTAGTCAGATATATTCCTCTGCGGGAAATATGGGGTTTTGAGTCCCTTTCACTGAGGAAGGTGTAGGTCTTGTCTATTCCATAGTTGGTTTTTGGAACGGTACCTGTGCTTATATCAAACTCTGGTTTTATGTATCACCCCACCTCTCCTTCCCCCTTAAGCAGGCATAAGAGTGTTTTCTAAATGTGAGACACTGTTCTCTTTCCTAACTCAGTTCAAGTGTAGCCATGTTTACAGGATCTTCATAAGTGATATCTTATGATAAGTTTCTTTTTCTGTGTGACTTATTTCACTTAGAATCATCGTACCTGAATCCACCCATTTTGCTGCTACTGGTCTTATGACATTGATTTCATGGCTGAGGGATATTCCATCGTACGTAAGTACCACAATTTTTTGAACCATTTTTATATTTCCTGGGATATTTAAGGTGTACCCAAGTTGAGGTCCTTGTAAGCAGTGCAGCCCTAAATTTTGGGGTGGCTGTGTCTTTTTGATTTTCAGTTTTCCCAAGGTATATTCCCTAGACTGGAAGTGCCCTTGGCTCTGTAGCTCTGTTGTTTACTTGTTTTAGGGAACACAATGCACTCCTCCAGAGAGGCAGTTGGCAATTTACATCCCGCCCATCAGCATAACAAGGCTCCCTGTTCTCCAGGGCCTGTCTTGCCTTTCTGGTTTTTACACATTTTGTGGATGTCCCTTTTGACCGGTCGGAAGTGATACTTCTTTGTAGTGCAGATTTGCATTGCCCGCTTGCTTGCTTGGCCAAGAAGGGCGTATGCGTTTTCTCCTGAATATATTCAGGAGAAAACGCATACGCCCTTCTTGGCCAAGTGCATCATTGTCGAAGTTGTGCCCCTCTTCCTGTGCTTTAAAGGCGATTCCAACGTACCTCTGGAAATCTGTTTCCTGCTATTCTGCCTCGCTTTCAAGTCCGCCTCGTTGCCTTCCCTCAACAGATTTTTGGACGATAGTTGTCCTTTATTACTCGGCCAGTTTGTGAATTGCTGTGCCCCTGAGCTCCATTTTTCAACTCGTTTTTGGTGAGCTGACCGCAAGTCCAAAATTTTGGTTCAGGATCTATACTGATTCCCGGTGGGTGGCTGAGACTTTGGTTAATTCTTCTTCCTGCCGGGAAATTACAGTGATATGTGCCCGTCCAAATGCCTAACAGCTACTCTCTCATTGGTTCTCCCTCTTCCCTTTCATCCTCTGCCAAATTGGCAACCTGTGCGAACCAGGAGGTTAAAGGGGCTGTCTCTCCAAGTTGGGAGGTTGATAATAAAGCAGATGGAAAGTCAAACCGGAGCACCAGGAGAGGGACTATTCGTTGAGTTTTAGAAACCTTTCGTATTCACAGTGTGTCCGTTTTCTAGGATTCCCGTACATGTTATGTCTGTAGTAATATTCCCTTCAACCTGGAGAGTTGGGACCCATGGAATGTGTGCCATGCATTATTGCTTTAAAGGGTCTGCATTTGCTCACCCAATCTCACCAATCCTCTCAGTCCCAAGTGTCCAGCCTTATGCCACATCCAGCTGTCATTGTAGATAGGGTCATTTCAGGTTTCATCAGAGACCCTGAAGGAATTGTAAAGAATTTCCCAGTTTTTTTGTTTTGTTTTTGAAATTCCTTTTTATAGTGGGTTTGAGCTGATTCTCGCTGCCATGTTTATGCCAGTCTAGACACACTTGATTCCCTTACGGAGACATATCAATACATAGGTTTTAAGATTCTTACTAGTCAGATATATTCCTCTGCGGGAAATATGGGGTTTTGAGTCCCTTTCACTGAGGAAGGTGTAGGTCTTGTCTATTCCATAGTTGGTTTTTGGAACGGGACCTGTGCTTATATCAAACTCTGGTTTTATGCATCACCCCACCTCTCCTTCCCCCTTAAGCAGGCATAAGAGTGTTTTCTAAATGTGAGACACTGTTCTCTTTCCTAACTCAGTTCAAGTGTAGCCATGTTTACAGGATCTTCATAAGTGATAACTTATGATAAGTTTCTTTTTCTCTGTGACTTATTTCACTTAGAACCATCGTACCTGAATCCACCCATTTTGCTGCTACTGGTCTTATGACATTGATTTCATGGCTGAGGGATATTCCATCGTACGTAAGTACCACAATTTTTTGAACCAATTTTATATTTCCTGGGATATTTAAGGTGTACCCAAGTTGAGGTCCTTGTAAGCAGTGCAGCCCTAAATTTTGGGGTGGCTCTGTCTTATTGATTTTCAGTTTTTCCCAGGTATATTCCCTAGACTGGAAGTGCCCTTGGCTCTGTAGCTCTGTTGTTTACTTGTTTTAGGGAACACAATGCACTCCTCCAGAGAGGCAGTTGGCAATTTAAATCCCGCCCATCAACATAACAAGGCTCCCTGTTCTCCAGGGCCTGTCTTGCCTTTCTGGTTTTTACACATTTTGTGGATGTCCCTTTTGACCGGTGGGAAGTGATACTTCTTTGTAGTGCAGATTTGCATTGCCCGCTTGCTTGCTTGGCCAAAAAGGGCGTATGCGTTTTCTCCTGAATATATTCAGGAGAAAACGCATACGCCCTTTTGGGCCAAGTGCATCATTGTCGAAGTTGTGCCCCTCTTCCTGTGCTTTAAAGGCGATTCCAACGTACCTCTTGAAATCTGTTTCCTGCTATTCTGCCTCGCTTTCAAGTCCACCTCGTTGCCTTCCCTCAACAGATTTTTGGACGATAGTTGTCCTTTATTACTCGGCCAGTTTGTGAATTGCTGTGCCCCTGAGCTCCATTTTTCAACTCGTTTTTGGTGAGCTGACCGCAAGTCCAAAATTTTGGTTCAGGATCTATACTGATTCCCGGTGGGTGGCTGAGACTTTGGTTAATTCTTCTTCCTGCCGGGAAATTACAGTGATATGTGCCCGTCCAAATGCCTAACAGCTACTCTCACATGGTTCTCCCTCTTCCCTTTCATCCTCTGCCAAATTGGCAACCTGTGCGAACCAGGAGGTTAAAGGGGCTGTCTCTCCAAGTTGGGAGGTTGATAATAAAGCAGATGGAAAGTCAAACCGGAGCACCAGGAGAGGGACTATTCGTTGAGTTTTAGAAACCTTTCGTATTCACAGTGTGTCCGTTCTCTAGGATTCCCGTACATGTTATATCTGTAGTAATATTCCCTTCAACCTGGAGAGTTGGGACCCATGGAATGTGTGCCATGCATTATTGCTTTAAAGGGTCTGCATTTGCTCACCCAATCTCACCAATCCTCTCAGTCCCAAGTGTCCAGCCTTATGCCACATCCAGCTGTCATTGTAGATAGGGTCATTTCAGGTTTCATCAGAGACCCTGAAGGAATTGTAAAGAATTTCCCAGTTTTTTTGTTTTATTTTTGAAATTCCTTTTTATAGTGGGTTTGAGCTGATTCTCGCTGCCATATTTATCCCAGTCTAGACACACTTGATTCCCTTACGGAGACATATCAATACATAGGTTTTAAGATTCTTACTAGTCAGATATACTCCTCTGCTGGAAATATGGGGTTTTGAGTCCCTTTCACTGAGGAAGGTGTAGGTCTTGTCTATTCCATAGTTGGTTTTTGGAACGGTACCTGTGCTTATATCAAACTCTGGTTTTATGCATCACCCCACCTCTCCTTCCCCCTTAAGCAGGCATAAGAGTGTTTTCTAAATGTGAGACACTGTTCTCTTTCCTAACTCAGTTCAAGTGTAGCCATGTTTACAGGATCTTCATAAGTGATAACTTATGATAAGTTTCTTTTTCTCTGTGACTTATTTCACTTAGAACCATCGTACCTGAATCCACCCATTTTGCTGCTACTGGTCTTATGACATTGATTTCATGGCTGAGGGATATTCCATCGTACGTAAGTACCACAATTTTTTGAACCAATTTTATATTTCCTGGGATATTTAAGGTGTACCCAAGTTGAGGTCCTTGTAAGCAGTGCAGCCCTAAATTTTGGGGTGGCTCTGTCTTATTGATTTTCAGTTTTTCCCAGGTATATTCCCTAGACTGGAAGTGCCCTTGGCTCTGTAGCTCTGTTGTTTACTTGTTTTAGGGAACACAATGCACTCCTCCAGAGAGGCAGTTGGCAATTTACATCCCGCCCATCAGCATAACAAGGCTCCCTGTTCTCCAGGGCCTGTCTTGCCTTTCTGGTTTTTACACATTTTGTGGATGTCCCTTTTGACCGGTGGGAAGTGATACTTCTTTGTAGTGCAGATTTGCATTGCCCGCTTGCTTGCTTGGCCAAAAAGGGCGTATGTGTTTTCTCCTGAATATATTCAGGAGAAAACGCATACGCCCTTTTTGGCCAAGTGCATCATTGTCGAAGTTGTGTCCCTCTTCCTGTGCTTTAAAGGCGATTCCAACGTACCTCTGGAAATCTGTTTCCTGCTATTCTGCCTCGCTTTCAAGTCCGCCTCGTTGCCTTCCCTCAACAGATTTTTGGACGATAGTTGTCCTTTATTACTCGGCCAGTTTGTGAATTGCTGTGCCCCTGAGCTCCATTTTTCAACTCGTTTTTGGTGAGCTGACCGCAAGTCCAAAATTTTGGTTCCGGATCTATACTGATTCCCGGTGGGTGGCTGAGACTTTGGTTAATTCTTCTTCCTGCCGGGAAATTACAGTGATATGTGCCCGTCCAAATGCCTAACAGCTACTCTCTCATTGGTTCTCCCTCTTCCCTTTCATCCTCTGCCAAATTGGCAACCTGTGCGAACCAGGAGGTTAAAGGGGCTGTCTCTCCAAGTTGGGAGGTTGATAATAAAGCAGATGGAAAGTCAAACCGGAGCACCAGGAGAGGGACTATTCGTTGAGTTTTAGAAACCTTTCGTATTCACAGTGTGTCCGTTCTCTAGGATTCCCGTACATGTTATATCTGTAGTAATATTCCCTTCAACCTGGAGAGTTGGGACCCATGGAATGTGTGCCATGCATTATTGCTTTAAAGGGTCTGCATTTGCTCACCCAATCTCACCAATCCTCTCAGTCCCAAGTGTCCAGCCTTATGCCACATCCAGCTGTCATTGTAGATAGGGTCATTTCAGGTTTCATCAGAGACCCTGAAGGAATTGTAAAGAATTTCCCAGTTTTTTTGTTTTATTTTTGAAATTCCTTTTTATAGTGGGTTTGAGCTGATTCTCGCTGCCATATTTATCCCAGTCTAGACACACTTGATTCCCTTACGGAGACATATCAATACATAGGTTTTAAGATTCTTACTAGTCAGATATATTCCTCTGCGGGAAATATGGGGTTTTGAGTCCCTTTCACTGAGGAAGGTGTAGGTCTTGTCTATTCCATAGTTGGTTTTTGGAACGGTACCTGTGCTTATATCAAACTCTGGTTTTATGCATCACCCCACCTCTCCTTCCCCCTTAAGCAGGCATAAGAGTGTTTTCTAAATGTGAGACACTGTTCTCTTTCCTAACTCAGTTAAAGTGTAGCCATGTTTACAGGATCTTCATAAGTGATATCTTATGATAAGTTTCTTTTTCTCTGTGACTTATTTCACTTAGAATCATCGTACCTGAATCCACCCATTTTGCTGCTACTGGTCTTATGACATTGATTTCATGGCTGAGGGATATTCCATCGTACGTAAGTACCACAATTTTTTGAACCATTTTTATATTTCCTGGGATATTTAAGGTGTACCCAAGTTGAGGTCCTTGTAAGCAGTGCAGCCCTAAATTTTGGGGTGGCTGTGTCTTTTTGATTTTCAGTTTTCCCAAGGTATATTCCCTAGACTGGAAGTGCCCTTGGCTCTGTAGCTCTGTTGTTTACTTGTTTTAGGGAACACAATGCACTCCTCCAGAGAGGCAGTTGGCAATTTAAATCCCGCGAATCAGCATAACAAGGCTCCCTGTTCTCCAGGGCCTGTCTTGCCTTTCTGGTTTTTACACATTTTGTGGATGTCCCTTTTGACCGGTGGGAAGTGATACTTCTTTGTAGTGCAGATTTGCATTGCCCGCTTGCTTGCTTGGCCAAAAAGGGCGTATGCGTTTTCTCCTGAATATATTCAGGAGAAAACGCATACGCCCTTTTGGGCCAAGTTCATCATTGTCGAAGTTGTGCCCCTCTTCCTGTGCTTTAAAGGCGATTCCAACGTACCTCTTGAAATCTGTTTCCTGCTATTCTGCCTCGCTTTCAAGTCCGCCTCGTTGCCTTCCCTCAACAGATTTTTGGACGATAGTTGTCCTTTATTACTCGGCCAGTTTGTGAATTGCTGTGCCCCTGAGCTCCATTTTTCAACTCGTTTTTGGTGAGCTGACCGCAAGTCCAAAATTTTGGTTCAGGATCTATACTGATTCCCAGTGGGTGGCTGAGACTTTGGTTAATTCTTCTTCCTGCCGGGATATTACAGTGATATGTGCCCGTCCAAATGCCTAACAGCTACTCTCTCATTGGTTCTCCCTCTTCCCTTTCATCCTCTGCCAAATTGGCAACCTGTGCGAACCAGGAGGTTAAAGGGGCTGTCTCTCCAAGTTGGGAGGTTGATAATAAAGCAGATGGAAAGTCAAACCGGAGCACCAGGAGAGGGACTATTCGTTGAGTTTTAGAAACCTTTCGTATTCACAGTGTGTCCGTTCTCTAGGATTCCCGTACATGTTATATCTGTAGTAATATTCCCTTCAACCTGGAGAGTTGGGACCCATGGAATGTGTGCCATGCATTATTGCTTTAAAGGGTCTGCATTTGCTCACCCAATCTCACCAATCCTCTCAGTCCCAAGTGTCCAGCCTTATGCCACATCCAGCTGTCATTGTAGATAGGGTCATTTCAGGTTTCATCAGAGACCCTGAAGGAATTGTAAAGAATTTCCCAGTTTTTTTGTTTTATTTTTGAAATTCCTTTTTATAGTGGGTTTGAGCTGATTCTCGCTGCCATATTTATCCCAGTCTAGACACACTTGATTCCCTTATGGAGACATATCAATACATAGGTTTTAAGATTCTTACTAGTCAGATATATTCCTCTGCGGGAAATATGGGGTTTTGAGTCCCTTTCACTGAGGAAGGTGTAGGTCTTGTCTATTCCATAGTTGGTTTTTGGAACGGTACCTGTGCTTATATCAAACTCTGGTTTTATGCATCACCCCACCTCTCCTTCCCCCTTAAGCAGGCATAAGAGTGTTTTCTAAATGTGAGACACTGTTCTCTTTCCTAACTCAGTTCAAGTGTAGCCATGTTTACAGGATCTTCATAAGTGATATCTTATGATAAGTTTCTTTTTCTGTGTGACTTTTTTCACTTAGAATCATCGTACCTGAATCCACCCATTTTGCTGCTACTGGTCTTATGACATTGATTTCATGGCTGAGGGATATTCCATCGTACGTAAGTACCACAATTTTTTAAACCATTTTTATATTTCCTGGGATATTTAAGGTGTACCCAAGTTGAGGTCCTTGTAAGCAGTGCAGCCCTAAATTTTGGGGTGGCTGTGTCTTTTTGATTTTCAGTTTTCCCAAGGTATATTCCCTAGACTGGAAGTGCCCTTGGCTCTGTAGCTCTGTTGTTTACTTGTTTTAGGGAACACAATGCACTCCTCCAGAGAGGCAGTTGGCAATTTACATCCCGCCCATCAGCATAACAAGGCTCCCTGTTCTCCAGGGCCTGTCTTGCCTTTCTGGTTTTTACACATTTTGTGGATGTCCCTTTTGACTGGTCGGAAGTGATACTTCTTTGTAGTGCAGATTTGCATTGCCCGCTTGCTTGCTTGGCCAAAAAGGGCGTATGCGTTTTCTCCTGAATATATTCAGGAGAAAACGCATACGCCCTTTTGGGCCAAGTGCATCATTGTCGAAGTTGTGCCCCTCTTCCTGTGCTTTAAAGGCGATTCCAACGTACCTTTGGAAATCTGTTTCCTGCTATTCTGCCTCGCTTTCAAGTCCGCCTCGTTGCCTTCCCTCAACAGATTTTTGGACGATAGTTGTCCTTTATTACTCGGCCAGTTTGTGAATTGCTGTGCCCCTGAGCTCCATTTTTCAACTCGTTTTTGGTGAGCTGACCGCAAGTCCAAAATTTTGGTTCAGGATCTATACTGATTCCCGGTGGGTGGCTGAGACTTTGGTTAATTCTTCTTCCTGCCGGGAAATTACAGTGATATGTGCCCGTCCAAATGCCTAACAGCTACTCTCTCATTGGTTCTCCCTCTTCCCTTTCATCCTCTGCCAAATTGGCAACCTGTGTGAACCAGGAGGTTAAAGGGGCTGTCTCTCCAAGTTGGGAGGTTGATAATAAAGCAGATGGAAAGTCAAACCGGAGCACGAGGAGAGGGACTATTCGTTGAGTTTTAGAAACCTTTCGTATTCACAGTGTGTCCGTTCTCTAGGATTCCCGTACATGTTATATCTGTAGTAATATTCCCTTCAACCTGGAGAGTTGGGACCCATGGAATGTGTGCCATGCATTATTGCTTTAAAGGGTCTGCATTTGCTCACCCAATCTCACCAATCCTCTCAGTCCCAAGTGTCCAGCCTTATGCCACATCCAGCTGTCATTGTAGATAGGGTCATTTCAGGTTTCATCAGAGACCCTGAAGGAATTGTAAAGAATTTCCCAGTTTTTTTGTTTTATTTTTGAAATTCCTTTTTATAGTGGGTTTGAGCTGATTCTCGCTGCCATATTTATCCCAGTCTAGACACACTTGATTCCCTTATGGAGACATATCAATACATAGGTTATAAGATTCTTACTAGTCAGATATATTCCTCTGCGGGAAATATGGGGTTTTGAGTCCCTTTCACTGAGGAAGGTGTAGGTCTTGTCTATTCCATAGTTGGTTTTTGGAATGGTACCTGTGCTTATATCAAACTCTGGTTTTATGCATCACCCCACCTCTCCTTCCCCCTTAAGCAGGCATAAGAGTGTTTTCTAAATGTGAGACACTGTTCTCTTTCCTAACTCAGTTCAAGTGTAGCCATGTTTACAGGATCTTCATAAGTGATATCTTATGATAAGTTTCTTTTTCTGTGTGACTTATTTCACTTAGAATCATCGTACCTGAATCCACCCATTTTGCTGCTACTGGTCTTATGACATTGATTTCATGGCTGAGGGATATTCCATCGTACGTAAGTACCACAATTTTTTGAACCATTTTTATATTTCCTGGGATATTTAAGGTGTACCCAAGTTGAGGTCCTTGTAAGCAGTGCAGCCCTAAGTTTTGGGGTGGCTGTGTCTATTTGATTTTCAGTTTTCCCAAGGTATATTCCCTAGACTGGAAGTGCCCTTGGCTCTGTAGCTCTGTTGTTTACTTGTTTTAGGGAACACAATGCACTCCTCCAGAGAGGCAGTTGGCAACTTACATCCCGCCCATCAGCATAACAAGGCTCCCTGTTCTCCAGGGCCTGTCTTGCCTTTCTGGTTTTTACACATTTTGTGGATGTCCCTTTGGACCGGTGGGAAGTGATACTTCTTTGTAGTGCAGATTTGCATTGCCCGCTTGCTTGCTTGGCCAAAAAGGGCGTATGCGTTTTCTCCTGAATATATTCAGGAGAAAACGCATACGCCCTTTTTGGCCAAGTGCATCATTGTCGAAGTTGTGCCCCTCTTCCTGTGCTTTAAAGGCGATTCCAACGTACCTCTTGAAATCTGTTTCCTGCTATTCTGCCTCGCTTTCAAGTCCGCCTCGTTGCCTTCCCTCAACAGATTTTTGGACGATAGTTGTCCTTTATTACTCGGCCAGTTTGTGAATTGCTGTGCCCCTGAGCTCCATTTTTCAACTCGTTTTTGGTGAGCTGACCGAAAGTCCAAAATTTTGGTTCAGGATCTATACTGATTCCCGGTGGGTGGCTGAGACTTTGGTTAATTCTTCTTCCTGCCGGGAAATTACAGTGATATGTGCCCGTCCAAATGCCTAACAGCTACTCTCTCATTGGTTCTCCCTCTTCCCTTTCATCCTCTGCCAAATTGGCAACCTGTGCGAACCAGGAGGTTAAAGGGGCTGTCTCTAGGGCCTCCCTGGTGGCGCAGTGGTTGAGAGTCCGCCTGCTGATGCAGGGGATACGGGTTCGTGCCCCGGTCTGGGAGGATCCCATATGCCGCGGAGCGGCTGGGCCCGTGAGCCATGGCCGCTGAGCCTGCGCATCCAGAGCCTGTGCTCCGCAACGGGAGAGGCCACAACAGTGAGAGGCCCGCGTACCGCAAAAAAAAAAAAAAAAAAAAAAAAAAAAAAAAAAAAAGGGGCTGTCTCTCCAAGTTGGGAGGTTGATAATAAAGCAGATGGAAAGTCAAACCGGAGCACCAGGAGAGGGACTATTCGTTGAGTTTTAGAAACCTTTCGTATTCACAGTGTGTCCGTTCTCTAGGATTCCCGTACATGTTATATCTGTAGTAATATTCCCTTCAACCTGGAGAGTTGGGACCCATGGAATGTGTGCCATGCATTATTGCTTTAAAGGGTCTGCATTTGCTCACCCAATCTCACCAATCCTCTCAGTCCCAAGTGTCCAGCCTTATGCCACATCCAGCTGTCATTGTAGATAGGGTCATTTCAGGTTTCATCAGAGACCCTGAAGGAATTGTAAAGAATTTCCCAGTTTTTTTGTTTTATTTTTGAAATTCCTTTTTATAGTGGGTTTGAGCTGATTCTCGCTGCCATATTTATCCCAGTCTAGACACACTTGATTCCCTTACGGAGACATATCAATACATAGGTTTTAAGATTCTTACTAGTCAGATATATTCCTCTGCGGGAAATATGGGGTTTTGAGTCCCTTTCACTGAGGAAGGTGTAGGTCTTGTCTATTCCATAGTTGGTTTTTGGAACGGTACCTGTGCTTATATCAAACTCTGGTTTTATGCATCACCCCACCTCTCCTTCCCCCTTAAGCAGGCATAAGAGTGTTTTCTAAATGTGAGACACTGTTCTCTTTCCTAACTCAGTTCAAGGGTAGCCATGTTTACAGGATCTTCATAAGTGATATCTTATGATAAGTTTCTTTTTCTGTGTGACTTATTTCACTTAGAATCATCGTACCTGAATCCACCCATTTTGCTGCTACTGGTCTTATGACATTGATTTCATGGCTGAGGGATATTCCATCGTACGTAAGTACCACAATTTTTTGAACCATTTTTATATTTCCTGGGATATTTAAGGTGTACCCAAGTTGAGGTCCTTGTAAGCAGTGCAGCCCTAAATTTTGGGGTGGCTGTGTCTTTTTGATTTTCAGTTTTCCCAAGGTATATTCCCTAGACTGGAAGTGCCCTTGGCTCTGTAGCTCTGTTGTTTACTTGTTTTAGGGAACACAATGCACTCCTCCAGAGAGGCAGTTGGCAATTTACATCCCGCCCATCAGCATAACAAGGCTCCCTGTTCTCCAGGGCCTGTCTTGCCTTTCTGGTTTTTACACATTTTGTGGATGTCCCTTTTGACCGGTGGGAAGTGATACTTCTTTGTAGTGCAGATTTGCATTGCCCGCTTGCTTGCTTGGCCAAAAAGGGCGTATGCGTTTTCTCCTGAATATATTCAGGAGAAAACGCATACGCCCTTTTTGGCCAAGTGCATCATTGTCGAAGTTGTGCCCCTCTTCCTGTGCTTTAAAGGCGATTCCAACGTACCTCTTGAAATCTGTTTCCTGCTATTCTGCCTCGCTTTCAAGTCCGCCTCGTTGCCTTCCCTCAACAGATTTTTGGACGATAGTTGTCCTTTATTACTCGGCCAGTTTGTGAATTGCTGTGCCCCTGAGCTCCATTTTTCAACTCGTTTTTGGTGAGCTGACCGCAAGTCCAAAATTTTGGTTCAGGATCTATACTGATTCCCGGTGGGTGGCTGAGACTTTGGTTAATTCTTCTTCCTGCCGGGAAATTACAGTGATATGTGCCCGTCCAAATGCCTAACAGCTACTCTCTCATTGGTTCTCCCTCTTCCCTTTCATCCTCTGCCAAATTGGCAACCTGTGCGAACCAGGAGGTTAAAGGGGCTGTCTCTCCAAGTTGGGAGGTTGATAATAAAGCAGATGGAAAGTCAAACCGGAGCACCAGGAGAGGGACTATTCGTTGAGTTTTAGAAACCTTTCGTATTCACAGTGTGTCCGTTCTCTAGGATTCCCGTACATGTTATATCTGTAGTAATATTCCCTTCAACCTGGAGAGTTGGGACCCATGGAATGTGTGCCATGCATTATTGCTTTAAAGGGTCTGCATTTGCTCACCCAATCTCACCAATCCTCTCAGTCCCAAGTGTCCAGCCTTATGCCACATCCAGCTGTCATTGTAGATAGGGTCATTTCAGGTTTCATCAGATACCCTGAAGGAATTGTAAAGAATTTCCCAGTTTTTTTGTTTTGTTTTTGAAATTCCTTTTTATAGTGGGTTTGAGCTGATTCTCGCTGCCATTTTTATGCCAGTCTAGACACACTTGATTCCCTTATGGAGACATATCAATACATAGGTTTTAAGATTCTTACTAGTCAGATATATTCCTCTGCGGGAAATATGGGGTTTTGAGTCCCTTTCACTGAGGAAGGTGTAGGTCTTGTCTATTCCATAGTTGGTTTTTGGAACGGTACCTGTGCTTATATCAAACTCTGGTTTTATGCATCACCCCACCTCTCCTTCCCCCTTAAGCAGGCATAAGAGTGTTTTCTAAATGTGAGACACTGTTCTCTTTCCTAACTCAGTTCAAGTGTAGCCATGTTTACAGGATCTTCATAAGTGATATCTTATGATAAGTTTCTTTTTCTGTGTGACTTATTTCACTTAGAATCATCGTACCTGAATCCACCCATTTTGCTGCTACTGGTCTTATGACATTGATTTCATGGCTGAGGGATATTCCATCGTACGTAAGTACCACAATTTTTTGAACCATTTTTATATTTCCTGGGATATTTAAGGTGTACCCAAGTTGAGGTCCTTGTAAGCAGTGCAGCCCTAAATTTTGGGGTGGCTGTGTCTTTTTGATTTTCAGTTTTCCCAAGGTATATTCCCTAGACTGGAAGTGCCCTTGGCTCTGTAGCTCTGTTGTTTACTTGTTTTAGGGAACACAATGCACTCCTCCAGAGAGGCAGTTGGCAATTTAAATCCCGCGAATCAGCATAACAAGGCTCCCTGTTCTCCAGGGCCTGTCTTGCCTTTCTGGTTTTTACACATTTTGTGGATGTCCCTTTTGACCGGTGGGAAGTGATACTTCTTTGTAGTGCAGATTTGCATTGCCCGCTTGCTTGCTTGGCCAAAAAGGGCGTATGCGTTTTCTCCTGAATATATTCAGGAGAAAACGCATACGCCCTTTTTGGCCAAGTTCATCATTGTCGAAGTTGTGCCCCTCTTCCTGTGCTTTAAAGGCGATTCCAACGTACCTCTTGAAATCTGTTTCCTGCTATTCTGCCTCGCTTTCAAGTCCGCCTCGTTGCCTTCCCTCAACAGATTTTTGGACGATAGTTGTTCTTTATTACTCGGCCAGTTTGTGAATTGCTGTGCCCCTGAGCTCCATTTTTCAACTCGTTTTTGGTGAGCTGACCACAAGTCCAAAATTTTGGTTCAGGATCTATACTGATTCCCAGTGGGTGGCTGAGACTTTGGTTAATTCTTCTTCCTGCCGGGAAATTACAGTGATATGTGCCCGTCCAAATGCCTAACAGCTACTCTCTCATTGGTTCTCCCTCTTCCCTTTCATCCTCTGCCAAATTGGCAACCTGTGCGAACCAGGAGGTTAAAGGGGCTGTCTCTCCAAGTTGGGAGGTTGATAATAAAGCAGATGGAAAGTCAAACCGGAGCACCAGGAGAGGGACTATTCGTTGAGTTTTAGAAACCTTTCGTATTCACAGTGTGTCCGTTCTCTAGGATTCCCGTACATGTTATATCTGTAGTAATATTCCCTTCAACCTGGAGAGTTGGGACCCATGGAATGTGTGCCATGCATTATTGCTTTAAAGGGTCTGCATTTGCTCACCCAATCTCACCAATCCTCTCAGTCCCAAGTGTCCAGCCTTATGCCACATCCAGCTGTCATTGTAGATAGGGTCATTTCAGGTTTCATCAGATACCCTGAAGGAATTGTAAAGAATTTCCCAGTTTTTTTGTTTTGTTTTTGAAATTCCTTTTTATAGTGGGTTTGAGCTGATTCTCGCTGCCATTTTTATGCCAGTCTAGACACACTTGATTCCCTTATGGAGACATATCAATACATAGGTTTTAAGATTCTTACTAGTCAGATATATTCCTCTGCGGGAAATATGGGGTTTTGAGTCCCTTTCACTGAGGAAGGTGTAGGTCTTGTCTATTCCATAGTTGGTTTTTGGAACGGTACCTGTGCTTATATCAAACTCTGGTTTTATGCATCACCCCACCTCTCCTTCCCCCTTAAGCAGGCATAAGAGTGTTTTCTAAATGTGAGACACTGTTCTCTTTCCTAACTCAGTTCAAGTGTAGCCATGTTTACAGGATCTTCATAAGTGATATCTTATGATAAGTTTCTTTTTCTGTGTGACTTATTTCACTTAGAATCATCGTACCTGAATCCACCCATTTTGCTGCTACTGGTCTTATGACATTGATTTCATGGCTGAGGGATATTCCATCGTACGTAAGTACCACAATTTTTTGAACCATTTTTATATTTCCTGGGATATTTAAGGTGTACCCAAGTTGAGGTCCTTGTAAGCAGTGCAGCCCTAAATTTTGGGGTGGCTCTGTCTTTTTGATTTTCAGTTTTCCCAAGGTATATTCCCTAGACTGGAAGTGCCCTTGGCTCTGTAGCTCTGTTGTTTACTTGTTTTAGGGAACAGAATGCACTCCTCCAGAGAGGCAGTTGGCAATTTAAATCCCGCGAATCAGCATAACAAGGCTCCCTGTTCTCCAGGGCCTGTCTTGCCTTTCTGGTTTTTACACATTTTGTGGATGTCCCTTTTGACCGGTGGGAAGTGATACTTCTTTGTAGTGCAGATTTGCATTGCCCGCTTGCTTGCTTGGCCAAAAAGGGCGTATGCGTTTTCTCCTGAATATATTCAGGAGAAAACGCATACGCCCTTTTTGGCCAAGTTCATCATTGTCGAAGTTGTGCCCCTCTTCCTGTGCTTTAAAGGCGATTCCAACGTACCTCTTGAAATCTGTTTCCTGCTATTCTGCCTCGCTTTCAAGTCCGCCTCGTTGCCTTCCCTCAACAGATTTTTGGACGATAGTTGTTCTTTATTACTCGGCCAGTTTGTGAATTGCTGTGCCCCTGAGCTCCATTTTTCAACTCGTTTTTGGTGAGCTGACCACAAGTCCAAAATTTTGGTTCAGGATCTATACTGATTCCCAGTGGGTGGCTGAGACTTTGGTTAATTCTTCTTCCTGCCGGGAAATTACAGTGATATGTGCCCGTCCAAATGCCTAACAGCTACTCTCTCATTGGTTCTCCCTCTTCCCTTTCATCCTCTGCCAAATTGGCAACCTGTGCGAACCAGGAGGTTAAAGGGGCTGTCTCTCCAAGTTGGGAGGTTGATAATAAAGCAGATGGAAAGTCAAACCGGAGCACCAGGAGAGGCACTATTCGTTGAGTTTAGAAACCTTTCGTATTCACAGTGTGTCCGTTCTCTAGGATTCCCGTACATGTTATATCTGTAGTAATATTCCCTTCAACCTGGAGAGTTGGGACCCATGGAATGTGTGCCATGCATTATTGCTTTAAAGGGTCTGCATTTGCTCACCCAATCTCACCAATCCTCTCAGTCCCAAGTGTCCAGCCTTATGCCACATCCAGCTGTCATTGTAGATAGGGTCATTTCAGGTTTCATCAGAGACCCTGAAGGAATTGTAAAGAATTTCCCAGTTTTTTTGTTTTATTTTTGAAATTCCTTTTTATAGTGGGTTTGAGCTGATTCTCGCTGCCATATTTATCCCAGTCTAGACACACTTGATTCCCTTACGGAGACATATCAATACATAGGTTTTAAGATTCTTACTAGTCAGATATATTCCTCTGCGGGAAATATGGGGTTTTGAGTCCCTTTCACTGAGGAAGGTGTAGGTCTTGTCTATTCCATAGTTGGTTTTTGGAACGGTACCTGTGCTTATATCAAACTCTGGTTTTATGCATCACCCCACCTCTCCTTCCCCCTTAAGCAGGCATAAGAGTGTTTTCTAAATGTGAGACACTGTTCTCTTTCCTAACTCAGTTCAAGTGTAGCCATGTTTACAGGATCTTCATAAGTGATATCTTATGATAAGTTTCTTTTTCTGTGTGACTTATTTCACTTAGAATCATCGTACCTGAATCCACCCATTTTGCTGCTACTGGTCTTATGACATTGATTTCATGGCTGAGGGATATTCCATCGTACGTAAGTACCACAATTTTTTGAACCATTTTTATATTTCCTGGGATATTTAAGGTGTACCCAAGTTGAGGTCCTTGTAAGCAGTGCAGCCCTAAATTTTGGGGTGGCTGTGTCTATTTGATTTTCAGTTTTCCCAAGGTATATTCCCTAGACTGGAAGTGCCCTTGGCTCTGTAGCTCTGTTGTTTACTTGTTTTAGGGAACACAATGCACTCCTCCAGAGAGGCAGTTGGCAATTTACATCCCGCCCATCAGCATAACAAGGCTCCCTGTTCTCCAGGGCCTGTCTTGCCTTTCTGGTTTTTACACATTTTGTGGATGTCCCTTTTGACCGGTGGGAAGTGATACTTCTTTGTAGTGCAGATTTGATTTGCCCGCTTGCTTGCTTGGCCAAAAAGGGCGTATGCGTTTTCTCCTGAATATATTCAGGAGAAAACGCATACGCCCTTTTTGGCCAAGTTCATCATTGTCGAAGTTGTGCCCCTCTTCCTGTGCTTTAAAGGCGATTCCAACGTACCTCTTGAAATCTGTTTCCTGCTATTCTGCCTCGCTTTCAAGTCCGCCTCGTTGCCTTCCCTCAACAGATTTTTGGACGATAGTTGTCCTTTATTACTCGGCCAGTTTGTGAATTGCTGTGCCCCTGAGCTCCATTTTTCAACTCGTTTTTGGTGAGCTGACCGCAAGTCCAAAATTTTGGTTCAGGATCTATACTGATTCCCGGTGGGTGGCTGAGACTTTGGTTAATTCTTCTTCCTGCCGGGAAATTACAGTGATATGTGCCCGTCCAAATGCCTAACAGCTACTCTCTCATTGGTTCTCCCTCTTCCCTTTCATCCTCTGCCAAATTGGCAACCTGTGCGAACCAGGAGGTTAAAGGGGCTGTCTCTCCAAGTTGGGAGGTTGATAATAAAGCAGATGGAAAGTCAAACCGGAGCACCAGGAGAGGGACTATTCGTTGAGTTTTAGAAACCTTTCGTATTCACAGTGTGTCCGTTCTCTAGGATTCCCGTACATGTTATATCTGTAGTAATATTCCCTTCAACCTGGAGAGTTGGGACCCATGGAATGTGTGCCATGCATTATTGCTTTAAAGGGTCTGCATTTGCTCACCCAATCTCACCAATCCTCTCAGTCCCAAGTGTCCAGCCTTATGCCACATCCAGCTGTCATTGTAGATAGGGTCATTTCAGGTTTCATCAGATACCCTGAAGGAATTGTAAAGAATTTCCCAGTTTTTTTGTTTTGTTTTTGAAATTCCTTTTTATAGTGGGTTTGAGCTGATTCTCGCTGCCATTTTTATGCCAGTCTAGACACACTTGATTCCCTTATGGAGACATATCAATACATAGGTTTTAAGATTCTTACTAGTCAGATATATTCCTCTGCGGGAAATATGGGGTTTTGAGTCCCTTTCACTGAGGAAGGTGTAGGTCTTGTCTATTCCATAGTTGGTTTTTGGAACGGTACCTGTGCTTATATCAAACTCTGGTTTTATGCATCACCCCACCTCTCCTTCCCCCTTAAGCAGGCATAAGAGTGTTTTCTAAATGTGAGACACTGTTCTCTTTCCTAACTCAGTTCAAGTGTAGCCATGTTTACAGGATCTTCATAAGTGATATCTTATGATAAGTTTCTTTTTCTGTGTGACTTATTTCACTTAGAATCATCGTACCTGAATCCACCCATTTTGCTGCTACTGGTCTTATGACATTGATTTCATGGCTGAGGGATATTCCATCGTACGTAAGTACCACAATTTTTTGAACCATTTTTATATTTCCTGGGATATTTAAGGTGTACCCAAGTTGAGGTCCTTGTAAGCAGTGCAGCCCTAAATTTTGGGGTGGCTGTGTCTTTTTGATTTTCAGTTTTCCCAAGGTATATTCCCTAGACTGGAAGTGCCCTTGGCTCTGTAGCTCTGTTGTTTACTTGTTTTAGGGAACACAATGCACTCCTCCAGAGAGGCAGTTGGCAATTTACATGCCGCCCATCAGCATAACAAGGCTCCCTGTTCTCCAGGGCCTGTCTTGCCTTTCTGGTTTTTACACATTTTGTGGATGTCCCTTTTGACCGGTGGGAAGTGATACTTCTTTGTAGTGCAGATTTGCATTGCCCGCTTGCTTGCTTGGCCAAAAAGGGCGTATGCGTTTTCTCCTGAATATATTCAGGAGAAAACGCATACGCCCTTTTTGGCCAAGTGCATCATTGTCGAAGTTGTGCCCCTCTTCCTGTGCTTTAAAGGCGATTCCAACGTACCTCTTGAAATCTGTTTCCTGCTATTCTGCCTCGCTTTCAAGTCCGCCTCGTTGCCTTCCCTCAACAGATTTTTGGACGATAGTTGTTCTTTATTACTCGGCCAGTTTGTGAATTGCTGTGCCCCTGAGCTCCATTTTTCAACTAGTTTTTGGTGAGCTGACCACAAGTCCAAAATTTTGGTTCAGGATCTATACTGATTCCCAGTGGGTGGCTGAGACTTTGGTTAATTCTTCTTCCTGCCGGGAAATTACAGTGATATGTGCCCGTCCAAATGCCTAACAGCTACTCTCTCATTGGTTCTCCCTCTTCCCTTTCATCCTCTGCCAAATTGGCAACCTGTGCGAACCAGGAGGTTAAAGGGGCTGTCTCTCCAAGTTGGGAGGTTGATAATAAAGCAGATGGAAAGTCAAACCGGAGCACCAGGAGAGGGACTATTCGTTGAGTTTTAGAAACCTTTCGTATTCACAGTGTGTCCGTTCTCTAGGATTCCCGTACATGTTATATCTGTAGTAATATTCCCTTCAACCTGGAGAGTTGGGACCCATGGAATGTGTGCCATGCATTATTGCTTTAAAGGGTCTGCATTTGCTCACCCAATCTCACCAATCCTCTCAGTCCCAAGTGTCCAGCCTTATGCCACATCCAGCTGTCATTGTAGATAGGGTCATTTCAGGTTTCATCAGATACCCTGAAGGAATTGTAAAGAATTTCCCAGTTTTTTTGTTTTGTTTTTGAAATTCCTTTTTATAGTGGGTTTGAGCTGATTCTCGCTGCCATTTTTATGCCAGTCTAGACACACTTGATTCCCTTATGGAGACATATCAATACATAGGTTTTAAGATTCTTACTAGTCAGATATATTCCTCTGCGGGAAATATGGGGTTTTGAGTCCCTTTCACTGAGGAAGGTGTAGGTCTTGTCTATTCCATAGTTGGTTTTTGGAACGGTACCTGTGCTTATATCAAACTCTGGTTTTATGCATCACCCCACCTCTCCTTCCCCCTTAAGCAGGCATAAGAGTGTTTTCTAAATGTGAGACACTGTTCTCTTTCCTAACTCAGTTCAAGTGTAGCCATGTTTACAGGATCTTCATAAGTGATATCTTATGATAAGTTTCTTTTTCTCTGTGACTTATTTCACTTAGAATCATCGTACCTGAATCCACCCATTTTGCTGCTACTGGTCTTATGACATTGATTTCATGGCTGAGGGATATTCCATCGTACGTAAGTACCACAATTTTTTGAACCATTTTTATATTTCCTGGGATATTTAAGGTGTACCCAAGTTGAGGTCCTTGTAAGCAGTGCAGCCCTAAATTTTGGGGTGGCTCTGTCTTTTTGATTTTCAGTTTTCCCAAGGTATATTCCCTAGACTGGAAGTGCCCTTGGCTCTGTAGCTCTGTTGTTTACTTGTTTTAGGGAACAGAATGCACTCCTCCAGAGAGGCAGTTGGCAATTTAAATCCCGCGAATCAGCATAACAAGGCTCCCTGTTCTCCAGGGCCTGTCTTGCCTTTCTGGTTTTTACACATTTTGTGGATGTCCCTTTTGACCGGTGGGAAGTGATACTTCTTTGTAGTGCAGATTTGCATTGCCCGCTTGCTTGCTTGGCCAAAAAGGGCGTATGCGTTTTCTCCTGAATATATTCAGGAGAAAACGCATACGCCCTTTTTGGCCAAGTTCATCATTGTCGAAGTTGTGCCCCTCTTCCTGTGCTTTAAAGGCGATTCCAACGTACCTCTTGAAATCTGTTTCCTGCTATTCTGCCTCGCTTTCAAGTCCGCCTCGTTGCCTTCCCTCAACAGATTTTTGGACGATAGTTGTCCTTTATTACTCGGCCAGTTTGTGAATTGCTGTGCCCCTGAGCTCCATTTTTCAACTCGTTTTTGGTGAGCTGACCGCAAGTCCAAAATTTTGGTTCAGGATCTATACTGATTCCCGGTGGGTGGCTGAGACTTTGGTTAATTCTTCTTCCTGCCGGGAAATTACAGTGATATGTGCCCGTCCAAATGCCTAACAGCTACTCTCTCATTGGTTCTCCCTCTTCCCTTTCATCCTCTGCCAAATTGGCAACCTGTGCGAACCAGGAGGTTAAAGGGGCTGTCTCTCCAAGTTGGGAGGTTGATAATAAAGCAGATGGAAAGTCAAACCGGAGCACCAGGAGAGGGACTATTCGTTGAGTTTTAGAAACCTTTCGTATTCACAGTGTGTCCGTTCTCTAGGATTCCCGTACATGTTATATCTGTAGTAATATTCCCTTCAACCTGGAGAGTTGGGACCCATGGAATGTGTGCCATGCATTATTGCTTTAAAGGGTCTGCATTTGCTCACCCAATCTCACCAATCCTCTCAGTCCCAAGTGTCCAGCCTTATGCCACATCCAGCTGTCATTGTAGATAGGGTCATTTCAGGTTTCATCAGATACCCTGAAGGAATTGTAAAGAATTTCCCAGTTTTTTTGTTTTGTTTTTGAAATTCCTTTTTATAGTGGGTTTGAGCTGATTCTCGCTGCCATTTTTATGCCAGTCTAGACACACTTGATTCCCTTATGGAGACATATCAATACATAGGTTTTAAGATTCTTACTAGTCAGATATATTCCTCTGCGGGAAATATGGGGTTTTGAGTCCCTTTCACTGAGGAAGGTGTAGGTCTTGTCTATTCCATAGTTGGTTTTTGGAACGGTACCTGTGCTTATATCAAACTCTGGTTTTATGCATCACCCCACCTCTCCTTCCCCCTTAAGCAGGCATAAGAGTGTTTTCTAAATGTGAGACACTGTTCTCTTTCCTAACTCAGTTCAAGTGTAGCCATGTTTACAGGATCTTCATAAGTGATATCTTATGATAAGTTTCTTTTTCTGTGTGACTTATTTCACTTAGAATCATCGTACCTGAATCCACCCATTTTGCTGCTACTGGTCTTATGACATTGATTTCATGGCTGAGGGATATTCCATCGTACGTAAGTACCACAATTTTTTGAACCATTTTTATATTTCCTGGGATATTTAAGGTGTACCCAAGTTGAGGTCCTTGTAAGCAGTGCAGCCCTAAATTTTGGGGTGGCTGTGTCTTTTTGATTTTCAGTTTTCCCAAGGTATATTCCCTAGACTGGAAGTGCCCTTGGCTCTGTAGCTCTGTTGTTTACTTGTTTTAGGGAACACAATGCACTCCTCCAGAGAGGCAGTTGGCAATTTACATGCCGCCCATCAGCATAACAAGGCTCCCTGTTCTCCAGGGCCTGTCTTGCCTTTCTGGTTTTTACACATTTTGTGGATGTCCCTTTTGACCGGTGGGAAGTGATACTTCTTTGTAGTGCAGATTTGCATTGCCCGCTTGCTTGCTTGGCCAAAAAGGGCGTATGCGTTTTCTCCTGAATATATTCAGGAGAAAACGCATACGCCCTTTTTGGCCAAGTGCATCATTGTCGAAGTTGTGCCCCTCTTCCTGTGCTTTAAAGGCGATTCCAACGTACCTCTTGAAATCTGTTTCCTGCTATTCTGCCTCGCTTTCAAGTCCGCCTCGTTGCCTTCCCTCAACAGATTTTTGGACGATAGTTGTTCTTTATTACTCGGCCAGTTTGTGAATTGCTGTGCCCCTGAGCTCCATTTTTCAACTAGTTTTTGGTGAGCTGACCACAAGTCCAAAATTTTGGTTCAGGATCTATACTGATTCCCAGTGGGTGGCTGAGACTTTGGTTAATTCTTCTTCCTGCCGGGAAATTACAGTGATATGTGCCCGTCCAAATGCCTAACAGCTACTCTCTCATTGGTTCTCCCTCTTCCCTTTCATCCTCTGCCAAATTGGCAACCTGTGCGAACCAGGAGGTTAAAGGGGCTGTCTCTCCAAGTTGGGAGGTTGATAATAAAGCAGATGGAAAGTCAAACCGGAGCACCAGGAGAGGGACTATTCGTTGAGTTTTAGAAACCTTTCGTATTCACAGTGTGTCCGTTCTCTAGGATTCCCGTACATGTTATATCTGTAGTAATATTCCCTTCAACCTGGAGAGTTGGGACCCATGGAATGTGTGCCATGCATTATTGCTTTAAAGGGTCTGCATTTGCTCACCCAATCTCACCAATCCTCTCAGTCCCAAGTGTCCAGCCTTATGCCACATCCAGCTGTCATTGTAGATAGGGTCATTTCAGGTTTCATCAGATACCCTGAAGGAATTGTAAAGAATTTCCCAGTTTTTTTGTTTTGTTTTTGAAATTCCTTTTTATAGTGGGTTTGAGCTGATTCTCGCTGCCATTTTTATGCCAGTCTAGACACACTTGATTCCCTTATGGAGACATATCAATACATAGGTTTTAAGATTCTTACTAGTCAGATATATTCCTCTGCGGGAAATATGGGGTTTTGAGTCCCTTTCACTGAGGAAGGTGTAGGTCTTGTCTATTCCATAGTTGGTTTTTGGAACGGTACCTGTGCTTATATCAAACTCTGGTTTTATGCATCACCCCACCTCTCCTTCCCCCTTAAGCAGGCATAAGAGTGTTTTCTAAATGTGAGACACTGTTCTCTTTCCTAACTCAGTTCAAGTGTAGCCATGTTTACAGGATCTTCATAAGTGATATCTTATGATAAGTTTCTTTTTCTCTGTGACTTATTTCACTTAGAATCATCGTACCTGAATCCACCCATTTTGCTGCTACTGGTCTTATGACATTGATTTCATGGCTGAGGGATATTCCATCGTACGTAAGTACCACAATTTTTTGAACCATTTTTATATTTCCTGGGATATTTAAGGTGTACCCAAGTTGAGGTCCTTGTAAGCAGTGCAGCCCTAAATTTTGGGGTGGCTCTGTCTTTTTGATTTTCAGTTTTCCCAAGGTATATTCCCTAGACTGGAAGTGCCCTTGGCTCTGTAGCTCTGTTGTTTACTTGTTTTAGGGAACAGAATGCACTCCTCCAGAGAGGCAGTTGGCAATTTAAATCCCGCGAATCAGCATAACAAGGCTCCCTGTTCTCCAGGGCCTGTCTTGCCTTTCTGGTTTTTACACATTTTGTGGATGTCCCTTTTGACCGGTGGGAAGTGATACTTCTTTGTAGTGCAGATTTGCATTGCCCGCTTGCTTGCTTGGCCAAAAAGGGCGTATGCGTTTTCTCCTGAATATATTCAGGAGAAAACGCATACGCCCTTTTTGGCCAAGTTCATCATTGTCGAAGTTGTGCCCCTCTTCCTGTGCTTTAAAGGCGATTCCAACGTACCTCTTGAAATCTGTTTCCTGCTATTCTGCCTCGCTTTCAAGTCCGCCTCGTTGCCTTCCCTCAACAGATTTTTGGACGATAGTTGTTCTTTATTACTCGGCCAGTTTGTGAATTGCTGTGCCCCTGAGCTCCATTTTTCAACTCGTTTTTGGCGAGCTGACCACAAGTCCAAAATTTTGGTTCAGGATCTATACTGATTCCCAGTGGGTGGCTGAGACTTTGGTTAATTCTTCTTCCTGCCGGGAAATTACAGTGATATGTGCCCGTCCAAATGCCTAACAGCTACTCTCTCATTGGTTCTCCCTCTTCCCTTTCATCCTCTGCCAAATTGGCAACCTGTGCGAACCAGGAGGTTAAAGGGGCTGTCTCTCCAAGTTGGGAGGTTGATAATAAAGCAGATGGAAAGTCAAACCGGAGCACCAGGAGAGGCACTATTCGTTGAGTTTAGAAACCTTTCGTATTCACAGTGTGTCCGTTCTCTAGGATTCCCGTACATGTTATATCTGTAGTAATATTCCCTTCAACCTGGAGAGTTGGGACCCATGGAATGTGTGCCATGCATTATTGCTTTAAAGGGTCTGCATTTGCTCACCCAATCTCACCAATCCTCTCAGTCCCAAGTGTCCAGCCTTATGCCACATCCAGCTGTCATTGTAGATAGGGTCATTTCAGGTTTCATCAGAGACCCTGAAGGAATTGTAAAGAATTTCCCAGTTTTTTTGTTTTATTTTTGAAATTCCTTTTTATAGTGGGTTTGAGCTGATTCTCGCTGCCATATTTATCCCAGTCTAGACACACTTGATTCCCTTACGGAGACATATCAATACATAGGTTTTAAGATTCTTACTAGTCAGATATATTCCTCTGCGGGAAATATGGGGTTTTGAGTCCCTTTCACTGAGGAAGGTGTAGGTCTTGTCTATTCCATAGTTGGTTTTTGGAACGGTACCTGTGCTTATATCAAACTCTGGTTTTATGCATCACCCCACCTCTCCTTCCCCCTTAAGCAGGCATAAGAGTGTTTTCTAAATGTGAGACACTGTTCTCTTTCCTAACTCAGTTCAAGTGTAGCCATGTTTACAGGATCTTCATAAGTGATATCTTATGATAAGTTTCTTTTTCTGTGTGACTTATTTCACTTAGAATCATCGTACCTGAATCCACCCATTTTGCTGCTACTGGTCTTATGACATTGATTTCATGGCTGAGGGATATTCCATCGTACGTAAGTACCACAATTTTTTGAACCATTTTTATATTTCCTGGGATATTTAAGGTGTACCCAAGTTGAGGTCCTTGTAAGCAGTGCAGCCCTAAATTTTGGGGTGGCTGTGTCTATTTGATTTTCAGTTTTCCCAAGGTATATTCCCTAGACTGGAAGTGCCCTTGGCTCTGTAGCTCTGTTGTTTACTTGTTTTAGGGAACACAATGCACTCCTCCAGAGAGGCAGTTGGCAATTTACATCCCGCCCATCAGCATAACAAGGCTCCCTGTTCTCCAGGGCCTGTCTTGCCTTTCTGGTTTTTACACATTTTGTGGATGTCCCTTTTGACCGGTGGGAAGTGATACTTCTTTGTAGTGCAGATTTGATTTGCCCGCTTGCTTGCTTGGCCAAAAAGGGCGTATGCGTTTTCTCCTGAATATATTCAGGAGAAAACGCATACGCCCTTTTTGGCCAAGTTCATCATTGTCGAAGTTGTGCCCCTCTTCCTGTGCTTTAAAGGCGATTCCAACGTACCTCTTGAAATCTGTTTCCTGCTATTCTGCCTCGCTTTCAAGTCCGCCTCGTTGCCTTCCCTCAACAGATTTTTGGACAATAGTTGTCCTTTATTACTCGGCCAGTTTGTGAATTGCTGTGCCCCTGAGCTCCATTTTTCAACTCGTTTTTGGTGAGCTGACCGCAAGTCCAAAATTTTGGTTCAGGATCTATACTGATTCCCGGTGGGTGGCTGAGACTTTGGTTAATTCTTCTTCCTGCCGGGAAATTACAGTGATATGTGCCCGTCCAAATGCCTAACAGCTACTCTCTCATTGGTTCTCCCTCTTCCCTTTCATCCTCTGCCAAATTGGCAACCTGTGCGAACCAGGAGGTTAAAGGGGCTGTCTCTCCAAGTTGGGAGGTTGATAATAAAGCAGATGGAAAGTCAAACCGGAGCACCAGGAGAGGGACTATTCGTTGAGTTTTAGAAACCTTTCGTATTCACAGTGTGTCCGTTCTCTAGGATTCCCGTACATGTTATATCTGTAGTAATATTCCCTTCAACCTGGAGAGTTGGGACCCATGGAATGTGTGCCATGCATTATTGCTTTAAAGGGTCTGCATTTGCTCACCCAATCTCACCAATCCTCTCAGTCCCAAGTGTCCAGCCTTATGCCACATCCAGCTGTCATTGTAGATAGGGTCATTTCAGGTTTCATCAGAGACCCTGAAGGAATTGTAAAGAATTTCCCAGTTTTTTTGTTTTATTTTTGAAATTCCTTTTTATAGTGGGTTTGAGCTGATTCTCGCTGCCATATTTATCCCAGTCTAGACACACTTGATTCCCTTACGGAGACATATCAATACATAGGTTTTAAGATTCTTACTAGTCAGATATATTCCTCTGCGGGAAATATGGGGTTTTGAGTCCCTTTCACTGAGGAAGGTGTAGGTCTTGTCTATTCCATAGTTGGTTTTTGGAACGGTACCTGTGCTTATATCAAACTCTGGTTTTATGCATCACCCCACCTCTCCTTCCCCCTTAAGCAGGCATAAGAGTGTTTTCTAAATGTGAGACACTGTTCTCTTTCCTAACTCAGTTCAAGTGTAGCCATGTTTACAGGATCTTCATAAGTGATATCTTATGATAAGTTTCTTTTTCTGTGTGACTTATTTCACTTAGAATCATCGTACCTGAATCCACCCATTTTGCTGCTACTGGTCTTATGACATTGATTTCATGGCTGAGGGATATTCCATCGTACGTAAGTACCACAATTTTTTGAACCATTTTTATATTTCCTGGGATATTTAAGGTGTACCCAAGTTGAGGTCCTTGTAAGCAGTGCAGCCCTAAATTTTGGGGTGGCTGTGTCTTTTTGATTTTCAGTTTTCCCAAGGTATATTCCCTAGACTGGAAGTGCCCTTGGCTCTGTAGCTCTGTTGTTTACTTGTTTTAGGGAACACAATGCACTCCTCCAGAGAGGCAGTTGGCAATTTACATGCCGCCCATCAGCATAACAAGGCTCCCTGTTCTCCAGGGCCTGTCTTGCCTTTCTGGTTTTTACACATTTTGTGGATGTCCCTTTTGACCGGTGGGAAGTGATACTTCTTTGTAGTGCAGATTTGCATTGCCCGCTTGCTTGCTTGGCCAAAAAGGGCGTATGCGTTTTCTCCTGAATATATTCAGGAGAAAACGCATACGCCCTTTTTGGCCAAGTGCATCATTGTCGAAGTTGTGCCCCTCTTCCTGTGCTTTAAAGGCGATTCCAACGTACCTCTTGAAATCTGTTTCCTGCTATTCTGCCTCGCTTTCAAGTCCGCCTCGTTGCCTTCCCTCAACAGATTCTTGGACGATAGTTGTCCTTTATTACTCGGCCAGTTTGTGAATTGCTGTGCCCCTGAGCTCCATTTTTCAACTCGTTTTTGGTGAGCTGACCGCAAGTCCAAAATTTTGGTTCCGGATCTATACTGATTCCCGGTGGGTGGCTGAGACTTTGGTTAATTCTTCTTCCTGCCGGGAAATTACAGTGATATGTGCCCGTCCAAATGCCTAACAGCTACTCTCTCATTGGTTCTCCCTCTTCCCTTTCATCCTCTGCCAAATTGGCAACCTGTGCGAACCAGGAGGTTAAAGGGGCTGTCTCTCCAAGTTGGGAGGTTGATAATAAAGCAGATGGAAAGTCAAACCGGAGCACCAGGAGAGGGACTATTCGTTGAGTTTTAGAAACCTTTCGTATTCACAGTGTGTCCGTTCTCTAGGATTCCCGTACATGTTATATCTGTAGTAATATTCCCTTCAACCTGGAGAGTTGGGACCCATGGAATGTGTGCCATGCATTATTGCTTTAAAGGGTCTGCATTTGCTCACCCAATCTCACCAATCCTCTCAGTCCCAAGTGTCCAGCCTTATGCCACATCCAGCTGTCATTGTAGATAGGGTCATTTCAGGTTTCATCAGAGACCCTGAAGGAATTGTAAAGAATTTCCCAGTTTTTTTGTTTTATTTTTGAAATTCCTTTTTATAGTGGGTTTGAGCTGATTCTCGCTGCCATATTTATCCCAGTCTAGACACACTTGATTCCCTTACGGAGACATATCAATACATAGGTTTTAAGATTCTTACTAGTCAGATATATTCCTCTGCGGGAAATATGGGGTTTTGAGTCCCTTTCACTGAGGAAGGTGTAGGTCTTGTCTATTCCATAGTTGGTTTTTGGAACGGTACCTGTGCTTATATCAAACTCTGGTTTTATGCATCACCCCACCTCTCCTTCCCCCTTAAGCAGGCATAAGAGTGTTTTCTAAATGTGAGACACTGTTCTCTTTCCTAACTCAGTTCAAGTGTAGCCATGTTTACAGGATCTTCATAAGTGATATCTTATGATAAGTTTCTTTTTCTCTGTGACTTATTTCACTTAGAATCATCGTACCTGAATCCACCCATTTTGCTGCTACTGGTCTTATGACATTGATTTCATGGCTGAGGGATATTCCATCATACGTAAGTACCACAATTTTTTGAACCATTTTTATATTTCCTGGGATATTTAAGGTGTACCCAAGTTGAGGTCCTTGTAAGCAGTGCAGCCCTAAATTTTGGGGTGGCTGTGTCTTTTTGATTTTCAGTTTTCCCAAGGTATATTCCCTAGACTGGAAGTGCCCTTGGCTCTGTAGCTCTGTTGTTTACTTGTTTTAGGGAACACAATGCACTCCTCCAGAGAGGCAGTTGGCAATTTACATCCCGCCCATCAGCATAACAAGGCTCCCTGTTCTCCAGGGCCTGTCTTGCCTTTCTGGTTTTTACACATTTTGTGGATGTCCCTTTTGACCGGTGGGAAGTGATACTTCTTTGTAGTGCAGATTTGCATTGCCCGCTTGCTTGCTTGGCCAAAAAGGGTGTATGCGTTTTCTCCTGAATATATTCAGGAGAAAACGCATACGCCCTTTTTGGCCAAGTGCATCATTGTCGAATTTTGCCCCTCTTCCTGTGCTTTAAAGGCGATTCCAACGTACCTCTTGAAATCTGTTTCCTGCTATTCTGCCACGCTTTCAAGTCCGCCTCGTTGCCTTCCCTCAACAGATTTTTGGACGATAGTTGTCCTTTATTACTCGGCCAGTTTGTGAATTGCTGTGCCCCTGAGCTCCATTTTTCAACTCGTTTTTGGTGAGCTGACCGCAAGTCCAAAATTTTGGTTCAGGATCTATACTGATTCCCGGTGGGTGGCTGAGACTTTGGTTAATTCTTCTTCCTGCCGGGAAATTACAGTGATATGTGCCCGTCCAAATGCCTAACAGCTACTCTCTCATTGGTTCTCCCTCTTCCCTTTCATCCTCTGCCAAATTGGCAACCTGTGCGAACCAGGAGGTTAAAGGGGCTGTCTCTCCAAGTTGGGAGGTTGATAATAAAGCAGATGGAAAGTCAAACTGGAGCACCAGGAGAGGGACTATTCGTTGAGTTTTAGAAACCTTTCGTATTCACAGTGTGTCCGTTCTCTAGGATTCCCGTACATGTTATATCTGTAGTAATATTCCCTTCAACCTGGAGAGTTGGGACCCATGGAATGTGTGCCATGCATTATTGCTTTAAAGGGTCTGCATTTGCTCACCCAATCTCACCAATCCTCTCAGTCCCAAGTGTCCAGCCTTATGCCACATCCAGCTGTCATTGTAGATAGGGTCATTTCAGGTTTCATCAGAGACCCTGAAGGAATTGTAAAGAATTTCCCAGTTTTTTTTGTTTTGTTTTTGAAATTCCTTTTTATAGTGGGTTTGAGCTGATTCTCGCTGCCATGTTTGTGCCAGTCTAGACACACTTGATTCCCTTACGGAGACATATCAATACATAGGTTTTAAGATTCTTACTAGTCAGATATATTCTTCTCCTGGAAATATGGGGTTTTGAGTCCCTTTCACTGAGGAAGGTGTAGGTCTTGTCTATTCCATAGTTGGTTTTTGGAACGGTACCTGTGCTTATATCAAACTCTGGTTTTATGCATCACCCCACCTCTCCTTCCCCCTTAAGCAGGCATAAGAGTGTTTTCTAAATGTGAGACACTGTTCTCTTTCCTAACTCAGTTCAAGTGTAGCCATGTTTACAGGATCTTCATAAGTGATAACTTATGATAAGTTTCTTTTTCTGTGTGACTTATTTCACTTAAAATCATCGTACCTGAAACCACCCATTTTGCTGCTACTGGTCTTATGACATTGATTTCATGGCTGAGGGATATTCCATCGTACGTAAGTACCACAATTTTTTGAACCAATTTTATATTTCCTGGGATATTTAAGGTGTACCCAAGTTGAGGTCCTTGTAAGCAGTGCAGCCCTAAATTTTGGGGTGGCTCTGTCTTATTGATTTTCAGTTTTTCCCAGGTATATTCCCTAGACTGGAAGTGCCCTTGGCTCTGTAGCTCTGTTGTTTACTTGTTTTAGGGAACACAATGCACTCCTCCAGAGAGGCAGTTGGCAATTTACATCCCGCCCATCAGCATAACAAGGCTCCCTGTTCTCCAGGGCCTGTCTTGCCTTTCTGGTTTTTACACATTTTGTGGATGTCCCTTTTGACCGGTGGGAAGTGATACTTCTTTGTAGTGCAGATTTGATTTGCCCGCTTGCTTGCTTGGCCAAAAAGGGCGTATGCGTTTTCTCCTGAATATATTCAGGAGAAAACGCATACGCCCTTTTTGGCCAAGTGCATCGTTGTCGAAATTGTGCCCCTCTTCCTGTGCTTTAAAGGCGATTCCAACGTACCTCTTGAAATCTGTTTCCTGCTATTCTGCCTCGCTTTCAAGTCCGCCTCGTTGCCTTCCCTCAACAGATTCTTGGACGATAGTTGTCCTTTATTACTCGGCCAGTTTGTGAATTGCTGTGCCCCTGAGCTCCATTTTTCAACTCGTTTTTGGTGAGCTGACCGCAAGTCCAAAATTTTGGTTCCGGATCTATACTGATTCCCGGTGGGTGGCTGAGACTTTGGTTAATTCTTCTTCCTGCCGGGAAATTACAGTGATATGTGCCCGTCCAAATGCCTAACAGCTACTCTCTCATTGGTTCTCCCTCTTCCCTTTCATCCTCTGCCAAATTGGCAACCTGTGCGAACCAGGAGGTTAAAGGGGCTGTCTCTCCAAGTTGGGAGGTTGATAATAAAGCAGATGGAAAGTCAAACCGGAGCACCAGGAGAGGGACTATTCGTTGAGTTTTAGAAACCTTTCGTATTCACAGTGTGTCCGTTCTCTAGGATTCCCGTACATGTTATATCTGTAGTAATATTCCCTTCAACCTGGAGAGTTGGGACCCATGGAATGTGTGCCATGCATTATTGCTTTAAAGGGTCTGCATTTGCTCACCCAATCTCACCAATCCTCTCAGTCCCAAGTGTCCAGCCTTATGCCACATCCAGCTGTCATTGTAGATAGGGTCATTTCAGGTTTCATCAGAGACCCTGAAGGAATTGTAAAGAATTTCCCAGTTTTTTTGTTTTATTTTTGAAATTCCTTTTTATAGTGGGTTTGAGCTGATTCTCGCTGCCATATTTATCCCAGTCTAGACACACTTAATTCCCTTAAGGAGACATATCAATACATAGGTTTTAAGATTCTTACTAGTCAGATATATTCCTCTGCGGGAAATATGGGGTTTTGAGTCCCTTTCACTGAGGAAGGTGTAGGTCTTGTCTATTCCATAGTTGGTTTTTGGAACGGTACCTGTGCTTATATCAAACTCTGGTTTTATGCATCACCCCACCTCTCCTTCCCCCTTAAGCAGGCATAAGAGTGTTTTCTAAATGTGAGACACTGTTCTCTTTCCTAACTCAGTTCAAGTGTAGCCATGTTTACAGGATCTTCATAAGTGATATCTTATGATAAGTTTCTTTTTCTGTGTGACTTATTTCACTTAGAATCATCGTACCTGAATCCACCCATTTTGCTGCTACTGGTCTTATGACATTGATTTCATGGCTGAGGGATATTCCATCGTACGTAAGTACCACAATTTTTTGAACCATTTTTATATTTCCTGGGATATTTAAGGTGTACCCAAGTTGAGGTCCTTGTAAGCAGTGCAGCCCTAAATTTTGGGGTGGCTGTGTCTTTTTGATTTTCAGTTTTCCCAAGGTATATTCCCTAGACTGGAAGTGCCCTTGGCTCTGTAGCTCTGTTGTTTACTTGTTTTAGGGAACACAATGCACTCCTCCAGAGAGGCAGTTGGCAATTTACATCCCGCCCATCAGCATAACAAGGCTCCCTGTTCTCCAGGGCCTGTCTTGCCTTTCTGGTTTTTACACATTTTGTGGATGTCCCTTTTGACCGGTGGGAAGTGATACTTCTTTGTAGTGCAGATTTGCATTGCCCGCTTGCTTGCTTGGCCAAAAAGGGCGTATGCGTTTTCTCCTGAATATATTCAGGAGAAAATGCATACGCCCTTTTTGGCCAAGTGCATCATTGTCGAAGTTGTGCCCCTCTTCCTGTGCTTTAAAGGCGATTCCAACGTACCTCTTGAAATCTGTTTCCTGCTATTCTGCCACGCTTTCAAGTCCGCCTCGTTGCCTTCCCTCAACAGATTTTTGGACGATAGTTGTCCTTTATTACTCGGCCAGTTTGTGAATTGCTGTGCCCCTGAGCTCCATTTTTCAACTCGTTTTTGGTGAGCTGACCGCAAGTCCAAAATTTTGGTTCCGGATCTATACTGATTCCCGGTGGGTGGCTGAGACTTTGGTTAATTCTTCTTCCTGCCGGGAAATTACAGTGATATGTGCCCGTCCAAATGCCTAACAGCTACTCTCTCATTGGTTCTCCCTCTTCCCTTTCATCCTCTGCCAAATTGGCAACCAGTGCCAACCAGGAGGTTAAAGGGGCTGTCTCTCCAAGTTGGGAGGTTGATAGTAAAGCAGGTGGAAAGTCAAACCGGAGCACCAGGAGAGGGACTATTCGTTGAGTTTTAGAAACCTTTCGTATTCACAGTGTGTCCGTTCTCTAGGTTTCCCGTACATGTTATAACTGTAGTAATATTCCCTTCAACCTGGAGAGTTGGGACCCATGGAATGTGTGCCAAGCACTATTGCTTTAAAGGTTCTGCATTGGTTCACCCAATCTCACCAATCCTCTCAGTCCAAGTGTCCCGCCTTATGCCACATCCAGCTGTCGTTGTAGATAGGGTCAGTCCAGGTTTCATCAGAGACTCTGAATGAATTGTAAAGAATTTCCCAGTTCTTTGTATTGTTTTTGAAATTCCTTTTTATAGTGGGTTTGAGCTGATTCTTGCTGCCATGTTTATGCCAGTCTAGAGACACTTGGTTTCCTTACGGAGACATATCAATACATAGGTTTTAAGATTCTTACTAGTCAGATATATTCCTCTGCGGGAAATATGGGGTTTTGAGTCCCTTTCACTGAGGAAGGTGTAGGTCTTCCCTATTCCATAGTTGGTTTTTGGAACGGTACCTCTGCTTATATCAAACTCTGGTTTTATGCATCACCCCACCTCTCCTTCCCCCTTAAGCAGGCATAAGAGTGTTTTCTAAATGTGAGACACTGTTCTCTTTCCTAACTCAGTTCAAGTGTAGCCATGTTTACAGGATCTTCATAAGTGATATCTTATGATAAGTTTCTTTTTCTGTGTGACTTATTTCACTTAGAATCATCGTACCTGAATCCACCCATTTTGCTGCTACTGGTCTTATGACATTGATTTCATGGCTGAGGGATATTCCATCGTACGTAAGTACCACAATTTTTTGAACCATTTTTATATTTCCTGGGATATTTAAGGTGTACCCAAGTTGAGGTCCTTGTAAGCAGTGCAGCCCTAAATTTTGGGGTGGCTGTGTCTTTTTGATTTTCAGTTTTCCCAAGGTATATTCCCTAGACTGGAAGTGCCCTTGGCTCTGTAGCTCTGTTGTTTACTTGTTTTAGGGAACACAATGCACTCCTCCAGAGAGGCAGTTGGCAATTTACATCCCGCCCATCAGCATAACAAGGCTCCCTGTTCTCCAGGGCCTGTCTTGCCTTTCTGGTTTTTACACATTTTGTGGATGTCCCTTTTGACCGGTGGGAAGTGATACTTCTTTGTAGTGCAGATTTGCATTGCCCGCTTGCTTGCTTGGCCAAAAAGGGCGTATGCGTTTTCTCCTGAATATATTCAGGAGAAAACGCATACGCCCTTTTGGGCCAAGTGCATCATTGTCGAAGTTGTGCCCCTCTTCCTGTG
Organism: Hyperoodon ampullatus; assembly: GCF_949752795.1. NCBI lineage: Eukaryota > Metazoa > Chordata > Mammalia > Artiodactyla > Ziphiidae > Hyperoodon > Hyperoodon ampullatus. The sequence goes on along the minus strand of NW_027641036.1, from coordinate 864,110 downwards.
CTTTAAAGGCGATTCCAACGTACCTCTTGAAATCTGTTTCCTGCTATTCTGCCTCGCTTTCAAGTCCGCCTCGTTGCCTTCCCTCAACAGATTTTTGGACGATAGTTGTCCTTTATTACTCGGCCAGTTTGTGAATTGCTGTGCCCCTGAGCTCCATTTTTCAACTCGTTTTTGGTGAGCTGACCGCAAGTCCAAAATTTTGGTTCAGGACCTATACTGGTTCCCGGTGGGTGGCTGAGACTTTGGTTAATTCTTCTTCCTGCCGGGAAATTACAGTGATATGTGCCCGTCCAAATGCCTAACAGCTACTCTCTCATTGGTTCTCCCTCTTCCCTTTCATCCTCTGCCAAATTGGCAACCTGTGCGAACCAGGAGGTTAAAGGGGCTGTCTCTCCAAGTTGGGAGGTTGATAATAAAGCAGATGGAAAGTCAAACCGGAGCACCAGGAGAGGGACTATTCGTTGAGTTTTAGAAACCTTTCGTATTCACAGTGTGTCCGTTCTCTAGGATTCCCGTACATGTTATATCTGTAGTAATATTCCCTTCAACCTGGAGAGTTGGGACCCATGGAATGTGTGCCATGCATTATTGCTTTAAAGGGTCTGCATTTGCTCACCCAATCTCACCAATCCTCTCAGTCCCAAGTGTCCAGCCTTATGCCACATCCAGCTGTCATTGTAGATAGGGTCATTTCAGGTTTCATCAGAGACCCTGAAGGAATTGTAAAGAATTTCCCAGTTTTTTTGTTTTGTTTTTGAAATTCCTTTTTATAGTGGGTTTGAGCTGATTCTCGCTGCCATGTTTATGCCAGTCTAGACACACTTGATTCCCTTACGGAGACATATCAATACATAGGTTTTAAGATTCTTACTAGTCAGATATATTCCTCTGCGGGAAATATGGGGTTTTGAGTCCCTTTCACTGAGGAAGGTGTAGGTCTTGTCTATTCCATAGTTGGTTTTTGGAACGGGACCTGTGCTTATATCAAACTCTGGTTTTATGCATCACCCCACCTCTCCTTCCCCCTTAAGCAGGCATAAGAGTGTTTTCTAAATGTGAGACACTGTTCTCTTTCCTAACTCAGTTCAAGTGTAGCCATGTTTACAGGATCTTCATAAGTGATATCTTATGATAAGTTTCTTTTTCTGTGTGACTTATTTCACTTAGAATCATCGTACCTGAATCCACCCATTTTGCTGCTACTGGTCTTATGACATTGATTTCATGGCTGAGGGATATTCCATCGTACGTAAGTACCACAATTTTTTGAACCATTTTTATATTTCCTGGGATATTTAAGGTGTACCCAAGTTGAGGTCCTTGTAAGCAGTGCAGCCCTAAATTTTGGGGTGGCTGTGTCTATTTGATTTTCAGTTTTCCCAAGGTATATTCCCTAGACTGGAAGTGCCCTTGGCTCTGTAGCTCTGTTGTTTACTTGTTTTAGGGAACACAATGCACTCCTCCAGAGAGGCAGTTGGCAATTTACATCCCGCCCATCAGCATAACAAGGCACCCTGTTCTCCAGGGCCTGTCTTGCCTTTCTGGTTTTTACACATTTTGTGGATGTCCCTTTTGACCGGTGGGAAGTGATACTTCTTTGTAGTGCAGATTTGCATTGCCCGCTTGCTTGCTTGGCCAAAAAGGGCGTATGCGTTTTCTCCTGAATATATTCAGGAGAAAACGCATACGCCCTTTTTGGCCAAGTTCATCATTGTCGAAGTTGTGCCCCTCTTCCTGTGCTTTAAAGGCGATTCCAACGTACCTCTTGAAATCTGTTTCCTGCTATTCTGCCTCGCTTTCAAGTCCGCCTCGTTGCCTTCCCTCAACAGATTTTTGGACGATAGTTGTCCTTTATTACTCGGCCAGTTTGTGAATTGCTGTGCCCCTGAGCTCCATTTTTCAACTCGTTTTTGGTGAGCTGACCGCAAGTCCAAAATTTTGGTTCAGGATCTATACTGATTCCCGGTGCGTGGCTGAGACTTTGGTTAATTCTTCTTCCTGCCGGGAAATTACAGTGATATGTGCCCGTCCAAATGCCTAACAGCTACTCTCTCATTGGTTCTCCCTCTTCCCTTTCATCCTCTGCCAAATTGGCAACCTGTGCGAACCAGGAGGTTAAAGGGGCTGTCTCTCCAAGTTGGGAGGTTGATAATAAAGCAGATGGAAAGTCAAACCGGAGCACCAGGAGAGGGACTATTCGTTGAGTTTTAGAAACCTTTCGTATTCACAGTGTGTCCGTTCTCTAGGATTCCCGTACATGTTATATCTGTAGTAATATTCCCTTCAACCTGGAGAGTTGGGACCCATGGAATGTGTGCCAAGCACTATTGCTTTAAAGGTTCTGCATTGGTTCACCCAATCTCACCAATCCTCTCAGTCCAAGTGTCCCGCCTTATGCCACATCCAGCTGTCGTTGTAGATAGGGTCAGTCCAGGTTTCATCAGAGACTCTGAATGAATTGTAAAGAATTTCCCAGTTCTTTGTATTGTTTTTGAAATTCCTTTTTATAGTGGGTTTGAGCTGATTCTTGCTGCCATGTTTATGCCAGTCTAGAGACACTTGGTTTCCTTATGGAGACATATCAATACATAGGTTTTAAGATTCTTACTAGTCAGATATATTCCTCTGCGGGAAATATGGGGTTTTGAGTCCCTTTCACTGAGGAAGGTGTAGGTCTTGTCTATTCCATAGTTGGTTTTTGGAACGGTACCTGTGCTTATATCAAACTCTGGTTTTATGCATCACCCCACCTCTCCTTCCCCCTTAAGCAGGCATAAGAGTGTTTTCTAAATGTGAGACACTGTTCTCTTTCCTAACTCAGTTCAAGTGTAGCCATGTTTACAGGATCTTCATAAGTGATATCTTATGATAAGTTTCTTTTTCTGTGTGACTTATTTCACTTAGAATCATCGTACCTGAATCCACCCATTTTGCTGCTACTGGTCTTATGACATTGATTTCATGGCTGAGGGATATTCCATCGTACATAAGTACCACAATTTTTTGAACCATTTTTATATTTCCTGGGATATTTAAGGTGTACCCAAGTTGAGGTCCTTGTAAGCAGTGCAGCCCTAAATTTTGGGGTGGCTGTGTCTTTTTGATTTTCAGTTTTCCCAAGGTATATTCCCTAGACTGGAAGTGCCCTTGGCTCTGTAGCTCTGTTGTTTACTTGTTTTAGGGAACACAATGCACTCCTCCAGAGAGGCAGTTGGCAATTTACATCCCGCCAATCAGCATAACAAGGCTCCCTGTTCTCCAGGGCCTGTCTTGCCTTTCTGGTTTTTACACATTTTGTGGATGTCCCTTTTGACCGGTGGGAAGTGATACTTCTTTGTAGTGCAGATTTGCATTGCCCGCTTGCTTGCTTGGCCAAAAAGGGCGTATGCGTTTTCTCCTGAATATATTCAGGAGAAAACGCATACGCCCTTTTTGGCCAAGTGCATCATTGTCGAAGTTGTGCCCCTCTTCCTGTGCTTTAAAGGCGATTCCAACGTACCTCTTGAAATCTGTTTCCTGCTATTCTGCCTCGCTTTCAAGTCCGCCTCGTTGCCTTCCCTCAACAGATTTTTGGACGATAGTTGTCCTTTATTACTCGGCCAGTTTGTGAATTGCTGTGCCCCTGAGCTCCATTTTTCAACTCGTTTTTGGTGAGCTGACCGCAAGTCCAAAATTTTGGTTCCGGATCTATACTGATTCCCGGTGGGTGGCTGAGACTTTGGTTAATTCTTCTTCCTGCCGGGAAATTACAGTGATATGTGCCCGTCCAAATGCCTAACAGCTACTCTCTCATTGGTTCTCCCTCTTCCCTTTCATCCTCTGCCAAATTGGCAACCTGTGCGAACCAGGAGGTTAAAGGGGCTGTCTCTCCAAGTTGGGAGGTTGATAATAAAGCAGATGGAAAGTCAAACCGGAGCACCAGGAGAGGGACTATTCGTTGAGTTTTAGAAACCTTTCGTATTCACAGTGTGTCCGTTCTCTAGGATTCCCGTACATGTTATATCTGTAGTAATATTCCCTTCAACCTGGAGAGTTGGGACCCATGGAATGTGTGCCATGCATTATTGCTTTAAAGGGTCTGCATTTGCTCACCCAATCTCACCAATCCTCTCAGTCCCAAGTGTCCAGCCTTATGCCACATCCAGCTGTCATTGTAGATAGGGTCATTTCAGGTTTCATCAGAGACCCTGAAGGAATTGTAAAGAATTTCCCAGTTTTTTTGTTTTATTTTTGAAATTCCTTTTTATAGTGGGTTTGAGCTGATTCTCGCTGCCATATTTATCCCAGTCTAGACACACTTGATTCCCTTACGGAGACATATCAATACATAGGTTTTAAGATTCTTACTAGTCAGATATATTCCTCTGCGGGAAATATGGGGTTTTGAGTCCCTTTCACTGAGGAAGGTGTAGGTCTTGTCTATTCCATAGTTGGTTTTTGGAACGGTACCTGTGCTTATATCAAACTCTGGTTTTATGCATCACCCCACCTCTCCTTCCCCCTTAAGCAGGCATAAGAGTGTTTTCTAAATGTGAGACACTGTTCTCTTTCCTAACTCAGTTCAAGTGTAGCCATGTTTACAGGATCTTCATAAGTGATATCTTATGATAAGTTTCTTTTTCTGTGTGACTTATTTCACTTAGAATCATCGTACCTGAATCCACCCATTTTGCTGCTACTGGCCTTATGATATTGATTTCATGGCTGAGGGATATTCCATCGTACGTAAGTACCACAATTTTTTGAACCATTTTTATATTTCCTGGGATATTTAAGGTGTACCCAAGTTGAGGTCCTTGTAAGCAGTGCAGCCCTAAATTTTGGGGTGGCTGTGTCTCTTTGATTTTCAGTTTTCCCAAGGTATATTCCCTAGACTGGAAGTGCCCTTGGCTCTGTAGCTCTGTTGTTTACTTGTTTTAGGGAACACAATGCACTCCTCCAGAGAGGCAGTTGGCAATTTACATCCCGCCCATCAGCATAACAAGGCACCCTGTTCTCCAGGGCCTGTCTTGCCTTTCTGGTTTTTACACATTTTGTGGATGTCCCTTTTGACCGGTGGGAAGTGATACTTCTTTGTAGTGCAGATTTGCATTGCCCGCTTGCTTGCTTGGCCAAAAAGGGCGTATGCGTTTTCTCCTGAATATATTCAGGAGAAAACGCATACGCCCTTTTTGGCCAAGTGCATCATTGTCGAAGTTGTGCCCCTCTTCCTGTGCTTTAAAGGCGATTCCAACGTACCTCTTGAAATCTGTTTCCTGCTATTCTGCCACGCTTTCAAGTCCGCCTCGTTGCCTTCCCTCAACAGATTTTTGGACGATAGTTGTCCTTTATTACTCGGCCAGTTTGTGAATTGCTGTGCCCCTGAGCTCCATTTTTCAACTCGTTTTTGGTGAGCTGACCGCAAGTCCAAAATTTTGGTTCCGGATCTATACTGATTCCCGGTGGGTGGCTGAGACTTTGGTTAATTCTTCTTCCTGCCGGGAAATTACAGTGATATGTGCCCGTCCAAATGCCTAACAGCTACTCTCTCATTGGTTCTCCCTCTTCCCTTTCATCCTCTGCCAAATTGGCAACCAGTGCCAACCAGGAGGTTAAAGGGGCTGTCTCTCCAAGTTGGGAGGTTGATAGTAAAGCAGGTGGAAAGTCAAACCGGAGCACCAGGAGAGGGACTATTCGTTGAGTTTTAGAAACCTTTCGTATTCACAGTGTGTCCGTTCTCTAGGTTTCCCGTACATGTTATAACTGTAGTAATATTCCCTTCAACCTGGAGAGTTGGGACCCATGGAATGTGTGCCAAGCACTATTGCTTTAAAGGTTCTGCATTGGTTCACCCAATCTCACCAATCCTCTCAGTCCAAGTGTCCCGCCTTATGCCACATCCAGCTGTCGTTGTAGATAGGGTCAGTCCAGGTTTCATCAGAGACTCTGAATGAATTGTAAAGAATTTCCCAGTTCTTTGTATTGTTTTTGAAATTCCTTTTTATAGTGGGTTTGAGCTGATTCTTGCTGCCATGTTTATGCCAGTCTAGAGACACTTGGTTTCCTTACGGAGACATATCAATACATAGGTTTTAAGATTCTTACTAGTCAGATATATTCCTCTGCGGGAAATATGGGGTTTTGAGTCCCTTTCACTGAGGAAGGTGTAGGTCTTCCCTATTCCATAGTTGGTTTTTGGAACGGTACCTCTGCTTATATCAAACTCTGGTTTTATGCATCACCCCACCTCTCCTTCCCCCTTAAGCAGGCATAAGAGTGTTTTCTAAATGTGAGACACTGTTCTCTTTCCTAACTCAGTTCAAGTGTAGCCATGTTTACAGGATCTTCATAAGTGATATCTTATGATAAGTTTCTTTTTCTGTGTGACTTATTTCACTTAGAATCATCGTACCTGAATCCACCCATTTTGCTGCTACTGGTCTTATGACATTGATTTCATGGCTGAGGGATATTCCATCGTACGTAAGTACCACAATTTTTTGAACCATTTTTATATTTCCTGGGATATTTAAGGTGTACCCAAGTTGAGGTCCTTGTAAGCAGTGCAGCCCTAAATTTTGGGGTGGCTGTGTCTTTTTGATTTTCAGTTTTCCCAAGGTATATTCCCTAGACTGGAAGTGCCCTTGGCTCTGTAGCTCTGTTGTTTACTTGTTTTAGGGAACACAATGCACTCCTCCAGAGAGGCAGTTGGCAATTTACATCCCGCCCATCAGCATAACAAGGCTCCCTGTTCTCCAGGGCCTGTCTTGCCTTTCTGGTTTTTACACATTTTGTGGATGTCCCTTTTGACCGGTGGGAAGTGATACTTCTTTGTAGTGCAGATTTGCATTGCCCGCTTGCTTGCTTGGCCAAAAAGGGCGTATGCGTTTTCTCCTGAATATATTCAGGAGAAAACGCATATGCCCTTTTGGGCCAAGTGCATCATTGTCGAAGTTGTGCCCCTCTTCCTGTGCTTTAAAGGCGATTCCAACGTACCTCTTGAAATCTGTTTCCTGCTATTCTGCCTCGCTTTCAAGTCCGCCTCGTTGCCTTCCCTCAACAGATTTTTGGACGATAGTTGTCCTTTATTACTCGGCCAGTTTGTGAATTGCTGTGCCCCTGAGCTCCATTTTTCAACTCGTTTTTGGTGAGCTGACCGCAAGTCCAAAATTTTGGTTCAGGACCTATACTGGTTCCCGGTGGGTGGCTGAGACTTTGGTTAATTCTTCTTCCTGCCGGGAAATTACAGTGATATGTGCCCGTCCAAATGCCTAACAGCTACTCTCTCATTGGTTCTCCCTCTTCCCTTTCATCCTCTGCCAAATTGGCAACCTGTGCGAACCAGGAGGTTAAAGGGGCTGTCTCTCCAAGTTGGGAGGTTGATAATAAAGCAGATGGAAAGTCAAACCGGAGCACCAGGAGAGGGACTATTCGTTGAGTTTTAGAAACCTTTCGTATTCACAGTGTGTCCGTTCTCTAGGATTCCCGTACATGTTATATCTGTAGTAATATTCCCTTCAACCTGGAGAGTTGGGACCCATGGAATGTGTGCCATGCATTATTGCTTTAAAGGGTCTGCATTTGCTCACCCAATCTCACCAATCCTCTCAGTCCCAAGTGTCCAGCCTTATGCCACATCCAGCTGTCATTGTAGATAGGGTCATTTCAGGTTTCATCAGAGACCCTGAAGGAATTGTAAAGAATTTCCCAGTTTTTTTGTTTTGTTTTTGAAATTCCTTTTTATAGTGGGTTTGAGCTGATTCTCGCTGCCATGTTTATGCCAGTCTAGACACACTTGATTCCCTTACGGAGACATATCAATACATAGGTTTTAAGATTCTTACTAGTCAGATATATTCCTCTGCGGGAAATATGGGGTTTTGAGTCCCTTTCACTGAGGAAGGTGTAGGTCTTGTCTATTCCATAGTTGGTTTTTGGAACGGGACCTGTGCTTATATCAAACTCTGGTTTTATGCATCACCCCACCTCTCCTTCCCCCTTAAGCAGGCATAAGAGTGTTTTCTAAATGTGAGACACTGTTCTCTTTCCTAACTCAGTTCAAGTGTAGCCATGTTTACAGGATCTTCATAAGTGATATCTTATGATAAGTTTCTTTTTCTGTGTGACTTATTTCACTTAGAATCATCGTACCTGAATCCACCCATTTTGCTTTTACTGGTCTTATGACATTGATTTCATGGCTGAGGGATATTCCATCGTACGTAAGTACCACAATTTTTTGAACCATTTTTATATTTCCTGGGATATTTAAGGTGTACCCAAGTTGAGGTCCTTGTAAGCAGTGCAGCCCTAAATTTTGGGGTGGCTGTGTCTATTTGATTTTCAGTTTTCCCAAGGTATATTCCCTAGACTGGAAGTGCCCTTGGCTCTGTAGCTCTGTTGTTTACTTGTTTTAGGGAACACAATGCACTCCTCCAGAGAGGCAGTTGGCAATTTACATCCCGCCCATCAGCATAACAAGGCACCCTGTTCTCCAGGGCCTGTCTTGCCTTTCTGGTTTTTACACATTTTGTGGATGTCCCTTTTGACCGGTGGGAAGTGATACTTCTTTGTAGTGCAGATTTGCATTGCCCGCTTGCTTGCTTGGCCAAAAAGGGCGTATGCGTTTTCTCCTGAATATATTCAGGAGAAAACGCATACGCCCTTTTTGGCCAAGTTCATCATTGTCGAAGTTGTGCCCCTCTTCCTGTGCTTTAAAGGCGATTCCAACGTACCTCTTGAAATCTGTTTCCTGCTATTCTGCCTCGCTTTCAAGTCCGCCTCGTTGCCTTCCCTCAACAGATTTTTGGACGATAGTTGTCCTTTATTACTCGGCCAGTTTGTGAATTGCTGTGCCCCTGAGCTCCATTTTTCAACTCGTTTTTGGTGAGCTGACCGCAAGTCCAAAATTTTGGTTCAGGATCTATACTGATTCCCGGTGCGTGGCTGAGACTTTGGTTAATTCTTCTTCCTGCCGGGAAATTACAGTGATATGTGCCCGTCCAAATGCCTAACAGCTACTCTCTCATTGGTTCTCCCTCTTCCCTTTCATCCTCTGCCAAATTGGCAACCTGTGCGAACCAGGAGGTTAAAGGGGCTGTCTCTCCAAGTTGGGAGGTTGATAATAAAGCAGATGGAAAGTCAAACCGGAGCACCAGGAGAGGGACTATTCGTTGAGTTTTAGAAACCTTTCGTATTCACAGTGTGTCCGTTCTCTAGGATTCCCGTACATGTTATATCTGTAGTAATATTCCCTTCAACCTGGAGAGTTGGGACCCATGGAATGTGTGCCATGCATTATTGCTTTAAAGGGTCTGCATTTGCTCACCCAATCTCACCAATCCTCTCAGTCCCAAGTGTCCAGCCTTATGCCACATCCAGCTGTCATTGTAGATAGGGTCATTTCAGGTTTCATCAGAGACCCTGAAGGAATTGTAAAGAATTTCCCAGTTTTTTTGTTTTATTTTTGAAATTCCTTTTTATAGTGGGTTTGAGCTGATTCTCGCTGCCATATTTATCCCAGTCTAGACACACTTGATTCCCTTATGGAGACATATCAATACATAGGTTTTAAGATTCTTACTAGTCAGATATATTCCTCTGCGGGAAATATGGGGTTTTGAGTCCCTTTCACTGAGGAAGGTGTAGGTCTTGTCTATTCCATAGTTGGTTTTTGGAACGGTACCTGTGCTTATATCAAACTCTGGTTTTATGCATCACCCCACCTCTCCTTCCCCCTTAAGCAGGCATAAGAGTGTTTTCTAAATGTGAGACACTGTTCTCTTTCCTAACTCAGTTCAAGTGTAGCCATGTTTACAGGATCTTCATAAGTGATATCTTATGATAAGTTTCTTTTTCTGTGTGACTTATTTCACTTAGAATCATCGTACCTGAATCCACCCATTTTGCTGCTACTGGTCTTATGACATTGATTTCATGGCTGAGGGATATTCCATCGTACATAAGTACCACAATTTTTTGAACCATTTTTATATTTCCTGGGATATTTAAGGTGTACCCAAGTTGAGGTCCTTGTAAGCAGTGCAGCCCTAAATTTTGGGGTGGCTGTGTCTTTTTGATTTTCAGTTTTCCCAAGGTATATTCCCTAGACTGGAAGTGCCCTTGGCTCTGTAGCTCTGTTGTTTACTTGTTTTAGGGAACACAATGCACTCCTCCAGAGAGGCAGTTGGCAATTTACATCCCGCCAATCAGCATAACAAGGCTCCCTGTTCTCCAGGGCCTGTCTTGCCTTTCTGGTTTTTACACATTTTGTGGATGTCCCTTTTGACCGGTGGGAAGTGATACTTCTTTGTAGTGCAGATTTGCATTGCCCGCTTGCTTGCTTGGCCAAAAAGGGCGTATGCGTTTTCTCCTGAATATATTCAGGAGAAAACGCATACGCCCTTTTTGGCCAAGTGCATCATTGTCGAAGTTGTGCCCCTCTTCCTGTGCTTTAAAGGCGATTCCAACGTACCTCTTGAAATCTGTTTCCTGCTATTCTGCCTCGCTTTCAAGTCCGCCTCGTTGCCTTCCCTCAACAGATTTTTGGACGATAGTTGTCCTTTATTACTCGGCCAGTTTGTGAATTGCTGTGCCCCTGAGCTCCATTTTTCAACTCGTTTTTGGTGAGCTGACCGCAAGTCCAAAATTTTGGTTCCGGATCTATACTGATTCCCGGTGGGTGGCTGAGACTTTGGTTAATTCTTCTTCCTGCCGGGAAATTACAGTGATATGTGCCCGTCCAAATGCCTAACAGCTACTCTCTCATTGGTTCTCCCTCTTCCCTTTCATCCTCTGCCAAATTGGCAACCTGTGCGAACCAGGAGGTTAAAGGGGCTGTCTCTCCAAGTTGGGAGGTTGATAATAAAGCAGATGGAAAGTCAAACCGGAGCACCAGGAGAGGGACTATTCGTTGAGTTTTAGAAACCTTTCGTATTCACAGTGTGTCCGTTCTCTAGGATTCCCGTACATGTTATATCTGTAGTAATATTCCCTTCAACCTGGAGAGTTGGGACCCATGGAATGTGTGCCATGCATTATTGCTTTAAAGGGTCTGCATTTGCTCACCCAATCTCACCAATCCTCTCAGTCCCAAGTGTCCAGCCTTATGCCACATCCAGCTGTCATTGTAGATAGGGTCATTTCAGGTTTCATCAGAGACCCTGAAGGAATTGTAAAGAATTTCCCAGTTTTTTTGTTTTATTTTTGAAATTCCTTTTTATAGTGGGTTTGAGCTGATTCTCGCTGCCATATTTATCCCAGTCTAGACACACTTGATTCCCTTACGGAGACATATCAATACATAGGTTTTAAGATTCTTACTAGTCAGATATATTCCTCTGCGGGAAATATGGGGTTTTGAGTCCCTTTCACTGAGGAAGGTGTAGGTCTTGTCTATTCCATAGTTGGTTTTTGGAACGGTACCTGTGCTTATATCAAACTCTGGTTTTATGCATCACCCCACCTCTCCTTCCCCCTTAAGCAGGCATAAGAGTGTTTTCTAAATGTGAGACACTGTTCTCTTTCCTAACTCAGTTCAAGTGTAGCCATGTTTACAGGATCTTCATAAGTGATATCTTATGATAAGTTTCTTTTTCTGTGTGACTTATTTCACTTAGAATCATCGTACCTGAATCCACCCATTTTGCTGCTACTGGCCTTATGATATTGATTTCATGGCTGAGGGATATTCCATCGTACGTAAGTACCACAATTTTTTGAACCATTTTTATATTTCCTGGGATATTTAAGGTGTACCCAAGTTGAGGTCCTTGTAAGCAGTGCAGCCCTAAATTTTGGGGTGGCTGTGTCTCTTTGATTTTCAGTTTTCCCAAGGTATATTCCCTAGACTGGAAGTGCCCTTGGCTCTGTAGCTCTGTTGTTTACTTGTTTTAGGGAACACAATGCACTCCTCCAGAGAGGCAGTTGGCAATTTACATCCCGCCCATCAGCATAACAAGGCACCCTGTTCTCCAGGGCCTGTCTTGCCTTTCTGGTTTTTACACATTTTGTGGATGTCCCTTTTGACCGGTGGGAAGTGATACTTCTTTGTAGTGCAGATTTGCATTGCCCGCTTGCTTGCTTGGCCAAAAAGGGCGTATGCGTTTTCTCCTGAATATATTCAGGAGAAAACGCATACGCCCTTTTGGGCCAAGTGCATCATTGTCGAAGTTGTGCCCCTCTTCCTGTGCTTTAAAGGCGATTCCAACGTACCTCTTGAAATCTGTTTCCTGCTATTCTGCCTCGCTTTCAAGTCCGCCTCGTTGCCTTCCCTCAACAGATTTTTGGACGATAGTTGTCCTTTATTACTCGGCCAGTTTGTGAATTGCTGTGCCCCTGAGCTCCATTTTTCAACTCGTTTTTGGTGAGCTGACCGCAAGTCCAAAATTTTGGTTCCGGATCTATACTGATTCCCGGTGGGTGGCTGAGACTTTGGTTAATTCTTCTTCCTGCCGGGAAATTACAGTGATATGTGACCGTCCAAATGCCTAACAGCTACTCTCTCATTGGTTCTCCCTCTTCCCTTTCATCCTCTGCCAAATTGGCAACCTGTGCGAACCAGGAGGTTAAAGGGGCTGTCTCTCCAAGTTGGGAGGTTGATAATAAAGCAGATGGAAAGTCAAACCGGAGCACCAGGAGAGGGACTATTCGTTGAGTTTTAGAAACCTTTCGTATTCACAGTGTGTCCGTTCTCTAGGATTCCCGTACATGTTATATCTGTAGTAATATTCCCTTCAACCTGGAGAGTTGGGACCCATGGAATGTGTGCCATGCATTATTGCTTTAAAGGGTCTGCATTTGCTCACCCAATCTCACCAATCCTCTCAGTCCCAAGTGTCCAGCCTTATGCCACATCCAGCTGTCATTGTAGATAGGGTCATTTCAGGTTTCATCAGAGACCCTGAAGGAATTGTAAAGAATTTCCCAGTTTTTTTGTTTTATTTTTGAAATTCCTTTTTATAGTGGGTTTGAGCTGATTCTCGCTGCCATATTTATCCCAGTCTAGACACACTTGATTCCCTTACGGAGACATATCAATACATAGGTTTTAAGATTCTTACTAGTCAGATATATTCCTCTGCGGGAAATATGGGGTTTTGAGTCCCTTTCACTGAGGAAGGTGTAGGTCTTGTCTATTCCATAGTTGGTTTTTGGAACGGTACCTGTGCTTATATCAAACTCTGGTTTTATGCATCACCCCACCTCTCCTTCCCCCTTAAGCAGCCATAAGAGTGTTTTCTAAATGTGAGACACTGTTCTCTTTCCTAACTCAGTTCAAGTGTAGCCATGTTTACAGGATCTTCATAAGTGATATCTTATGATAAGTTTCTTTTTCTCTGTGACTTATTTCACTTAGAATCATCGTACCTGAATCCACCCATTTTGCTGCTACTGGTCTTAGGACATTGATTTCATGGCTGAGGGATATTCCATCGTACGTAAGTACCACAATTTTTTGAACCATTTTTATATTTCCTGGGATATTTAAGGTGTACCCAAGTTGAGGTCCTTGTAAGCAGTGCAGCCCTAAATTTTGGGGTGGCTGTGTCTTTTTGATTTTCAGTTTTCCCAAGGTATATTCCCTAGACTGGAAGTGCCCTTGGCTCTGTAGCTCTGTTGTTTACTTGTTTTAGGGAACACAATGCACTCCTCCAGAGAGGCAGTTGGCAACTTACATCCCGCCCATCAGCATAACAAGGCTCCCTGTTCTCCAGGGCCTGTCTTGCCTTTCTGGTTTTTACACATTTTGTGGATGTCCCTTTTGACCGGTGGGAAGTGATACTTCTTTGTAGTGCAGATTTGCATTGCCCGCTTGCTTGCTTGGCCAAAAAGGGCGTATGCGTTTTCTCCTGAATATATTCAGGAGAAAACGCATACGCCCTTTTTGGCCAAGTGCATCATTGTCGAAGTTGTGCCCCTCTTCCTGTGCTTTAAAGGCGATTCCAACGTACCTCTTGAAATCTGTTTCCTGCTATTCTGCCTCGCTTTCAAGTCCGCCTCGTTGCCTTCCCTCAACAGATTTTTGGACGATAGTTGTCCTTTATTACTCGGCCAGTTTGTGAATTGCTGTGCCCCTGAGCTCCATTTTTCAACTCGTTTTTGGTGAGCTGACCGCAAGTCCAAAATTTTGGTTCCGGATCTATACTGATTCCCGGTGGGTGGCTGAGACTTTGGTTAATTCTTCTTCCTGCCGGGAAATTACAGTGATATGTGACCGTCCAAATGCCTAACAGCTACTCTCTCATTGGTTCTCCCTCTTCCCTTTCATCCTCTGCCAAATTGGCAACCTGTGCGAACCAGGAGGTTAAAGGGGCTGTCTCTCCAAGTTGGGAGGTTGATAATAAAGCAGATGGAAAGTCAAACCGGAGCACCAGGAGAGGGACTATTCGTTGAGTTTTAGAAACCTTTCGTATTCACAGTGTGTCCGTTCTCTAGGATTCCCGTACATGTTATATCTGTAGTAATATTCCCTTCAACCTGGAGAGTTGGGACCCATGGAATGTGTGCCATGCATTATTGCTTTAAAGGGTCTGCATTTGCTCACCCAATCTCACCAATCCTCTCAGTCCCAAGTGTCCAGCCTTATGCCACATCCAGCTGTCATTGTAGATAGGGTCATTTCAGGTTTCATCAGAGACCCTGAAGGAATTGTAAAGAATTTCCCAGTTTTTTTGTTTTATTTTTGAAATTCCTTTTTATAGTGGGTTTGAGCTGATTCTCGCTGCCATATTTATCCCAGTCTAGACACACTTGATTCCCTTACGGAGACATATCAATACATAGGTTTTAAGATTCTTACTAGTCAGATATATTCCTCTGCAGGAAATATGGGGTTTTGAGTCCCTTTCACTGAGGAAGGTGTAGGTCTTGTCTATTCCATAGTTGGTTTTTGGAACGGTACCTGTGCTTATATCAAACTCTGGTTTTATGCATCACCCCACCTCTCCTTCCCCCTTAAGCAGGCATAAGAGTGTTTTCTAAATGTGAGACACTGTTTTCTTCCCTAACTCAGTTGAAGTGTAGCCATGTTTACAGGATCTTCATAAGTGATATCTTATGATAAGTTTCTTTTTCTCTGTGACTTATTTCACTTAGAATCATCGTACCTAAATCCACCCATTTTGCTGCTACTGGTCTTATGACATTGATTTCATGGCTGAGGGATATTCCATCATACGTAAGTACCACAATTTTTTGAACCATTTTTATATTTCCTGGGATATTTAAGGTGTACCCAAGTTGAGGTCCTTGTAAGCAGTGCAGCCCTAAATTTTGGGGTGGCTGTGTCTTTTTGATTTTCAGTTTTCCCAAGGTATATTCCCTAGACTGGAAGTGCCCTTGGCTCTGTAGCTCTGTTGTTTACTTGTTTTAGGGAACACAATGCACTCCTCCAGAGAGGCAGTTGGCAATTTACATCCCACCCATCAGCATAACAAGGCTCCCTGTTCTCCAGGGCCTGTCTTGCCTTTCTGGTTTTTACACATTTTGTGGATGTCCCTTTTGACCGGTGGGAAGTGATACTTCTTTGTAGTGCAGATTTGCATTGCCCGCTTGCTTGCTTGGCCAAAAAGGGCGTATGCGTTTTCTCCTGAATATATTCAGGAGAAAACGCATACGCCCTTTTTGGCCAAGTGCATCATTGTCGAATTTTGCCCCTCTTCCTGTGCTTTAAAGGCGATTCCAACGTACCTCTTGAAATCTGTTTCCTGCTATTCTGCCACGCTTTCAAGTCCGCCTCGTTGCCTTCCCTCAACAGATTTTTGGACGATAGTTGTCCTTTATTACTCGGCCAGTTTGTGAATTGCTGTGCCCCTGAGCTCCATTTTTCAACTCGTTTTTGGTGAGCTGACCGCAAGTCCAAAATTTTGGTTCAGGATCTATACTGATTCCCGGTTCGTGGCTGAGACTTTGGTTAATTCTTCTTCCTGCCGGGAAATTACAGTGATATGTGCCCGTCCAAATGCCTAACAGCTACTCTCTCATTGGTTCTCCCTCTTCCCTTTCATCCTCTGCCAAATTGGCAACCTGTGCGAACCAGGAGTTTAAAGGGGCTGTCTCTCCAAGTTGGGAGGTTGATAATAAAGCAGATGGAAAGTCAAACTGGAGCACCAGGAGAGGGACTATTCGTTGAGTTTTAGAAACCTTTCGTATTCACAGTGTGTCCGTTCTCTAGGATTCCCGTACATGTTATATCTGTAGTAATATTCCCTTCAACCTGGAGAGTTGGGACCCATGGAATGTGTGCCATGCATTATTGCTTTAAAGGGTCTGCATTTGCTCACCCAATCTCACCAATCCTCTCAGTCCCAAGTGTCCAGCCTTATGCCACATCCAGCTGTCATTGTAGATAGGGTCATTTCAGGTTTCATCAGAGACCCTGAAGGAATTGTAAAGAATTTCCCAGTTTTTTTTGTTTTGTTTTTGAAATTCCTTTTTATAGTGGGTTTGAGCTGATTCTCGCTGCCATGTTTGTGCCAGTCTAGACACACTTGATTCCCTTACGGAGACATATCAATACATAGGTTTTAAGATTCTTACTAGTCAGATATATTCTTCTCCTGGAAATATGGGGTTTTGAGTCCCTTTCCCTGAGGAAGGTGTAGGTCTTGTCTATTCCATAGTTGGTTTTTGGAACGGTACCTGTGCTTATATCAAACTCTGGTTTTATGCATCACCCCACCTCTCCTTCCCCCTTAAGCAGGCATAAGAGTGTTTTCTAAATGTGAGACACTGTTCTCTTTCCTAACTCAGTTAAAGTGTAGCCATGTTTACAGGATCTTCATAAGTGATAACTTATGATAAGTTTCTTTTTCTGTGTGACTTATTTCACTTAAAATCATCGTACCTGAAACCACCCATTTTGCTGCTACTGGTCTTATGACATTGATTTCATGGCTGAGGGATATTCCATCGTACGTAAATACCACAATTTTTTGAACCAATTTTATATTTCCTGGGATATTTAAGGTGTACCCAAGTTGAGGTCCTTGTAAGCAGTGCAGCCCTAAATTTTGGGGTGGCTCTGTCTTATTGATTTTCAGTTTTTCCCAGGTATATTCCCTAGACTGGAAGTGCCCTTGGCTCTGTAGCTCTGTTGTTTACTTGTTTTAGGGAACACAATGCACTCCTCCAGAGAGGCAGTTGGCAATTTACATCCCGCCCATCAGCATAACAAGGCTCCCTGTTCTCCAGGGCCTGTCTTGCCTTTCTGGTTTTTACACATTTTGTGGATGTCCCTTTTGACCGGTGGGAAGTGATACTTCTTTGTAGTGCAGATTTGCATTGCCCACTTGCTTGCTTGGCCAAAAAGGGCGTATGCGTTTTCTCCTGAATATATTCAGGAGAAAACGCATACGCCCTTTTTGGCCAAGTGCATCATTGTCGAAGTTGTGCCCCTCTTCCTGTGCTTTAAAGGCGATTCCAACGTACCTCTTGAAATCTGTTTCCTGCTATTCTGCCTCGCTTTCAAGTCCGCCTCGTTGCCTTCCCTCAACAGATTTTTGGACGATAGTTGTCCTTTATTACTCGGCCAGTTTGTGAATTGCTGTGCCCCTGAGCTCCATTTTTCAACTCGTTTTTGGTGAGCTGACCGCAAGTCCAAAATTTTGGTTCAGGATCTATACTGATTCCCGGTGGGTGGCTGAGACTTTGGTTAATTCTTCTTCCTGCCGGGAAATTACAGTGATATGTGCCCGTCCAAATGCCTAACAGCTACTCTCTCATTGGTTCTCCCTCTTCCCTTTCATCCTCTGCCAAATTGGCAACCTGTGCGAACCAGGAGGTTAAAGGGGCTGTCTCTCCAAGTTGGGAGGTTGATAATAAAGCAGATGGAAAGTCAAACCGGAGCACCAGGAGAGGGACTATTCGTTGAGTTTTAGAAACCTTTCGTATTCACAGTGTGTCCGTTCTCTAGGATTCCCGTACATGTTATATCTGTAGTAATATTCCCTTCAACCTGGAGAGTTGGGACCCATGGAATGTGTGCCATGCATTATTGCTTTAAAGGGTCTGCATTTGCTCACCCAATCTCACCAATCCTCTCAGTCCCAAGTGTCCAGCCTTATGCCACATCCAGCTGTCATTGTAGATAGGGTCATTTCAGGTTTCATCAGAGACCCTGAAGGAATTGTAAAGAATTTCCCAGTTTTTTTGTTTTATTTTTGAAATTCCTTTTTATAGTGGGTTTGAGCTGATTCTCGCTGCCATATTTATCCCAGTCTAGACACACTTGATTCCCTTACGGAGACATATCAATACATAGGTTTTAAGATTCTTACTAGTCAGATATATTCCTCTGCGGGAAATATGGGGTTTTGAGTCCCTTTCACTGAGGAAGGTGTAGGTCTTGTCTATTCCATAGTTGGTTTTTGGAACGGTACCTGTGCTTATATCAAACTCTGGTTTTATGCATCACCCCACCTCTCCTTCCCCCTTAAGCAGGCATAAGAGTGTTTTCTAAATGTGAGACACTGTTCTCTTTCCTAACTCAGTTCAAGTGTAGCCATGTTTACAGGATCTTCATAAGTGATATCTTATGATAAGTTTCTTTTTCTGTGTGACTTATTTCACTTAGAATCATCGTACCTGAATCCACCCATTTTGCTGCTACTGGTCTTATGACATTGATTTCATGGCTGAGGGATATTCCATCGTACGTAAGTACCACAATTTTTTGAACCATTTTTATATTTCCTGGGAAATTTAAGGTGTACCCAAGTTGAGTTCCTTGTAAGCAGTGCAGCGCTAAATTTTGGGGTGGCTGTGTCTTTTTGATTTTCAGTTTTCCCAAGGTATATTCCCTAGACTGGAAGTGCCCTCGGCTCTGTAGCTCTGTTGTTTACTTGTTTTAGGGAACACAATGCACTCCTCCAGAGAGGCAGTTGGCAATTTACATCCCGCCCATCAGCATAACAAGGCTCCCTGTTCTCCAGGGCCTGTCTTGCCTTTCTGGTTTTTACACATTTTGTGGATGTCCCTTTTGACCGGTGGGAAGTGATACTTCTTTGTAGTGCAGATTTGATTTGCCCGCTTGCTTGCTTGGCCAAAAAGGGCGTATGCGTTTTCTCCTGAATATATTCAGGAGAAAACGCATACGCCCTTTTTGGCCAAGTGCATCGTTGTCGAAATTGTGCCCCTCTTCCTGTGCTTTAAAGGCGATTCCAACGTACCTCTTGAAATCTGTTTCCTGCTATTCTGCCTCGCTTTCAAGTCCGCCTCGTTGCCTTCCCTCAACAGATTTTTGGACGATAGTTGTCCTTTATTACTCGGCCAGTTTGTGAATTGCTGTGCCCCTGAGCTCCATTTTTCAACTCGTTTTTGGTGAGCTGACCGCAAGTCCAAAATTTTGGTTCAGGATCTATACTGATTCCCGGTGGGTGGCTGAGACTTTGGTTAATTCTTCTTCCTGCCGGGAAATTACAGTGATATGTGCCCGTCCAAATGCCTAACAGCTACTCTCTCATTGGTTCTCCCTCTTCCCTTTCATCCTCTGCCAAATTGGCAACCTGTGCGAACCAGGAGGTTAAAGGGGCTGTCTCTCCAAGTTGGGAGGTTGATAATAAAGCAGATGGAAAGTCAAACTGGAGCACCAGGAGAGGGACTATTCGTTGAGTTTTAGAAACCTTTCGTATTCACAGTGTGTCCGTTCTCTAGGATTCCCGTACATGTTATATCTGTAGTAATATTCCCTTCAACCTGGAGAGTTGGGACCCATGGAATGTGTGCCATGCATTATTGCTTTAAAGGGTCTGCATTTGCTCACCCAATCTCACCAATCCTCTCAGTCCCAAGTGTCCAGCCTTATGCCACATCCAGCTGTCATTGTAGATAGGGTCATTTCAGGTTTCATCAGAGACCCTGAAGGAATTGTAAAGAATTTCCCAGTTTTTTTGTTTTATTTTTGAAATTCCTTTTTATAGTGGGTTTGAGCTGATTCTCGCTGCCATATTTATCCCAGTCTAGACACACTTAATTCCCTTACGGAGACATATCAATACATAGGTTTTAAGATTCTTACTAGTCAGATATATTCCTCTGCGGGAAATATGGGGTTTTGAGTCCCTTTCACTGAGGAAGGTGTAGGTCTTGTCTATTCCATAGTTGGTTTTTGGAACGGTACCTGTGCTTATATCAAACTCTGGTTTTATGCATCACCCCACCTCTCCTTCCCCCTTAAGCAGGCATAAGAGTGTTTTCTAAATGTGAGACACTGTTCTCTTTCCTAACTCAGTTCAATTGTAGCCATGTTTACAGGATCTTCATAAGTGATATCTTATGATAAGTTTATTTTTCTGTGTGACTTATTTCACTTAGAATCATCGTACCTGAATCCACCCATTTTGCTGCTACTGGTCTTATGACATTGATTTCATGGCTGAGGGATATTCCATCGTACGTAAGTACCACAATTTTTTGAACCATTTTTATATTTCCTGGGATATTTAAGGTGTACCCAAGTTGAGGTCCTTGTAAGCAGTGCAGCCCTAAATTTTGGGGTGGCTGTGTCTTTTTGATTTTCAGTTTTCCCAAGGTATATTCCCTAGACTGGAAGTGCCCTTGGCTCTGTAGCTCTGTTGTTTACTTGTTTTAGGGAACACAATGCACTCCTCCAGAGAGGCAGTTGGCAATTTACATCCCGCCCATCAGCATAACAAGGCTCCCTGTTCTCCAGGGCCTGTCTTGCCTTTCTGGTTTTTACACATTTTGTGGATGTCCCTTTTGACCGGTGGGAAGTGATATTTCTTTGTAGTGCAGATTTGCATTGCCCGCTTGCTTGCTTGGCCAAAAAGGGCGTATGCGTTTTCTCCTGAATATATTCAGGAGAAAACGCATACGCCCTTTTTGGCCAAGTGCATCATTGTCGAAGTTGTGCCCCTCTTCCTGTGCTTTAAAGGCGATTCCAACGTACCTCTTGAAATCTGTTTCCTGCTATTCTGCCACGCTTTCAAGTCCGCCTCGTTGCCTTCCCTCAACAGATTTTTGGACGATAGTTGTCCTTTATTACTCGGCCAGTTTGTGAATTGCTGTGCCCCTGAGCTCCATTTTTCAACTCGTTTTTGGTGAGCTGACCGCAAGTCCAAAATTTTGGTTCAGGATCTATACTGATTCCCGGTGGGTGGCTGAGACTTTGGTTAATTCTTCTTCCTGCCGGGAAATTACAGTGATATGTGCCCGTCCAAATGCCTAACAGCTACTCTCTCATTGGTTCTCCCTCTTCCCTTTCATCCTCTGCCAAATTGGCAACCAGTGCCAACCAGGAGGTTAAAGGGGCTGTCTCTCCAAGTTGGGAGGTTGATAGTAAAGCAGGTGGAAAGTCAAACCGGAGCACCAGGAGAGGGACTATTCGTTGAGTTTTAGAAACCTTTCGTATTCACAGTGTGTCCGTTCTCTAGGTTTCCCGTACATGTTATAACTGTAGTAATATTCCCTTCAACCTGGAGAGTTGGGACCCATGGAATGTGTGCCAAGCACTATTGCTTTAAAGGTTCTGCATTGGTTCACCCAATCTCACCAATCCTCTCAGTCCAAGTGTCCCGCCTTATGCCACATCCAGCTGTCGTTGTAGATAGGGTCAGTCCAGGTTTCATCAGAGACTCTGAATGAATTGTAAAGAATTTCCCAGTTTTTTGTATTGTTTTTGAAATTCCTTTTTATAGTGGGTTTGAGCTGATTCTTGCTGCCATGTTTATGCCAGTCTAGAGACACTTGGTTCCCTTACGGAGACATATCAATACATAGGTTTTAAGATTCTTACTAGTCAGATATATTCCTCTGCGGGAAATATGGGGTTTTGAGTCCCTTTCACTGAGGAAGGTGTAGGTCTTCCCTATTCCATAGTTGGTTTTCGGAACGGTACCTCTGCTGATATCAAACTCTGGTTTTATGCATCACCCCACCTCTCCTTCCCCCTTAAGCAGGCATAAGAGTGTTTTCTAAATGTGAGACACTGTTCTCTTTCCTAACTCAGTTCAAGTGTAGCCATGTTTACAGGATCTTCATAAGTGATATCCTATGATAAGTTTCTTTTTCTGTGTGACTTATTTCACTTAGAATCATCGTACCTGAATCCACCCATTTTGCTGCTACTGGTCTTATGACATTGATTTCATGGCTGAGGGATATTCCATCGTACGTAAGTACCACAATTTTTGAACCATTTTTATATTTCCTGGGATATTTAAGGTGTACCCAAGTTGAGGTCCTTGTAAGCAGTGCAGCCCTAAATTTTGGGGTGGCTGTGTCTTTTTGATTTTCAGTTTTCCCAAGGTATATTCCCTAGACTGGAAGTGCCCTTGGCTCTGTAGCTCTGTTGTTTACTTGTTTTAGGGAACACAATGCACTCCTCCAGAGAGGCAGTTGGCAATTTACATCCCGCCCATCAGCATAACAAGGCTCCCTGTTCTCCAGGGCCTGTCTTGCCTTTCTGGTTTTTACACATTTTGTGGATGTCCCTTTTGACCGGTGGGAAGTGGTACTTCTTTGTAGTGCAGATTTGCATTGCCCGCTTGCTTGCTTGGCCAAAAAGGGCGTATGCGTTTTCTCCTGAATATATTCAGGAGAAAACGCATACGCCCTTTTTGGCCAAGTGCATCATTGTCGAAGTTGTGCCCCTCTTCCTGTGCTTTAAAGGCGATTCCAACGTACCTCTTGAAATCTGTTTCCTGCTATTCTGCCTCGCTTTCAAGTCCGCCTCGTTGCCTTCCCTCAACAGATTTTTGGACGATAGTTGTCCTTTATTACTCGGCCAGTTTGTGAATTGCTGTGCCCCTGAGCTCCATTTTTCCACTCGTTTTTGGTGAGCTGACCGCAAGTCCAAAATTTTGGTTCAGGACCTATACTGGTTCCCGGTGGGTGGCTGAGACTTTGGTTAATTCTTCTTCCTGCCGGGAAATTACAGTGATATGTGCCCGTCCAAATGCCTAACAGCTACTCTCTCATTGGTTCTCCCTCTTCACTTTCATCCTCTGCCAAATTGTCAACCTCTGCGAACCAGGAGGTTAAAGGGGCTGTCTATCCAAGTTGGGAGGTTGATAATAAAGCAGATGGAAAGTCAAACCGGAGCACCAGGAGAGGGACTATTCGTTGAGTTTTAGAAACCTTTCGTATTCACAGTGTCTCCGTTCTCTAGGATTCCCGTACATGTTATATCTGTAGTAATATTCCCTTCAACCTGGAGAGTTGGGACCCATGGAATGTGTGCCATGCATTATTGCTTTAAAGGGTCTGCATTTGCTCACCCAATCTCACCAATCCTCTCAGTCCCAAGTGTCCAGCCTTATGCCACATCCAGCTGTCATTGTAGATAGGGTCATTTCAGGTTTCATCAGAGACCCTGAAGGAATTGTAAAGAATTTCCCAGTTTTTTTGTTTTGTTTTTGAAATTCCTTTTTATAGTGGGTTTGAGCTGATTCTCGCTGCCATGTTTATGCCAGTCTAGACACACTTGATTCCCTTACGGAGACATATCAATACATAGGTTTTAAGATTCTTACTAGTCAGATATATTCCTCTGCGGGAAATATGGGGTTTTGAGTCCCTTTCACTGAGGAAGGTGTAGGTCTTGTCTATTCCATAGTTGGTTTTTGGAACGGTACCTGTGCTTATATCAAACTCTGGTTTTATGCATCACCCCACCTCTCCTTCCCCCTTAAGCAGGCATAAGAGTGTTTTCTAAATGTGAGACACTGTTCTCTTTCCTAACTCAGTTCAAGTGTAGCCATGTTTACAGGATCTTCATAAGTGATATCTTATGATAAGTTTCTTTTTCTGTGTGACTTATTTCACTTAGAATCATCGTACCTGAATCCACCCATTTTGCTGCTACTGGTCTTATGACATTGATTTCATGGCTGAGGGATATTCCATCGTACGTAAGTACCACAATTTTTTGAACCAATTTTATATTTCCTGGGATATTTAAGGTGTACCCAAGTTGAGGTCCTTGTAAGCAGTGCAGCCCTAAATTTTGGTGTGGCTCTGTCTTATTGATATTCAGTTTTTCCCAGGTATATTCCCTAGACTGGAAGTGCCCTTGGCTCTGTAGCTCTGTTGTTTACTTGTTTTAGGGAACACAATGCACTCCTCCAGAGAGGCAGTTGGCAATTTACATCCCGCCCATCAACATAACAAGGCTCCCTGTTCTCCAGGGCCTGTCTTGCCTTTCTGGTTTTTACACATTTTGTGGATGTCCCTTTTGACCGGTGGGAAGTGATACTTCTTTGTAGTGCAGATTTGCATTGCCCGCTTGCTTGCTTGGCCAAAAAGGGCGTATGCGTTTTCTCCTGAATATATTCAGGAGAAAACGCATACGCCCTTTTGGGCCAAGTTCATCATTGTCGAAGTTGTGCCCCTCTTCCTGTGCTTTAAAGGCGATTCCAACGTACCTCTTGAAATCTGTTTCCTGCTATTCTGCCTCGCTTTCAAGTCCGCCTCGTTGCCTTCCCTCAACAGATATTTGGACGATAGTTGTCCTTTATTACTCGGCCAGTTTGTGAATTGCTGTGCCCCTGAGCTCCATTTTTCAACTCGTTTTTGGTGAGCTGACCGCAAGTCCAAAATTTTGTTTCAGGATCTATACTGATTCCCAGTGGGTGGCTGAGACTTTGGTTAATTCTTCTTCCTGCCGGGAAATTACAGTGATATGTGCCCGTCCAAATGCCTAACAGCTACTCTCTCATTGGTTCTCCCTCTTCCCTTTCATCCTCTGCCAAATTGGCAACCTGTGCGAACCAGGAGGTTAAAGGGGCTGTCTCTCCAAGTTGGGAGGTTGATAATAAAGCAGATGGAAAGTCAAACCGGAGCACCAGGAGAGGGACTATTCGTTGAGTTTTAGAAACCTTTCGTATTCACAGTGTGTCCGTTCTCTAGGATTCCCGTACATGTTATATCTGTAGTAATATTCCCTTCAACCTGGAGAGTTGGGACCCATGGAATGTGTGCCATGCATTATTGCTTTAAAGGGTCTGCATTTGCTCACCCAATCTCACCAATCCTCTCAGTCCCAAGTGTCCAGCCTTATGCCACATCCAGCTGTCATTGTAGATAGGGTCATTTCAGGTTTCATCAGAGACCCTGAAGGAATTGTAAAGAATTTCCCAGTTTTTTTGTTTTATTTTTGAAATTCCTTTTTATAGTGGGTTTGAGCTGATTCTCGCTGCCATATTTATCCCAGTCTAGACACACTTGATTCCCTTATGGAGACATATCAATACATAGGTTTTAAGATTCTTACTAGTCAGATATATTCCTCTGTGGGAAATATGGGGTTTTGAGTCCCTTTCACTGAGGAAGGTGTAGGCCTTGTCTATTCCATAGTTGGTTTTTGGAACGGTACCTGTGCTTATATCAAACTCTGGTTTTATGCATCACCCCACCTCTCCTTCCCCCTTAAGCAGGCATAAGAGTGTTTTCTAAATGTGAGACACTGTTCTCTTTCCTAACT
Organism: Hyperoodon ampullatus; assembly: GCF_949752795.1. Classification (NCBI taxonomy): domain Eukaryota; kingdom Metazoa; phylum Chordata; class Mammalia; order Artiodactyla; family Ziphiidae; genus Hyperoodon; species Hyperoodon ampullatus. Next base: position 838,690 of record NW_027641036.1, on the reverse strand, counting down.
CAGTTCAAGTGTAGCCATGTTTACAGGATCTTCATAAGTGATATCTTATGATAAGTTTCTTTTTCTGTGTGACTTATTTCACTTAGAATCATCGTACCTGAATCCACCCATTTTGCTGCTACTGGTCTTATGACATTGATTTCATGGCTGAGGGATATTCCATCGTACGTAAGTACCACAATTTTTGAACCATTTTTATATTTCCTGGGATATTTAAGGTGTACCCAAGTTGAGGTCCTTGTAAGCAGTGCAGCCCTAAATTTTGGGGTGGCTGTGTCTTTTTGATTTTCAGTTTTCCCAAGGTATATTCCCTAGACTGGAAGTGCCCTTGGCTCTGTAGCTCTGTTGTTTACTTGTTTTAGGGAACACAATGCACTCCTCCAGAGAGGCAGTTGGCAATTTACATCCCGCCCATCAGCATAACAAGGCTCCCTGTTCTCCAGGGCCTGTCTTGCCTTTCTGGTTTTTACACATTTTGTGGATGTCCCTTTTGACCGGTGGGAAGTGGTACTTCTTTGTAGTGCAGATTTGCATTGCCCGCTTGCTTGCTTGGCCAAAAAGGGCGTATGCGTTTTCTCCTGAATATATTCAGGAGAAAACGCATACGCCCTTTTGGGCCAAGTGCATCATTGTCGAAGTTGTGCCCCTCTTCCTGTGCTTTAAAGGCGATTCCAACGTACCTCTTGAAATCTGTTTCCTGCTATTCTGCCTCGCTTTCAAGTCCGCCTCGTTGCCTTCCCTCAACAGATTTTTGGACGATAGTTGTCCTTTATTACTCGGCCAGTTTGTGAATTGCTGTGCCCCTGAGCTCCATTTTTCCACTCGTTTTTGGTGAGCTGACCGCAAGTCCAAAATTTTGGTTCAGGACCTATACTGGTTCCCGGTGGGTGGCTGAGACTTTGGTTAATACTTCTTCCTGCCGGGAAATTACAGTGATATGTGCCCGTCCAAATGCCTAACAGCTACTCTCTCATTGGTTCTCCCTCTTCCCTTTCATCCTCTGCCAAATTGTCAACCTGTGCGAACCAGGAGGTTAAAGGGGCTGTCTCTCCAAGTTGGGAGGTTGATAATAAAGCAGATGGAAAGTCAAACCGGAGCACCAGGAGAGGGACTATTCGTTGAGTTTTAGAAACCTTTCGTATTCACAGTGTCTCCGTTCTCTAGGATTCCCGTACATGTTATATCTGTAGTAATATTCCCTTCAACCTGGAGAGTTGGGACCCATGGAATGTGTGCCATGCATTATTGCTTTAAAGGGTCTGCATTTGCTCACCCAATCTCACCAATCCTCTCAGTCCCAAGTGTCCAGCCTTATGCCACATCCAGCTGTCATTGTAGATAGGGTCATTTCAGGTTTCATCAGAGACCCTGAAGGAATTGTAAAGAATTTCCCAGTTTTTTTGTTTTGTTTTTGAAATTCCTTTTTATAGTGGGTTTGAGCTGATTCTCGCTGCCATGTTTATGCCAGTCTAGACACACTTGATTCCCTTACGGAGACATATCAATACATAGGTTTTAAGATTCTTACTAGTCAGATATATTCCTCTGCGGGAAATATGGGGTTTTGAGTCCCTTTCACTGAGGAAGGTGTAGGTCTTGTCTATTCCATAGTTGGTTTTTGGAACGGTACCTGTGCTTATATCAAACTCTGGTTTTATGCATCACCCCACCTCTCCTTCCCCCTTAAGCAGGCATAAGAGTGTTTTCTAAATGTGAGACACTGTTCTCTTTCCTAACTCAGTTCAAGTGTAGCCATGTTTACAGGATCTTCATAAGTGATATCTTATGATAAGTTTCTTTTTCTGTGTGACTTATTTCACTTAGAATCATCGTACCTGAATCCACCCATTTTGCTGCTACTGGTCTTATGACATTGATTTCATGGCTGAGGGATATTCCATCGTACGTAAGTACCACAATTTTTTGAACCAATTTTATATTTCCTGGGATATTTAAGGTGTACCCAAGTTGAGGTCCTTGTAAGCAGTGCAGCCCTAAATTTTGGGGTGGCTCTGTCTTATTGATATTCAGTTTTTCCCAGGTATATTCCCTAGACTGGAAGTGCCCTTGGCTCTGTAGCTCTGTTGTTTACTTGTTTTAGGGAACACAATGCACTCCTCCAGAGAGGCAGTTGGCAATTTACATCCCGCCCATCAACATAACAAGGCTCCCTGTTCTCCAGGGCCTGTCTTGCCTTTCTGGTTTTTACACATTTTGTGGATGTCCCTTTTGACCGGTGGGAAGTGATACTTCTTTGTAGTGCAGATTTGCATTGCCCGCTTGCTTGCTTGGCCAAAAAGGGCGTATGCGTTTTCTCCTGAATATATTCAGGAGAAAACGCATACGCCCTTTTGGGCCAAGTTCATCATTGTCGAAGTTGTGCCCCTCTTCCTGTGCTTTAAAGGCGATTCCAACGTACCTCTTGAAATCTGTTTCCTGCTATTCTGCCTCGCTTTCAAGTCCGCCTCGTTGCCTTCCCTCAACAGATTTTTGGACGATAGTTGTCCTTTATTACTCGGCCAGTTTGTGAATTGCTGTGCCCCTGAGCTCCATTTTTCAACTCGTTTTTGGTGAGCTGACCGCAAGTCCAAAATTTTGGTTCAGGATCTATACTGATTCCCAGTGGGTGGCTGAGACTTTGGTTAATTCTTCTTCCTGCCGGGAAATTACAGTGATATGTGCCCGTCCAAATGCCTAACAGCTACTCTCTCATTGGTTCTCCCTCTTCCCTTTCATCCTCTGCCAAATTGGCAACCTGTGCGAACCAGGAGGTTAAAGGGGCTGTCTCTCCAAGTTGGGAGGTTGATAATAAAGCAGATGGAAAGTCAAACCGGAGCACCAGGAGAGGGACTATTCGTTGAGTTTTAGAAACCTTTCGTATTCACAGTGTGTCCGTTCTCTAGGATTCCCGTACATGTTATATCTGTAGTAATATTCCCTTCAACCTGGAGAGTTGGGACCCATGGAATGTGTGCCATGCATTATTGCTTTAAAGGGTCTGCATTTGCTCACCCAATCTCACCAATCCTCTCAGTCCCAAGTGTCCAGCCTTATGCCACATCCAGCTGTCATTGTAGATAGGGTCATTTCAGGTTTCATCAGAGACCCTGAAGGAATTGTAAAGAATTTCCCAGTTTTTTTGTTTTATTTTTGAAATTCCTTTTTATAGTGGGTTTGAGCTGATTCTCGCTGCCATATTTATCCCAGTCTAGACACACTTGATTCCCTTATGGAGACATATCAATACATAGGTTTTAAGATTCTTACTAGTCAGATATATTCCTCTGTGGGAAATATGGGGTTTTGAGTCCCTTTCACTGAGGAAGGTGTAGGCCTTGTCTATTCCATAGTTGGTTTTTGGAACGGTACCTGTGCTTATATCAAACTCTGGTTTTATGCATCACCCCACCTCTCCTTCCCCCTTAAGCAGGCATAAGAGTGTTTTCTAAATGTGAGACACTGTTCTCTTTCCTAACTCAGTTCAAGTGTAGCCATGTTTACAGGATCTTCATAAGTGATATCTTATGATAAGTTTCTTTTTCTGTGTGACTTATTTCACTTAGAATCATCGTACCTGAATCCACCCATTTTGCTGCTACTGGTCTTATGACATTGATTTCATGGCTGAGGGATATTCCATCGTACGTAAGTACCACAATTTTTGAACCATTTTTATATTTCCTGGGATATTTAAGGTGTACCCAAGTTGAGGTCCTTGTAAGCAGTGCAGCCCTAAATTTTGGGGTGGCTGTGTCTTTTTGATTTTCAGTTTTCCCAAGGTATATTCCCTAGACTGGAAGTGCCCTTGGCTCTGTAGCTCTGTTGTTTACTTGTTTTAGGGAACACAATGCACTCCTCCAGAGAGGCAGTTGGCAATTTACATCCCGCCCATCAGCATAACAAGGCTCCCTGTTCTCCAGGGCCTGTCTTGCCTTTCTGGTTTTTACACATTTTGTGGATGTCCCTTTTGACCGGTGGGAAGTGGTACTTCTTTGTAGTGCAGATTTGCATTGCCCGCTTGCTTGCTTGGCCAAAAAGGGCGTATGCGTTTTCTCCTGAATATATTCAGGAGAAAACGCATACGCCCTTTTGGGCCAAGTGCATCATTGTCGAAGTTGTGCCCCTCTTCCTGTGCTTTAAAGGCGATTCCAACGTACCTCTTGAAATCTGTTTCCTGCTATTCTGCCTCGCTTTCAAGTCCGCCTCGTTGCCTTCCCTCAACAGATTTTTGGACGATAGTTGTCCTTTATTACTCGGCCAGTTTGTGAATTGCTGTGCCCCTGAGCTCCATTTTTCCACTCGTTTTTGGTGAGCTGACCGCAAGTCCAAAATTTTGGTTCAGGACCTATACTGGTTCCCGGTGGGTGGCTGAGACTTTGGTTAATACTTCTTCCTGCCGGGAAATTACAGTGATATGTGCCCGTCCAAATGCCTAACAGCTACTCTCTCATTGGTTCTCCCTCTTCCCTTTCATCCTCTGCCAAATTGTCAACCTGTGCGAACCAGGAGGTTAAAGGGGCTGTCTCTCCAAGTTGGGAGGTTGATAATAAAGCAGATGGAAAGTCAAACCGGAGCACCAGGAGAGGGACTATTCGTTGAGTTTTAGAAACCTTTCGTATTCACAGTGTCTCCGTTCTCTAGGATTCCCGTACATGTTATATCTGTAGTAATATTCCCTTCAACCTGGAGAGTTGGGACCCATGGAATGTGTGCCATGCATTATTGCTTTAAAGGGTCTGCATTTGCTCACCCAATCTCACCAATCCTCTCAGTCCCAAGTGTCCAGCCTTATGCCACATCCAGCTGTCATTGTAGATAGGGTCATTTCAGGTTTCATCAGAGACCCTGAAGGAATTGTAAAGAATTTCCCAGTTTTTTTGTTTTGTTTTTGAAATTCCTTTTTATAGTGGGTTTGAGCTGATTCTCGCTGCCATGTTTATGCCAGTCTAGACACACTTGATTCCCTTACGGAGACATATCAATACATAGGTTTTAAGATTCTTACTAGTCAGATATATTCCTCTGCGGGAAATATGGGGTTTTGAGTCCCTTTCACTGAGGAAGGTGTAGGTCTTGTCTATTCCATAGTTGGTTTTTGGAACGGTACCTGTGCTTATATCAAACTCTGGTTTTATGCATCACCCCACCTCTCCTTCCCCCTTAAGCAGGCATAAGAGTGTTTTCTAAATGTGAGACACTGTTCTCTTTCCTAACTCAGTTCAAGTGTAGCCATGTTTACAGGATCTTCATAAGTGATATCTTATGATAAGTTTCTTTTTCTGTGTGACTTATTTCACTTAGAATCATCGTACCTGAATCCACCCATTTTGCTGCTACTGGTCTTATGACATTGATTTCATGGCTGAGGGATATTCCATCGTACGTAAGTACCACAATTTTTTGAACCAATTTTATATTTCCTGGGATATTTAAGGTGTACCCAAGTTGAGGTCCTTGTAAGCAGTGCAGCCCTAAATTTTGGGGTGGCTCTGTCTTATTGATATTCAGTTTTTCCCAGGTATATTCCCTAGACTGGAAGTGCCCTTGGCTCTGTAGCTCTGTTGTTTACTTGTTTTAGGGAACACAATGCACTCCTCCAGAGAGGCAGTTGGCAATTTACATCCCGCCCATCAACATAACAAGGCTCCCTGTTCTCCAGGGCCTGTCTTGCCTTTCTGGTTTTTACACATTTTGTGGATGTCCCTTTTGACCGGTGGGAAGTGATACTTCTTTGTAGTGCAGATTTGCATTGCCCGCTTGCTTGCTTGGCCAAAAAGGGCGTATGCGTTTTCTCCTGAATATATTCAGGAGAAAACGCATACGCCCTTTTGGGCCAAGTTCATCATTGTCGAAGTTGTGCCCCTCTTCCTGTGCTTTAAAGGCGATTCCAACGTACCTCTTGAAATCTGTTTCCTGCTATTCTGCCTCGCTTTCAAGTCCGCCTCGTTGCCTTCCCTCAACAGATTTTTGGACGATAGTTGTCCTTTATTACTCGGCCAGTTTGTGAATTGCTGTGCCCCTGAGCTCCATTTTTCAACTCGTTTTTGGTGAGCTGACCGCAAGTCCAAAATTTTGGTTCAGGATCTATACTGATTCCCAGTGGGTGGCTGAGACTTTGGTTAATTCTTCTTCCTGCCGGGAAATTACAGTGATATGTGTCCGTCCAAATGCCTAACAGCTACTCTCTCATTGGTTCTCCCTCTTCCCTTTCATCCTCTGCCAAATTGGCAACCTGTGCGAACCAGGAGGTTAAAGGGGCTGTCTCTCCAAGTTGGGAGGTTGATAATAAAGCAGATGGAAAGTCAAACCGGAGCACCAGGAGAGGGACTATTCGTTGAGTTTTAGAAACCTTTCGTATTCACAGTGTGTCCGTTCTCTAGGATTCCCGTACATGTTATATCTGTAGTAATATTCCCTTCAACCTGGAGAGTTGGGACCCATGGAATGTGTGCCATGCATTATTGCTTTAAAGGGTCTGCATTTGCTCACCCAATCTCACCAATCCTCTCAGTCCCAAGTGTCCAGCCTTATGCCACATCCAGCTGTCATTGTAGATAGGGTCATTTCAGGTTTCATCAGAGACCCTGAAGGAATTGTAAAGAATTTCCCAGTTTTTTTGTTTTATTTTTGAAATTCCTTTTTATAGTGGGTTTGAGCTGATTGTCGCTGCCATATTTATCCCAGTCTAGACACACTTGATTCCCTTATGGAGACATATCAATACATAGGTTTTAAGATTCTTACTAGTCAGATATATTCCTCTGTGGGAAATATGGGGTTTTGAGTCCCTTTCACTGAGGAAGGTGTAGGCCTTGTCTATTCCATAGTTGGTTTTTGGAACGGTACCTGTGCTTATATCAAACTCTGGTTTTATGCATCACCCCACCTCTCCTTCCCCCTTAAGCAGGCATAAGAGTGTTTTCTAAATGTGAGACACTGTTCTCTTTCCTAACTCAGTTCAAGTGTAGCCATGTTTACAGGATCTTCATAAGTGATATCTTATGATAAGTTTCTTTTTCTGTGTGACTTATTTCACTTAGAATCATCGTACCTGAATCCACCCATTTTGCTGCTACTGGTCTTATGACATTGATTTCATGGCTGAGGGATATTCCATCGTACGTAAGTACCACAATTTTTTGAACCATTTTTATATTTCCTGGGATATTTAAGGTGTACCCAAGTTGAGGTCCTTGTAAGCAGTGCAGCCCTAAATTTTGGGGTGGCTGTGTCTTTTTGATTTTCAGTTTTCCCAAGGTATATTCCCTAGACTGGAAGTGCCCTTGGCTCTGTAGCTCTGTTGTTTACTTGTTTTAGGGAACACAATGCACTCCTCCAGAGAGGCAGTTGGCAATTTACATCCCGCCCATCAGCATAACAAGGCTCCCTGTTCTCCAGGGCCTGTCTTGCCTTTCTGGTTTTTACACATTTTGTGGATGTCCCTTTTGACCGGTGGGAAGTGATACTTCTTTGTAGTGCAGATTTGCATTGCCCGCTTGCTTGCTTGGCCAAAAAAGGGCGTATGCGTTTTCTCCTGAATATATTCAGGAGAAAACGCATACGCCCTTTTGGGCCAAGTGCATCATTGTCGAAGTTGTGCCCCTCTTCCTGTGCTTTAAAGGCGATTCCAACGTACCTCTTGAAATCTGTTTCCTGCTATTCTGCCTCGCTTTCAAGTCCGCCTCGTTGCCTTCCCTCAACAGATTTTTGGACGATAGTTGTCCTTTATTACTCGGCCAGTTTGTGAATTGCTGTGCCCCTGAGCTCCATTTTTCAACTCGTTTTTGGTGAGCTGACCGCAAGTCCAAAATTTTGGTTCAGGATCTATACTGATTCCCGGTGGGTGGCTGAGACTTTGGTTAATTCTTCTTCCTGCCGGGAAATTACAGTGATATGTGCCCGTCCAAATGCCTAACAGCTACTCTCTCATTGGTTCTCCCTCTTCCCTTTCATCCTCTGCCAAATTGGCAACCTGTGCGAACCAGGAGGTTAAAGGGGCTGCCTCTCCAAGTTGGGAGGTTGATAATAAAGCAGATGGAAAGTCAAACCGGAGCACCAGGAGAGGGACTATTCGTTGAGTTTTAGAAACCTTTCGTATTCACAGTGTGTCCGTTCTCTAGGATTCCCGTACATGTTATATCTGTAGTAATATTCCCTTCAACCTGGAGAGTTGGGACCCATGGAATGTGTGCCATGCATTATTGCTTTAAAGGGTCTGCATTTGCTCACCCAATCTCACCAATCCTCTCAGTCCCAAGTGTCCAGCCTTATGCCACATCCAGCTGTCATTGTAGATAGGGTCATTTCAGGTTTCATCAGAGACCCTGAAGGAATTGTAAAGAATTTCCCAGTTTTTTTGTTTTATTTTTGAAATTCCTTTTTATAGTGGGTTTGAGCTGATTCTCGCTGCCATATTTATCCCAGTCTAGACACACTTGATTCCCTTATGGAGACATATCAATACATAGGTTTTAAGATTCTTACTAGTCAGATATATTCCTCTGTGGGAAATATGGGGTTTTGAGTCCCTTTCACTGAGGAAGGTGTAGGCCTTGTCTATTCCATAGTTGGTTTTTGGAACGGTACCTGTGCTTATATCAAACTCTGGTTTTATGCATCACCCCACCTCTCCTTCCCCCTAAGCAGGCATAAGAGTGTTTTCTAAATGTGAGACACTGTTCTCTTTCCTAACTCAGTTCAAGTGTAGCCATGTTTACAGGATCTTCATAAGTGATATCTTATGATAAGTTTCTTTTTCTGTGTGACTTATTTCACTTAGAATCATCGTACCTGAATCCACCCATTTTGCTGCTACTGGTCTTATGACATTGATTTCATGGCTGAGGGATATTCCATCGTACGTAAGTACCACAATTTTTTGAACCATTTTTATATTTCCTGGGATATTTAAGGTGTACCCAAGTTGAGGTCCTTGTAAGCAGTGCAGCCCTAAATTTTGGGGTGGCTGTGTCTTTTTGATTTTCAGTTTTCCCAAGGTATATTCCCTAGACTGGAAGTGCCCTTGGCTCTGTAGCTCTGTTGTTTACTTGTTTTAGGGAACACAATGCACTCCTCCAGAGAGGCAGTTGGCAATTTACATCCCGCCCATCAGCATAACAAGGCACCCTGTTCTCCAGGGCCTGTCTTGCCTTTCTGGTTTTTACACATTTTGTGGATGTCCCTTTTGACCGGTGGGAAGTGATACTTCTTTGTAGTGCAGATTTGCATTGCCCGCTTGCTTGCTTGGCCAAAAAAGGGCGTATGCGTTTTCTCCTGAATATATTCAGGAGAAAACGCATACGCCCTTTTGGGCCAAGTGCATCATTGTCGAAGTTGTGCCCCTCTTCCTGTGCTTTAAAGGCGATTCCAACGTACCTCTTGAAATCTGTTTCCTGCTATTCTGCCTCGCTTTCAAGTCCGCCTCGTTGCCTTCCCTCAACAGATTTTTGGACGATAGTTGTCCTTTATTACTCGGCCAGTTTGTGAATTGCTGTGCCCCTGAGCTCCATTTTTCAACTCGTTTTTGGTGAGCTGACCGCAAGTCCAAAATTTTGGTTCAGGATCTATACTGATTCCCGGTGGGTGGCTGAGACTTTGGTTAATTCTTCTTCCTGCCGGGAAATTACAGTGATATGTGCCCGTCCAAATGCCTAACAGCTACTCTCTCATTGGTTCTCCCTCTTCCCTTTCATCCTCTGCCAAATTGGCAACCTGTGCGAACCAGGAGGTTAAAGGGGCTGCCTCTCCAAGTTGGGAGGTTGATAATAAAGCAGATGGAAAGTCAAACCGGAGCACCAGGAGAGGGACTATTCGTTGAGTTTTAGAAACCTTTCGTATTCACAGTGTGTCCGTTCTCTAGGATTCCCGTACATGTTATATCTGTAGTAATATTCCCTTCAACCTGGAGAGTTGGGACCCATGGAATGTGTGCCATGCATTATTGCTTTAAAGGGTCTGCATTTGCTCACCCAATCTCACCAATCCTCTCAGTCCCAAGTGTCCAGCCTTATGCCACATCCAGCTGTCATTGTAGATAGGGTCATTTCAGGTTTCATCAGAGACCCTGAAGGAATTGTAAAGAATTTCCCAGTTTTTTTGTTTTATTTTTGAAATTCCTTTTTATAGTGGGTTTGAGCTGATTCTCGCTGCCATATTTATCCCAGTCTAGACACACTTGATTCCCTTATGGAGACATATCAATACATAGGTTTTAAGATTCTTACTAGTCAGATATATTCCTCTGTGGGAAATATGGGGTTTTGAGTCCCTTTCACTGAGGAAGGTGTAGGCCTTGTCTATTCCATAGTTGGTTTTTGGAACGGTACCTGTGCTTATATCAAACTCTGGTTTTATGCATCACCCCACCTCTCCTTCCCCCTTAAGCAGGCATAAGAGTGTTTTCTAAATGTGAGACACTGTTCTCTTTCCTAACTCAGTTCAAGTGTAGCCATGTTTACAGGATCTTCATAAGTGATATCTTATGATAAGTTTCTTTTTCTGTGTGACTTATTTCACTTAGAATCATCGTACCTGAATCCACCCATTTTGCTGCTACTGGTCTTATGACATTGATTTCATGGCTGAGGGATATTCCATCGTACGTAAGTACCACAATTTTTTGAACCATTTTTATATTTCCTGGGATATTTAAGGTGTACCCAAGTTGAGGTCCTTGTAAGCAGTGCAGCCCTAAATTTTGGGGTGGCTGTGTCTTTTTGATTTTCAGTTTTCCCAAGGTATATTCCCTAGACTGGAAGTGCCCTTGGCTCTGTAGCTCTGTTGTTTACTTGTTTTAGGGAACACAATGCACTCCTCCAGAGAGGCAGTTGGCAATTTACATCCCGCCCATCAGCATAACAAGGCTCCCTGTTCTCCAGGGCCTGTCTTGCCTTTCTGGTTTTTACACATTTTGTGGATGTCCCTTTTGACCGGTGGGAAGTGATACTTCTTTGTAGTGCAGATTTGCATTGCCCGCTTGCTTGCTTGGCCAAAAAAGGGCGTATGCGTTTTCTCCTGAATATATTCAGGAGAAAACGCATACGCCCTTTTGGGCCAAGTGCATCATTGTCGAAGTTGTGCCCCTCTTCCTGTGCTTTAAAGGCGATTCCAACGTACCTCTTGAAATCTGTTTCCTGCTATTCTGCCTCGCTTTCAAGTCCGCCTCGTTGCCTTCCCTCAACAGATTTTTGGACGATAGTTGTCCTTTATTACTCGGCCAGTTTGTGAATTGCTGTGCCCCTGAGCTCCATTTTTCAACTCGTTTTTGGTGAGCTGACCGCAAGTCCAAAATTTTGGTTCAGGATCTATACTGATTCCCGGTGGGTGGCTGAGACTTTGGTTAATTCTTCTTCCTGCCGGGAAATTACAGTGATATGTGCCCGTCCAAATGCCTAACAGCTACTCTCTCATTGGTTCTCCCTCTTCCCTTTCATCCTCTGCCAAATTGGCAACCTGTGCGAACCAGGAGGTTAAAGGGGCTGTCTCTCCAAGTTGGGAGGTTGATAATAAAGCAGATGGAAAGTCAAACCGGAGCACCAGGAGAGGGACTATTCGTTGAGTTTTAGAAACCTTTCGTATTCACAGTGTGTCCGTTCTCTAGGATTCCCGTACATGTTATATCTGTAGTAATATTCCCTTCAACCTGGAGAGTTGGGACCCATGGAATGTGTGCCATGCATTATTGCTTTAAAGGGTCTGCATTTGCTCACCCAATCTCACCAATCCTCTCAGTCCCAAGTGTCCAGCCTTATGCCACATCCAGCTGTCATTGTAGATAGGGTCATTTCAGGTTTCATCAGAGACCCTGAAGGAATTGTAAAGAATTTCCCAGTTTTTTTGTTTTATTTTTGAAATTCCTTTTTATAGTGGGTTTGAGCTGATTCTCGCTGCCATATTTATCCCAGTCTAGACACACTTGATTCCCTTATGGAGACATATCAATACATAGGTTTTAAGATTCTTACTAGTCAGATATATTCCTCTGCGGGAAATATGGGGTTTTGAGTCCCTTTCACTGAGGAAGGTGTAGGCCTTGTCTATTCCATAGTTGGTTTTTGGAACGGTACCTGTGCTTATATCAAACTCTGGTTTTATGCATCACCCCACCTCTCCTTCCCCCTTAAGCAGGCATAAGAGTGTTTTCTAAATGTGAGACACTGTTCTCTTTCCTAACTCAGTTCAAGTGTAGCCATGTTTACAGGATCTTCATAAGTGATATCTTATGATAAGTTTCTTTTTCTGTGTGACTTATTTCACTTAGAATCATCGTACCTGAATCCACCCATTTTGCTGCTACTGGTCTTATGACATTGATTTCATGGCTGAGGGATATTCCATCGTACGTAAGTACCACAATTTTTTGAACCATTTTTATATTTCCTGGGATATTTAAGGTGTACCCAAGTTGAGGTCCTTGTAAGCAGTGCAGCCCTATATTTTGGGGTGGCTGTGTCTTTTTGATTTTCAGTTTTCCCAAGGTATATTCCCTAGACTGGAAGTGCCCTTGGCTCTGTAGCTCTGTTGTTTACTTGTTTTAGGGAACACAATGCACTCCTCCAGAGAGGCAGTTGGCAATTTACATCCCGCCCATCAGCATAACAAGGCTCCCTGTTCTCCAGGGCCTGTCTTGCCTTTCTGGTTTTTACACATTTTGTGGATGTCCCTTTTGACCGGTGGGAAGTGATACTTCTTTGTAGTGCAGATTTGCATTGCCCGCTTGCTTGCTTGGCCAAAAAAGGGCGTATGCGTTTTCTCCTGAATATATTCAGGAGAAAACGCATACGCCCTTTTGGGCCAAGTGCATCATTGTCGAAGTTGTGCCCCTCTTCCTGTGCTTTAAAGGCGATTCCAACGTACCTCTTGAAATCTGTTTCCTGCTATTCTGCCTCGCTTTCAAGTCCGCCTCGTTGCCTTCCCTCAACAGATTTTTGGACGATAGTTGTCCTTTATTACTCGGCCAGTTTGTGAATTGCTGTGCCCCTGAGCTCCATTTTTCAACTCGTTTTTGGTGAGCTGACCGCAAGTCCAAAATTTTGGTTCCGGATCTATACTGATTCCCGGTGGGTGGCTGAGACTTTGGTTAATTCTTCTTCCTGCCGGGAAATTACAGTGATATGTGCCCGTCCAAATGCCTAACAGCTACTCTCTCATTGGTTCTCCCTCTTCCCTTTCATCCTCTGCCAAATTGGCAACCTGTGCGAACCAGGAGGTTAAAGGGGCTGTCTCTCCAAGTTGGGAGGTTGATAATAAAGCAGATGGAAAGTCAAACCGGAGCACCAGGAGAGGGACTATTCGTTGAGTTTTAGAAACCTTTCGTATTCACAGTGTGTCCGTTCTCTAGGATTCCCGTACATGTTATATCTGTAGTAATATTCCCTTCAACCTGGAGAGTTGGGACCCATGGAATGTGTGCCATGCATTATTGCTTTAAAGGGTCTGCATTTGCTCACCCAATCTCACCAATCCTCTCAGTCCCAAGTGTCCAGCCTTATGCCACATCCAGCTGTCATTGTAGATAGGGTCATTTCAGGTTTCATCAGAGACCCTGAAGGAATTGTAAAGAATTTCCCAGTTTTTTTGTTTTATTTTTGAAATTCCTTTTTATAGTGGGTTTGAGCTGATTCTCGCTGCCATATTTATCCCAGTCTAGACACACTTGATTCCCTTACGGAGACATATCAATACATAGGTTTTAAGATTCTTACTAGTCAGATATATTCCTCTGCGGGAAATATGGGGTTTTGAGTCCCTTTCACTGAGGAAGGTGTAGGTCTTGTCTATTCCATAGTTGGTTTTTGGAACGGTACCTGTGCTTATATCAAACTCTGGTTTTATGCATCACCCCACCTCTCCTTCCCCCTTAAGCAGGCATAAGAGTGTTTTCTAAATGTGAGACACTGTTCTCTTTCCTAACTCAGTTCAAGTGTAGCCATGTTTACAGGATCTTCATAAGTGATATCTTATGATAAGTTTCTTTTTCTGTGTGACTTATTTCACTTAGAATCATCGTACCTGAATCCACCCATTTTGCTGCTACTGGTCTTATGACATTGATTTCATGGCTGAGGGATATTCCATCGTACGTAAGTACCACAATTTTTTGAACCATTTTTATATTTCCTGGGATATTTAAGGTGTACCCAAGTTGAGGTCCTTGTAAGCAGTGCAGCCCTAAATTTTGGGGTGGCTGTGTCTATTTGATTTTCAGTTTTCCCAAGGTATATTCCCTAGACTGGAAGTGCCCTTGGCTCTGTAGCTCTGTTCTTTACTTGTTTTAGGGAACACAATGCACTCCTCCAGAGAGGCAGTTGGCAATTTACATCCCGCCCATCAGCATAACAAGGCACCCTGTTCTCCAGGGCCTGTCTTGCCTTTCTGGTTTTTACACATTTTGTGGATGTCCCTTTTGACCGGTGGGAAGTGATACTTCTTTGTAGTGCAGATTTGCATTGCCCGCTTGCTTGCTTGGCCAAAAAGGGCGTATGCGTTTTCTCCTGAATATATTCAGGAGAAAACGCATACGCCCTTTTGGGCCAAGTGCATCATTGTCGAAGTTGTGCCCCTCTTCCTGTGCTTTAAAGGCGATTCCAACGTACCTCTTGAAATCTGTTTCCTGCTATTCTGCCTCGCTTTCAAGTCCGCCTCGTTGCCTTCCCTCAACAGATTTTTGGACGATAGTTGTCCTTTATTACTCGGCCAGTTTGTGAATTGCTGTGCCCCTGAGCTCCATTTTTCAACTCGTTTTTGGTGAGCTGACCGCAAGTCCAAAATTTTGGTTCCGGATCTATACCGATTCCCGGTGGGTGGCTGAGACTTTGGTTAATTCTTCTTCCTGCCGGGAAATTACAGTGATATGTGCCCGTCCAAATGCCTAACAGCTACTCTCTCATTGGTTCTCCCTCTTCCCTTTCATCCTCTGCCAAATTGGCAACCTGTGCGAACCAGGAGGTTAAAGGGGCTGTCTCTCCAAGTTGGGAGTTTGATAATAAAGCAGATGGAAAGTCAAACCGGAGCACCAGGAGAGGGACTATTCGTTGAGTTTTAGAAACCTTTCGTATTCACAGTGTGTCCGTTCTCTAGGATTCCCGTACATGTTATATCTGTAGTAATATTCCCTTCAACCTGGAGAGTTGGGACCCATGGAATGTGTGCCATGCATTATTGCTTTAAAGGGTCTGCATTTGCTCACCCAATCTCACCAATCCTCTCAGTCCCAAGTGTCCAGCCTTATGCCACATCCAGCTGTCATTGTAGATAGGGTCATTTCAGGTTTCATCAGAGACCCTGAAGGAATTGTAAAGAATTTCCCAGTTTTTTTGTTTTATTTTTGAAATTCCTTTTTATAGTGGGTTTGAGCTGATTCTCGCTGCCATATTTATCCCAGTCTAGACACACTTGATTCCCTTACGGAGACATATCAATACATAGGTTTTAAGATTCTTACTAGTCAGATATATTCCTCTGCGGGAAATATGGGGTTTTGAGTCCCTTTCACTGAGGAAGGTGTAGGTCTTGTCTATTCCATAGTTGGTTTTTGGAACGGTACCTGTGCTTATATCAAACTCTGGTTTTATGCATCACCCCACCTCTCCTTCCCCCTTAAGCAGGCATAAGAGTGTTTTCTAAATGTGAGACACTGTTCTCTTTCCTAACTCAGTTCAAGTGTAGCCATGTTTACAGGATCTTCATAAGTGATATCTTATGATAAGTTTCTTTTTCTGTGTGACTTATTTCACTTAGAATCATCGTACCTGAATCCACCCATTTTGCTGCTACTGGTCTTATGACATTGATTTCATGGCTGAGGGATATTCCATCGTACGTAAGTACCACAATTTTTTGAACCATTTTTATATTTCCTGGGATATTTAAGGTGTACCCAAGTTGAGGTCCTTGTAAGCAGTGCAGCCCTAAATTTTGGGGTGGCTGTGTCTTTTTGATTTTCAGTTTTCCCAAGGTATATTCCCTAGACTGGAAGTGCCCTTGGCTCTGTAGCTCTGTTGTTTACTTGTTTTAGGGAACACAATGCACTCCTCCAGAGAGGCAGTTGGCAATTTACATCCCGCCCATCAGCATAACAAGGCTCCCTGTTCTCCAGGGCCTGTCTTGCCTTTCTGGTTTTTACACATTTTGTGGATGTCCCTTTTGACCGGTGGGAAGTGATACTTCTTTGTAGTGCAGATTTGCATTGCCCGCTTGCTTGCTTGGCCAAAAAGGGCGTATGCGTTTTCTCCTGAATATATTCAGGAGAAAACGCATACGCCCTTTTGGGCCAAGTGCATCATTGTCGAAGTTGTGCCCCTCTTCCTGTGCTTTAAAGGCGATTCCAACGTACCTCTTGAAATCTGTTTCCTGCTATTCTGCCTCGCTTTCAAGTCCGCCTCGTTGCCTTCCCTCAACAGATTTTTGGACGATAGTTGTCCTTTATTACTCGGCCAGTTTGTGAATTGCTGTGCCCCTGAGCTCCATTTTTCAACTCGTTTTTGGTGAGCTGACCGCAAGTCCAAAATTTTGGTTCCGGATCTATACTGATTCCCGGTGGGTGGCTGAGACTTTGGTTAATTCTTCTTCCTGCCGGGAAATTACAGTGATATGTGCCCGTCCAAATGCCTAACAGCTACTCTCTCATTGGTTCTCCCTCTTCCCTTTCATCCTCTGCCAAATTGGCAACCTGTGCGAACCAGGAGGTTAAAGGGGCTGTCTCTCCAAGTTGGGAGGTTGATAATAAAGCAGATGGAAAGTCAAACCGGAGCACCAGGAGAGGGACTATTCGTTGAGTTTTAGAAACCTTTCGTATTCACAGTGTGTCCGTTCTCTAGGATTCCCGTACATGTTATATCTGTAGTAATATTCCCTTCAACCTGGAGAGTTGGGACCCATGGAATGTGTGCCATGCATTATTGCTTTAAAGGGTCTGCATTTGCTCACCCAATCTCACCAATCCTCTCAGTCCCAAGTGTCCAGCCTTATGCCACATCCAGCTGTCATTGTAGATAGGGTCATTTCAGGTTTCATCAGAGACCCTGAAGGAATTGTAAAGAATTTCCCAGTTTTTTTGTTTTATTTTTGAAATTCCTTTTTATAGTGGGTTTGAGCTGATTCTCGTTGCCATATTTATCCCAGTCTAGACACACTTGATTTCCTTACGGAGACATATCAATACATAGGTTTTAAGATTCTTACTAGTCAGATATATTCCTCTGCGGGAAATATGGGGTTTTGAGTCCCTTTCACTGAGGAAGGTGTAGGTCTTGTCTATTCCATAGTTGGTTTTTGGAACGGTACCTGTGCTTATATCAAACTCTGGTTTTATGCATCACCCCACCTCTCCTTCCCCCTTAAGCAGGCATAAGAGTGTTTTCTAAATGTGAGACACTGTTCTCTTTCCTAACTCAGTTCAAGTGTAGCCATGTTTACAGGATCTTCATAAGTGATATCTTATGATAAGATTCTTTTTCTGTGTGACTTATTTCACTTAGAATCATCGTACCTGAATCCACCCATTTTGCTGCTACTGGTCTTATGACATTGATTTCATGGCTGAGGGATATTCCATCGTACGTAAGTACCACAATTTTTTGAACCATGTTTATATTTTCTGGGATACTTAAGGTGTATCCAAGTTGAGGTCCTTGTATGCAGTGCAGCCCTAAATTTTGGGGTGGCTCTGTCTTATTGATTTTCAGTTTTCCCAAGGTATATTCCCTAGACTGGTAGTGCCCTTGGCTCTGTAGCTCTGTTCTTTACTTGTTTTAGGGAACAGAATGCACTCCTCCAGAGAGGCAGTTGGCAATTTACATCCCGCCCATCAGCATAACAAGGCTCCCTGTTCTCCAGGGTCTGTCTTGCACTTCTTGTTCTTACACATTTTGTGGATGTCCCTTTTGACCGGTGGGAAGTGATACTTCTTTGTAGTGCAGATTTGCATTGCCCGCTTGCTTGCTTGGCCAAAAAGGGCGTATGCGTTTTCTCCTGAATATATTCAGGAGAAAACGCATACGCCCTTTTGGGCCAAGTGCATCATTGTCGAAGTTGTGCCCCTCTTCCTGTGCTTTAAAGGCGATTCCAACGTACCTCTTGAAATCTGTTTCCTGCTATTCTGCCTCGCTTTCAAGTCCGCCTCGTTGCCTTCCCTCAACAGATTTTTGGACGATAGTTGTCCTTTATTACTCGGCCAGTTTGTGAATTGCTGTGCCCCTGAGCTCCATTTTTCAACTCGTTTTTGGTGAGCTGACCGCAAGTCCAAAATTTTGGTTCCGGATCTATACTGATTCCCGGTGGGTGGCTGAGACTTTGGTTAATTCTTCTTCCTGCCGGGAAATTACAGTGATATGTGCCCGTCCAAATGCCTAACAGCTACTCTCTCATTGGTTCTCTCTCTTCCCTTTCATCCTCTGCCAAATTGGCAACCTGTGCGAACCAGGAGGTTAAAGGGGCTGTCTCTCCAAGTTGGGAGGTTGATAATAAAGCAGATGGAAAGTCAAACCAGAGCACCAGGAGAGGGACTATTCGTTGAGTTTTAGAAACCTTTCGTATTCACAGTGTGTCCGTTCTCTAGGATTCCCGTACATGTTATATCTGTAGTAATATTCCCTTCAACCTGGAGAGTTGGGACCCATGGAATGTGTGCCATGCATTATTGCTTTAAAGGGTCTGCATTTGCTCACCCAATCTCACCAATCCTCTCAGTCCCAAGTGTCCAGCCTTATGCCACATCCAGCTGTCATTGTAGATAGGGTCATTTCAGGTTTCATCAGAGACCCTGAAGGAATTGTAAAGAATTTCCCAGTTTTTTTGTTTTATTTTTGAAATTCCTTTTTATAGTGGGTTTGAGCTGATTCTCGCTGCCATATTTATCCCAGTCTAGACACACTTGATTCCCTTACGGAGACATATCAATACATAGGTTTTAAGATTCTTACTAGTCAGATATATTCCTCTGCGGGAAATATGGGGTTTTGAGTCCCTTTCACTGAGGAAGGTGTAGGTCTTGTCTATTCCATAGTTGGTTTTTGGAACGGTACCTGTGCTTATATCAAACTCTGGTTTTATGCATCACCCCACCTCTCCTTCCCCCTTAAGCAGGCATAAGAGTGTTTTCTAAATGTGAGACACTGTTCTCTTTCCTAACTCAGTTCAAGTGTAGCCATGTTTACAGGATCTTCATAAGTGATATCTTATGATAAGTTTCTTTTTCTCTGTGACTTATTTCACTTAGAATCATCGTACCTGAATCCACCCATTTTGCTGCTACTGGTCTTATGACATTGATTTCATGGCTGAGGGATATTCCATCGTACGTAAGTACCACAATTTTTTGAACCATTTTTATATTTCCTGGGATATTTAAGGTGTACCCAAGTTGAGGTCCTTGTAAGCAGTGCAGCCCTAAATTTTGGGGTGGCTGTGTCTATTTGATTTTCAGTTTTCCCAAGGTATATTCCCTAGACTGGAAGTGCCCTTGGCTCTGTAGCTCTGTTGTTTACTTGTTTTAGGGAACACAATGCACTCCTCCAGAGAGGCAGTTGGCAATTTACATCCCGCCCATCAGCATAACAAGGCACCCTGTTCTCCAGGGCCTGTCTTGCCTTTCTGGTTTTTACACATTTTGTGGATGTCCCTTTTGACCGGTGGGAAGTGATACTTCTTTGTAGTGCAGATTTGCATTGCCCGCTTGCTTGCTTGGCCAAAAAGGGCGTATGCGTTTTCTCCTGAATATATTCAGGAGAAAACGCATACGCCCTTTTGGGCCAAGTGCATCATTGTCGAAGTTGTGCCCCTCTTCCTGTGCTTTAAAGGCGATTCCAACGTACCTCTTGAAATCTGTTTCTTGCTATTATGCCTCGCTTTCAAGTCCGCCTCGTTGCCTTCCCTCAACAGATTTTTGGACGATAGTTGTCCTTTATTACTCGGCCAGTTTGTGAATTGCTGTGCCCCTGAGCTCCATTTTTCAACTCGTTTTTGGTGAGCTGACCGCAAGTCCAAAATTTTGGTTCCGGATCTATACTGATTCCCGGTGGGTGGCTGAGACTTTGGTTAATTCTTCTTCCTGCCGGGAAATTACAGTGATATGTGCCCGTCCAAATGCCTAACAGCTACTCTCTCATTGGTTCTCCCTCTTCCCTTTCATCCTCTGCCAAATTGGCAACCTGTGCGAACCAGGAGGTTAAAGGGGCTGTCTCTCCAAGTTGGGAGGTTAATAATAAAGCAGATGGAAAGTCAAACCGGAGCACCAGGAGAGGGACTATTCGTTGAGTTTTAGAAACCTTTCGTATTCACAGTGTGTCCGTTCTCTAGGATTCCCGTACATGTTATATCTGTAGTAATATTCCCTTCAACCTGGAGAGTTGGGACCCATGGAATGTGTGCCATGCATTATTGCTTTAAAGGGTCTGCATTTGCTCACCCAATCTCACCAATCCTCTCAGTCCCAAGTGTCCAGCCTTATGCCACATCCAGCTGTCATTGTAGATAGGGTCATTTCAGGTTTCATCAGAGACCCTGAAGGAATTGTAAAGAATTTCCCAGTTTTTTTGTTTTATTTTTGAAATTCCTTTTTATAGTGGGTTTGAGCTGATTCTCGCTGCCATATTTATCCCAGTCTAGACACACTTGATTTCCTTACGGAGACATATCAATACATAGGTTTTAAGATTCTTACTAGTCAGATATATTCCTCTGCGGGAAATATGGGGTTTTGAGTCCCTTTCACTGAGGAAGGTGTAGGTCTTGTCTATTCCATAGTTGGTTTTTGGAACGGTACCTGTGCTTATATCAAACTCTGGTTTTATGCATCACCCCACCTCTCCTTCCCCCTTAAGCAGGCATAAGAGTGTTTTCTAAATGTGAGACACTGTTCTCTTTCCTAACTCAGTTCAAGTGTAGCCATGTTTACAGGATCTTCATAAGTGATATCTTATGATAAGTTTCTTTTTCTGTGTGACTTATTTCACTTAGAATCATCGTACCTGAATCCACCCATTTTGCTGCTACTGGTCTTATGACATTGATTTCATGGCTGAGGGATATTCCATCGTACGTAAGTACCACAATTTTTTGAACCATGTTTATATTTTCTGGGATACTTAAGGTGTATCCAAGTTGAGGTCCTTGTATGCAGTGCAGCCCTAAATTTTGGGGTGGCTCTGTCTTATTGATTTTCAGTTTTCCCAAGGTATATTCCCTAGACTGGTAGTGCCCTTGGCTCTGTAGCTCTGTTCTTTACTTGTTTTAGGGAACAGAATGCACTCCTCCAGAGAGGCAGTTGGCAATTTACATCCCGCCCATCAGCATAACAAGGCTCCCTGTTCTCCAGGGTCTGTCTTGCACTTCTTGTTCTTACACATTTTGTGGATGTCCCTTTTGACCGGTGGGAAGTGATACTTCTTTGTAGTGCAGATTTGCATTGCCCGCTTGCTTGCTTGGCCAAAAAGGGCGTATGCGTTTTCTCCTGAATATATTCAGGAGAAAACGCATACGCCCTTTTGGGCCAAGTGCATCATTGTCGAAGTTGTGCCCCTCTTCCTGTGCTTTAAAGGCGATTCCAACGTACCTCTTGAAATCTGTTTCCTGCTATTCTGCCTCGCTTTCAAGTCCGCCTCGTTGCCTTCCCTCAACAGATTTTTGGACGATAGTTGTCCTTTATTACTCGGCCAGTTTGTGAATTGCTGTGCCCCTGAGCTCCATTTTTCAACTCGTTTTTGGTGAGCTGACTGCAAGTCCAAAATTTTGGTTCCGGATCTATACTGATTCCCGGTGGGTGGCTGAGACTTTGGTTAATTCTTCTTCCTGCCGGGAAATTACAGTGATATGTGCCCGTCCAAATGCCTAACAGCTACTCTCTCATTGGTTCTCTCTCTTCCCTTTCATCCTCTGCCAAATTGGCAACCTGTGCGAACCAGGAGGTTAAAGGGGCTGTCTCTCCAAGTTGGGAGGTTGATAATAAAGCAGATGGAAAGTCAAACCGGAGCACCAGGAGAGGGACTATTCGTTGAGTTTTAGAAACCTTTCGTATTCACAGTGTGTCCGTTCTCTAGGATTCCCGTACATGTTATATCTGTAGTAATATTCCCTTCAACCTGGAGAGTTGGGACCCATGGAATGTGTGCCATGCATTATTGCTTTAAAGGGTCTGCATTTGCTCACCCAATCTCACCAATCCTCTCAGTCCCAAGTGTCCAGCCTTATGCCACATCCAGCTGTCATTGTAGATAGGGTCATTTCAGGTTTCATCAGAGACCCTGAAGGAATTGTAAAGAATTTCCCAGTTTTTTTGTTTTATTTTTGAAATTCCTTTTTATAGTGGGTTTGAGCTGATTCTCGCTGCCATATTTATCCCAGTCTAGACACACTTGATTCCCTTATGGAGACATATCAATACATAGGTTTTAAGATTCTTACTAGTCAGATATATTCCTCTGCGGGAAATATGGGGTTTTGAGTCCCTTTCACTGAGGAAGGTGTAGGTCTTGTCTATTCCATAGTTGGTTTTTGGAACGGTACCTGTGCTTATATCAAACTCTGGTTTTATGCATCACCCCACCTCTCCTTCCCCCTTAAGCAGGCATAAGAGTGTTTTCTAAATGTGAGACACTGTTCTCTTTCCTAACTCAGTTCAAGTGTAGCCATGTTTACAGGATCTTCATAAGTGATATCTTATGATAAGTTTCTTTTTCTGTGTGACTTATTTCACTTAGAATCATCGTACCTGAATCCACCCATTTTGCTGCTACTGGTCTTATGACATTGATTTCATGGCTGAGGGATATTCCATCGTACGTAAGTACCACAATTTTTTGAACCATTTTTATATTTCCTGGGATATTTAAGGTGTACCCAAGTTGAGGTCCTTGTAAGCAGTGCAGCCCTAAATTTTGGGGTGGCTGTGTCTATTTGATTTTCAGTTTTCCCAAGGTATATTCCCTAGACTGGAAGTGCCCTTGGCTCTGTAGCTCTGTTGTTTACTTGTTTTAGGGAACACAATGCACTCCTCCAGAGAGGCAGTTGGCAATTTACATCCCGCCCATCAGCATAACAAGGCACCCTGTTCTCCAGGGCCTGTCTTGCCTTTCTGGTTTTTACACATTTTGTGGATGTCCCTTTTGACCGGTGGGAAGTGATACTTCTTTGTAGTGCAGATTTGCATTGCCCGCTTGCTTGCTTGGCCAAAAAGGGCGTATGCGTTTTCTCCTGAATATATTCAGGAGAAAACGCATACGCCCTTTTGGGCCAAGTGCATCATTGTCGAAGTTGTGCCCCTCTTCCTGTGCTTTAAAGGCGATTCCAACGTACCTCTTGAAATCTGTTTCCTGCTATTCTGCCTCGCTTTCAAGTCCGCCTCGTTGCCTTCCCTCAACAGATTTTTGGACGATAGTTGTCCTTTATTACTCGGCCAGTTTGTGAATTGCTGTGCCCCTGAGCTCCATTTTTCAACTCGTTTTTGGTGAGCTGACCGCAAGTCCAAAATTTTGGTTCCGGATCTATACTGATTCCCGGTGGGTGGCTGAGACTTTGGTTAATTCTTCTTCCTGCCGGGAAATTACAGTGATATGTGCCCGTCCAAATGCCTAACAGCTACTCTCTCATTGGTTCTCCCTCTTCCCTTTCATCCTCTGCCAAATTGGCAACTTGTGCGAACCAGGAGGTTAAAGGGGCTGTCTCTCCAAGTTGGGAGGTTGATAATAAAGCAGATGGAAAGTCAAACCGGAGCACCAGGAGAGGGACTATTCGTTGAGTTTTAGAAACCTTTCGTATTCACAGTGTGTCCGTTCTCTAGGATTCCCGTACATGTTATATCTGTAGTAATATTCCCTTCAACCTGGAGAGTTGGGACCCATGGAATGTGTGCCATGCATTACTGCTTTAAAGGGTCTGCATTTGCTCACCCAATCTCACCAATCCTCTCAGTCCCAAGTGTCCAGCCTTATGCCACATCCAGCTGTCATTGTAGATAGGGTCATTTCAGGTTTCATCAGAGACCCTGAAGGAATTGTAAAGAATTTCCCAGTTTTTTTGTTTTATTTTTGAAATTCCTTTTTATAGTGGGTTTGAGCTGATTCTCGCTGCCATATTTATCCCAGTCTAGACACACTTGATTCCCTTACGGAGACATATCAATACATAGGTTTTAAGATTCTTACTAGTCAGATATATTCCTCTGCGGGAAATATGGGGTTTTGAGTCCCTTTCACTGAGGAAGGTGTAGGTCTTGTCTATTCCATAGTTGGTTTTTGGAACGGTACCTGTGCTTATATCAAACTCTGGTTTTATGCATCACCCCACCTCTCCTTCCCCCTTAAGCAGGCATAAGAGTGTTTTCTAAATGTGAGACACTGTTCTCTTTCCTAACTCAGTTCAAGTGTAGCCATGTTTACAGGATCTTCATAAGTGATATCTTATGATAAGTTTCTTTTTCTGTGTGACTTATTTCACTTAGAATCATCGTACCTGAATCCACCCATTTTGCTGCTACTGGTCTTATGACATTGATTTCATGGCTGAGGGATATTCCATCGTACGTAAGTACCACAATTTTTTGAACCATGTTTATATTTTCTGGGATACTTAAGGATTATCCAAGTTGAGGTCCTTGTATGCAGTGCAGCCCTAAATTTTGGGGTGGCTCTGTCTTATTGATTTTCAGTTTTCCCAAGGTATATTCCCTAGACTGGTAGTGCCCTTGGCTCTGTAGCTCTGTTCTTTACTTGTTTTAGGGAACAGAATGCACTCCTCCAGAGAGGCAGTTGGCAATTTACATCCCGCCCATCAGCATAACAAGGCTCCCTGTTCTCCAGGGTCTGTCTTGCCTTTCTTGTTCTTACACATTTTGTGGATGTCCCTTTTGACCGGTGGGAAGTGATACTTCTTTGTAGTGCAGATTTGCATTGCCCGCTTGCTTGCTTGGCCAAAAAGGGCGTATGCGTTTTCTCCTGAATATATTCAGGAGAAAACGCATACGCCCTTTTGGGCCAAGTGCATCATTGTCGAAGTTGTGCCCCTCTTCCTGTGCTTTAAAGGCGATTCCAACGTACCTCTTGAAATCTGTTTCCTGCTATTCTGCCTCGCTTTCAAGTCCGCCTCGTTGCCTTCCCTCAACAGATTTTTGGACGATAGTTGTCCTTTATTACTCGGCCAGTTTGTGAATTGCTGTGCCCCTGAGCTCCATTTTTCAACTCGTTTTTGGTGAGCTGACCGCAAGTCCAAAATTTTGGTTCCGGATCTATACTGATTCCCGGTGGGTGGCTGAGACTTTGGTTAATTCTTCTTCCTGCCGGGAAATTACAGTGATATGTGCCCGTCCAAATGCCTAACAGCTACTCTCTCATTGGTTCTCCCTCTTCCCTTTCATCCTCTGCCAAATTGGCAACCTGTGCGAACCAGGAGGTTAAAGGGGCTGTCTCTCCAAGTTGGGAGGTTGATAATAAAGCAGATGGAAAGTCAAACCGGAGCACCAGGAGAGGGACTATTCGTTGAGTTTTTGAAACCTTTCGTATTCACAGTGTGTCCGTTCTCTAGGATTCCCGTACATGTTATATCTGTAGTAATATTCCCTTCAACCTGGAGAGTTGGGACCCATGGAATGTGTGCCATGCATTATTGCTTTAAAGGGTCTGCATTTGCTCACCCAATCTCACCAATCCTCTCAGTCCCAAGTGTCCAGCCTTATGCCACATCCAGCTGTCATTGTAGATAGGGTCATTTCAGGTTTCATCAGAGACCCTGAAGGAATTGTAAAGAATTTCCCAGTTTTTTTGTTTTATTTTTGAAATTCCTTTTTATAGTGGGTTTGAGCTGATTCTCGCTGCCATATTTATCCCAGTCTAGACACACCTGATTCCCTTACGGAGACATATCAATACATAGGTTTTAAGATTCTTACTAGTCAGATATATTCCTCTGTGGGAAATATGGGGTTTTGAGTCCCTTTCACTGAGGAAGGTGTAGGTCTTGTCTATTCCATAGTTGGTTTTTGGAACGGTACCTGTGCTTATATCAAACTCTGGTTTTATGCATCACCCCACCTCTCCTTCCCCCTTAAGCAGGCATAAGAGTGTTTTCTAAATGTGAGACACTGTTCTCTTTCCTAACTCAGTTCAAGTGTAGCCATGTTTACAGGATCTTCATAAGTGATATCTTATGATAAGTTTCTTTTTCTGTGTGACTTATTTCACTTAGAATCATCGTACCTGAATCCACCCATTTTGCTGCTACTGGTCTTATGACATTGATTTCATGGCTGAGGGATATTCCATCGTACGTAAGTACCACAATTTTTTGAACCATGTTTATATTTTCTGGGATACTTAAGGTGTACCCAAGTTGAGGTCCTTGTATGCAGTGCAGCCCTAAATTTTGGGGTGGCTCTGTCTTATTGATTTTCAGTTTTCCCAAGGTATATTCCCTAGACTGGTAGTGCCCTTGGCTCTGTAGCTCTGTTCTTTACTTGTTTTAGGGAACAGAATGCACTCCTCCAGAGAGGCAGTTGGCAATTTACATCCCGCCCATCAGCATAACAAGGCTCCCTGTTCTCCAGGGTCTGTCTTGCCTTTCTTGTTCTTACACATTTTGTGGATGTCCCTTTTGACCGGTGGGAAGTGATACTTCTTTGTAGTGCAGATTTGCATTGCCCGCTTGCTTGCTTGGCCAAAAAGGGCGTATGCGTTTTCTCCTGAATATATTCAGGAGAAAACGCATACGCCCTTTTTGGCCAAGTGCATCATTGTCGAAGTTGTGCCCCTCTTCCTGTGCTTTAAAGGCGATTCCAACGTACCTCTTGAAATCTGTTTCCTGCTATTCTGCCTCGCTTTCAAGTCCGCCTCGTTGCCTTCCCTCAACAGATTTTTGGACGATAGTTGTCCTTTATTACTCGGCCAGTTTGTGAATTGCTGTGCCCCTGAGCTCCATTTTTCAACTCGTTTTTGGTGAGCTGACCGCAAGTCCAAAATTTTGCTTCCGGATCTATACTGATTCCCGGTGGGTGGCTGAGACTTTGGTTAATTCTTCTTCCTGCCGGGAAATTACAGTGATATGTGCCCGTCCAAATGCCTAACAGCTACTCTCTCATTGGTTCTCCCTCTTCCCTTTCATCCTCTGCCAAATTGGCAACCTGTGCGAACCAGGAGGTTAAAGGGGTTGTCTCTCCAAGTTGGGAGGTTGATAATAAAGCAGATGGAAAGTCAAACCGGAGCACCAGGAGAGGGACTATTCGTTGAGTTTTAGAAACCTTTCGTATTCACAGTGTGTCCGTTCTCTAGGATTCCCGTACATGTTATATCTGTAGTAATATTCCCTTCAACCTGGAGAGTTGGGACCCATGGAATGTGTGCCATGCATTATTGCTTTAAAGGGTCTGCATTTGCTCACCCAATCTCACCAATCCTCTCAGTCCCAAGTGTCCAGCCTTATGCCACATCCAGCTGTCATTGTAGATAGGGTCATTTCAGGTTTCATCAGAGACCCTGAAGGAATTGTAAAGAATTTCCCAGTTTTTTTGTTTTATTTTTGAAATTCCTTTTTATAGTGGGTTTGAGCTGATTCTCGCTGCCATATTTATCCCAGTCTAGACACACTTGATTCCCTTACGGAGACATATCAATACATAGGTTTTAAGATTCTTACTAGTCAGATATATTCCTCTGCGGGAAATATGGGGTTTTGAGTCCCTTTCACTGAGGAAGGTGTAGGTCTTGTCTATTCCATAGTTGGTTTTTGGAACGGTACCTGTGCTTATATCAAACTCTGGTTTTATGCATCACCCCACCTCTCCTTCCCCCTTAAGCAGGCATAAGAGTGTTTTCTAAATGTGAGACACTGTTCTCTTTCCTAACTCAGTTCAAGTGTAGCCATGTTTACAGGATCTTCATAAGTGATATCTTATGATAAGTTTCTTTTTCTCTGTGACTTATTTCACTTAGAATCATCGTACCTGAATCCACCCATTTTGCTGCTACTGGTCTTATGACATTGATTTCATGGCTGAGGGATATTCCATCGTACGTAAGTACCACAATTTTTTGAACCATTTTTATATTTCCTGGGATATTTAAGGTGTACCCAAGTTGAGGTCCTTGTAAGCAGTGCAGCCCTAAATTTTGGGGTGGCTGTGTCTTTTTGATTTTCAGTTTTCCCAAGGTATATTCCCTAGACTGGAAGTGCCCTTGGCTCTGTAGCTCTGTTGTTTACTTGTTTTAGGGAACACAATGCACTCCTCCAGAGAGGCAGTTGGCAATTTACATCCCGCCCATCAGCATAACAAGGCTCCCTGTTCTCCAGGGCCTGTCTTGCCTTTCTGGTTTTTACACATTTTGTGGATGTCCCTTTTGACCGGTGGGAAGTGATACTTCTTTGTAGTGCAGATTTGCATTGCCCGCTTGCTTGCTTGGCCAAAAAGGGCGTATGCGTTTTCTCCTGAATATATTCAGGAGAAAACGCATACGCCCTTTTTGGCCAAGTGCATCATTGTCGAAGTTGTGCCCCTCTTCCTGTGCTTTAAAGGCGATTCCAACGTACCTCTTGAAATCTGTTTCCTGCTATTCTGCCTCGCTTTCAAGTCCGCCTCGTTGCCTTCCCTCAACAGATTTTTGGACGATAGTTGTCCTTTATTACTCGGCCAGTTTGTGAATTGCTGTGCCCCTGAGCTCCATTTTTCAACTCGTTTTTGGTGAGCTGACCGCAAGTCCAAAATTTTGGTTCCGGATCTATACTGATTCCCGGTGGGTGGCTGAGACTTTGGTTAATTCTTCTTCCTGCCGGGAAATTACAGTGATATGTGCCCGTCCAAATGCCTAACAGCTACTCTCTCATTGGTTCTCCCTCTTCCCTTTCATCCTCTGCCAAATTGGCAACCTGTGCGAACCAGGAGGTTAAAGGGGCTCTCTCTCCAAGTTGGGAGGTTGATAATAAAGCAGATGGAAAGTCAAACCGGAGCACCAGGAGAGGGACTATTCGTTGAGTTTTAGAAACCTTTCGTATTCACAGTGTGTCCGTTCTCTAGGATTCCCGTACATGTTATATCTGTAGTAATATTCCCTTCAACCTGGAGAGTTGGGACCCATGGAATGTGTGCCATGCATTATTGCTTTAAAGGGTCTGCATTTGCTCACCCAATCTCACCAATCCTCTCAGTCCCAAGTGTCCAGCCTTATGCCACATCCAGCTGTCATTGTAGATAGGGTCATTTCAGGTTTCATCAGAGACCCTGAAGGAATTGTAAAGAATTTCCCTGTTTTTTTGTTTTATTTTTGAAATTCCTTTTTATAGTGGGTTTGAGCTGATTCTCGCTGCCATATTTATCCCAGTCTAGAAACACTTGATTCCCTTACGGAGACATATCAATACATAGGTTTTAAGATTCTTACTAGTCAGATATATTCCTCTGCGGGAAATATGGGGTTTTGAGTCCCTTTCACTGAGGAAGGTGTAGGTCTTGTCTATTCCATAGTTGGTTTTTGGAACGGTACCTGTGCTTATATCAAACTCTGGTTTTATGCATCACCCCACCTCTCCTTCCCCCTTAAGCAGGCATAAGAGTGTTTTCTAAATGTGAGACACTGTTCTCTTTCCTAACTCAGTTCAAGTGTAGCCATGTTTACAGGATCTTCATAAGTGATAACTTATGATAAGTTTCTTTTTCTCTGTGACTTATTTCACTTAGAATCATCGTACCTGAATCCACCCATTTTGCTGCTACTGGTCTTATGACATTGATTTCATGGCTGAGGGATATTCCATCGTACGTAAGTACCACAATTTTTTGAACCATTTTTATATTTCCTGGGATATTTAAGGTGTACCCAAGTTGAGGTCCTTGTAAGCAGTGCAGCCCAAAATTTTGGGGTGGCTCTCTCTTATTGATTTTCAGTTTTTCCCAGGTATATTCCCTAGACTGGAAGTGCCCTTGGCTCTGTAGCTCTGTTGTTTACTTGTTTTAGGGAACACAATGCACTCCTCCAGAGAGGCAGTTGGCAATTTACATCCCGCCCATCAGCATAACAAGGCTCCCTGTTCTCCAGGGCCTGTCTTGCCTTTCTGGTTTTTACACATTTTGTGGATGTCCCTTTTGACCGGTGGGAAGTGATACTTCTTTGTAGTGCAGATTTGCATTGCCCGCTTGCTTGCTTGGCCAAAAAGGGCGTATGCGTTTTCTCCTGAATATATTCAGGAGAAAACGCATACGCCCTTTTTGGCCAAGTGCATCATTGTCGAAGTTGTGCCCCTCTTCCTGTGCTTTAAAGGCGATTCCAACGTACCTCTTGAAATCTGTTTCCTGCTATTCTGCCTCGCTTTCAAGTCCGCCTCGTTGCCTTCCCTCAACAGATTTTTGGACGATAGTTGTCCTTTATTACTCGGCCAGTTTGTGAATTGCTGTGCCCCTGAGCTCCATTTTTCAACTCGTTTTTGGTGAGCTGACCGCAAGTCCAAAATTTTGGTTCCAGATCTATACTGATTCCCGGTGGGTGGCTGAGACTTTGGTTAATTCTTCTTCCTGCCGGGAAATTACAGTGATATGTGCCCGTCCAAATGCCTAACAGCTACTCTCTCATTGGTTCTCCCTCTTCCCTTTCATCCTCTGCCAAATTGGCAACCTGTGCGAACCAGGAGGTTAAAGGGGCTGTCTCTCCAAGTTGGGAGGTTGATAATAAAGCAGATGGAAAGTCAAACCGGAGCACCAGGAGAGGGACTATTCGTTGAGTTTTAGAAACCTTTCGTATTCACAGTGTGTCCGTTCTCTAGGATTCCCGTACATGTTATATCTGTAGTAATATTCCCTTCAACCTGGAGAGTTGGGACCCATGGAATGTGTGCCATGCATTATTGCTTTAAAGGGTCTGCATTTGCTCACCCAATCTCACCAATCCTCTCAGTCCCAAGTGTCCAGCCTTATGCCACATCCAGCTGTCATTGTAGATAGGGTCATTTCAGGTTTCATCAGAGACCCTGAAGGAATTGTAAAGAATTTCCCAGTTTTTTTGTTTTATTTTTGAAATTCCTTTTTATAGTGGGTTTGAGCTGATTCTCGCTGCCATATTTATCCCAGTCTAGACACACCTGATTCCCTTACGGAGACATATCAATACATAGGTTTTAAGATTCTTACTAGTCAGATATATTCCTCTGTGGGAAATATGGGGTTTTGAGTCCCTTTCACTGAGGAAGGTGTAGGTCTTGTCTATTCCATAGTTGGTTTTTGGAACGGTACCTGTGCTTATATCAAACTCTGGTTTTATGCATCACCCCACCTCTCCTTCCCCCTTAAGCAGGCATAAGAGTGTTTTCTAAATGTGAGACACTGTTCTCTTTCCTAACTCAGTTCAAGTGTAGCCATGTTTACAGGATCTTCATAAGTGATATCTTATGATAAGTTTCTTTTTCTCTGTGACTTATTTCACTTAGAATCATCGTACCTGAATCCACCCATTTTGCTGCTACTGGTCTTATGACATTGATTTCATGGCTGAGGGATATTCCATCGTACGTAAGTACCACAATTTTTTGAACCATGTTTATATTTTCTGGGATACTTAAGGTGTACCCAAGTTGAGGTCCTTGTATGCAGTGCAGCCCTAAATTTTGGGGTGGCTCTGTCTTATTGATTTTCAGTTTTCCCAAGGTATATTCCCTAGACTGGTAGTGCCCTTGGCTCTGTAGCTCTGTTCTTTACTTGTTTTAGGGAACAGAATGCACTCCTCCAGAGAGGCAGTTGGCAATTTACATCCCGCCCATCAGCATAACAAGGCTCCCTGTTCTCCAGGGTCTGTCTTGCCTTTCTTGTTCTTACACATTTTGTGGATGTCCCTTTTGACCGGTGGGAAGTGATACATCTTTGTAGTGCAGATTTGCATTGCCCGCTTGCTTGCTTGGCCAAAAAGGGCGTATGCGTTTTCTCCTGAATATATTCAGGAGAAAACGCATACGCCCTTTTTGGCCAAGTGCATCATTGTCGAAGTTGTGCCCCTCTTCCTGTGCTTTAAAGGCGATTCCAACGTACCTCTTGAAATCTGTTTCCTGCTATTCTGCCTCGCTTTCAAGTCCGCCTCGTTGCCTTCCCTCAACAGATTTTTGGACGATAGTTGTCCTTTATTACTCGGCCAGTTTGTGAATTGCTGTGCCCCTGAGCTCCATTTTTCAACTCGTTTTTGGTGAGCTGACCGCAAGTCCAAAATTTTGGTTCCGGATCTATACTGATTCCCGGTGGGTGGCTGAGACTTTGGTTAATTCTTCTTCCTGCCGGGAAATTACAGTGATATGTGCCCGTCCAAATGCCTAACAGCTACTGTCTCATTGGTTCTCCCTCTTCCCTTTCATCCTCTGCCAAATTGGCAACCTGTGCGAACCAGGAGGTTAAAGGGGTTGTCTCTCCAAGTTGGGAGGTTGATAATAAAGCAGATGGAAAGTCAAACCGGAGCACCAGGAGAGGGACTATTCGTTGAGTTTTAGAAACCTTTCGTATTCACAGTGTGTCCGTTCTCTAGGATTCCCGTACATGTTATATCTGTAGTAATATTCCCTTCAACCTGGAGAGTTGGGACCCATGGAATGTGTGCCATGCATTATTGCTTTAAAGGGTCTGCATTTGCTCACCCAATCTCACCAATCCTCTCAGTCCCAAGTGTCCAGCCTTATGCCACATCCAGCTGTCATTGTAGATAGGGTCATTTCAGGTTTCATCAGAGACCCTGAAGGAATTGTAAAGAATTTCCCAGTTTTTTTGTTTTATTTTTGAAATTCCTTTTTATAGTGGGTTTGAGCTGATTCTCGCTGCCATATTTATCCCAGTCTAGACACACTTGATTCCCTTACGGAGACATATCAATACATAGGTTTTAAGATTCTTACTAGTCAGATATATTCCTCTGCGGGAAATATGGGGTTTTGAGTCCCTTTCACTGAGGAAGGTGTAGGTCTTGTCTATTCCATAGTTGGTTTTTGGAACGGTACCTGTGCTTATATCAAACTCTGGTTTTATGCATCACCCCACCTCTCCTTCCCCCTTAAGCAGGCATAAGAGTGTTTTCTAAATGTGAGACACTGTTCTCTTTCCTAACTCAGTTCAAGTGTAGCCATGTTTACAGGATCTTCATAAGTGATATCTTATGATAAGTTTCTTTTTCTCTGTGACTTATTTCACTTAGAATCATCGTACCTGAATCCACCCATTTTGCTGCTACTGGTCTTATGACATTGATTTCATGGCTGAGGGATATTCCATCGTACGTAAGTACCACAATTTTTTGAACCATTTTTATATTTCCTGGGATATTTAAGGTGTACCCAAGTTGAGGTCCTTGTAAGCAGTGCAGCCCTAAATTTTGGGGTGACTGTGTCTTTTTGATTTTCAGTTTTCCCAAGGTATATTCCCTAGACTGGAAGTGCCCTTGGCTCTGTAGCTATGTTGTTTACTTGTTTTAGGGAACACAATGCACTCCTCCAGAGAGGCAGTTGGCAATTTACATCCCGCCCATCAGCATAACAAGGCTCCCTGTTCTCCAGGGCCTGTCTTGCCTTTCTGGTTTTTACACATTTTGTGGATGTCCCTTTTGACCGGTGGGAAGTGATACTTCTTTGTAGTGCAGATTTGCATTGCCCGCTTGCTTGCTTGGCCAAAAAGGGCGTATGCGTTTTCTCCTGAATATATTCAGGAGAAAACGCATACGCCCTTTTTGGCCAAGTGCATCATTGTCGAAGTTGTGCCCCTCTTCCTGTGCTTTAAAGGCGATTCCAACGTACCTCTTGAAATCTGTTTCCTGCTATTCTGCCTCGCTTTCAAGTCCGCCTCGTTGCCTTCCCTCAACAGATTTTTGGACGATAGTTGTCCTTTATTACTCGGCCAGTTTGTGAATTGCTGTGCCCCTGAGCTCCATTTTTCAACTCGTTTTTGGTGAGCTGACCGCAAGTCCAAAATTTTGGTTCCGGATCTATACTGATTCCCGGTGGGTGGCTGAGACTTTGGTTAATTCTTCTTCCTGCCGGGAAATTACAGTGATATGTGCCCGTCCAAATGCCTAACAGCTACTCTCTCATTGGTTCTCCCTCTTCCCTTTCATCCTCTGCCAAATTGGCAACCTGTGCCAACCAGGAGGTTAAAGGGGCTCTCTCTCCAAGTTGGGAGGTTGATAATAAAGCAGATGGAAAGTCAAACCGGAGCACCAGGAGAGGGACTATTCGTTGAGTTTTAGAAACCTTTCGTATTCACAGTGTGTCCGTTCTCTAGGATTCCCGTACATGTTATATCTGTAGTAATATTCCCTTCAACCTGGAGAGTTGGGACCCATGGAATGTGTGCCATGCATTATTGCTTTAAAGGGTCTGCATTTGCTCACCCAATCTCACCAATCCTCTCAGTCCCAAGTGTCCAGCCTTATGCCACATCCAGCTGTCATTGTAGATAGGGTCATTTCAGGTTTCATCAGAGACCCTGAAGGAATTGTAAAGAATTTCCCAGTTTTTTTGTTTTATTTTTGAAATTCCTTTTTATAGTGGGTTTGAGCTGATTCTCGCTGCCATATTTATCCCAGTCTAGACACACTTGATTCCCTTACGGAGACATATCAATACATAGGTTTTAAGATTCTTACTAGTCAGATATATTCCTCTGCGGGAAATATGGGGTTTTGAGTCCCTTTCACTGAGGAAGGTGTAGGTCTTGTCTATTCCATAGTTGGTTTTTGGAACGGTACCTGTGCTTATATCAAACTCTGGTTTTATGCATCACCCCACCTCTCCTTCCCCCTTAAGCAGGCATAAGAGTGTTTTCTAAATGTGAGACACTGTTCTCATTCCTAACTCAGTTCAAGTGTAGCCATGTTTACAGGATCTTCATAAGTGATATCTTATGATAAGTTTCTTTTTCTCTGTGACTTATTTCACTTAGAATCATCGTACCTGAATCCACCCATCTTGCTGCTACTGGTCTTATGACATTGATTTCATGGCTGAGGGATATTCCATCGTACGTAAGTACCACAATTTTTTGAACCATTTTTATATTTCCTGGGATATTTAAGGTGTATCCAAGTTGAGGTCCTTGTAAGCAGTGCAGCCCTAAATTTTGGGGTGGCTGTGTCTATTTGATTTTCAGTTTTCCCAAGGTATATTCCCTAGACTGGAAGTGCCCTTGGCTCTGTAGCTCTGTTGTTTACTTGTTTTAGGGAACACAATGCACTCCTCCAGAGAGGCAGTTGGCAATTTACATCCCGCCCATCAGCATAACAAGGCACCCTGTTCTCCAGGGCCTGTCTTGCCTTTCTGGTTTTTACACATTTTGTGGATGTCCCTTTTGACCGGTGGGAAGTGATACTTCTTTGTAGTGCAGATTTGCATTGCCCACTTGCTTGCTTGGCCAAAAAGGGCGTATGCGTTTTCTCCTGAATATATTCAGGAGAAAACGCATACGCCCTTTTTGGCCAAGTGCATCATTGTCGAAGTTGTGCCCCTCTTCCTGTGCTTTAAAGGCGATTCCAACGTACCTCTTGAAATCTGTTTCCTGCTATTCTGCCTCGCTTTCAAGTCCGCCTCGTTGCCTTCCCTCAACAGATTTTTGGACGATAGTTGTCCTTTATTACTCGGCCAGTTTGTGAATTGCTGTGCCCCTGAGCTCCATTTTTCAACTCGTTTTTGGTGAGCTGACCGCAAGTCCAAAATTTTGGTTCAGGATCTATACTGATTCCCGGTGGGTGGCTGAGACTTTGGTTAATTCTTCTTCCTGCCGGGAAATTACAGTGATATGTGCCCGTCCAAATGCCTAACAGCTACTCTCTCATTGGTTCTCCCTCTTCCCTTTCATCCTCTGCCAAATTGGCAACCTGTGCGAACCAGGAGGTTAAAGGGGCTGTCTCTCCAAGTTGGGAGGTTGATAATAAAGCAGATGGAAAGTCAAACCGGAGCACCAGGAGAGGGACTATTCGTTGAGTTTTAGAAACCTTTCGTATTCACAGTGTGTCCGTTCTCTAGGATTCCCGTACATGTTATATCTGTAGTAATATTCCCTTCAACCTGGAGAGTTGGGACCCATGGAATGTGTGCCATGCATTATTGCTTTAAAGGGTCTGCATTTGCTCACCCAATCTCACCAATCCTCTCAGTCCCAAGTGTCCAGCCTTATGCCACATCCAGCTGTCATTGTAGATAGGGTCATTTCAGGTTTCATCAGAGACCCTGAAGGAATTGTAAAGAATTTCCCAGTTTTTTTGTTTTATTTTTGAAATTCCTTTTTATAGTGGGTTTGAGCTGATTCTCGCTGCCATATTTATCCCAGTCTAGACACACTTGATTCCCTTACGGAGACATATCAATACATAGGTTTTAAGATTCTTACTAGTCAGATATATTCCTCTGCGGGAAATATGGGGTTTTGAGTCCCTTTCACTGAGGAAGGTGTAGGTCTTGTCTATTCCATAGTTGGTTTTTGGAACGGTACCTGTGCTTATATCAAACTCTGGTTTTATGCATCACCCCACCTCTCCTTCCCCCTTAAGCAGGCATAAGAGTGTTTTCTAAATGTGAGACACTGTTCTCTTTCCTAACTCAGTTCAAGTGTAGCCATGTTTACAGGATCTTCATAAGTGATATCTTATGATAAGTTTCTTTTTCTCTGTGACTTATTTCACTTAGAATCATCGTAACTGAATCCACCCATTTTGCTGCTACTGGTCTTATGACA
This sequence comes from Hyperoodon ampullatus, assembly GCF_949752795.1. Classification (NCBI taxonomy): domain Eukaryota; kingdom Metazoa; phylum Chordata; class Mammalia; order Artiodactyla; family Ziphiidae; genus Hyperoodon; species Hyperoodon ampullatus. Next base: position 802,035 of record NW_027641036.1, on the reverse strand, counting down.
TTGATTTCATGGCTGAGGGATATTCCATCGTACGTAAGTACCACAATTTTTTGAACCATTTTTATATTTCCTGGGATATTTAAGGTGTACCCAAGTTGAGGTCCTTGTAAGCAGTGCAGCCCTAAATTTTGGGGTGGCTGTGTCTTTTTGATTTTCAGTTTTCCCAAGGTATATTCCCTAGACTGGAAGTGCCCTTGGCTCTGTAGCTCTGTTGTTTACTTGTTTTAGGGAACGCAATGCACTCCTCCAGAGAGGCAGTTGGCAATTTACATCCCACCCATCAGCATAACAAGGCTCCCTGTTCTCCAGGGCCTGTCTTGCCTTTCTGGTTTTTACACATTTTGTGGATGTCCCTTTTGACCGGTGGGAAGTGATACTTCTTTGTAGTGCAGATTTGCATTGCCCGCTTGCTTGCTTGGCCAAAAAGGGCGTATGCGTTTTCTCCTGACTATATTCAGGAGAAAACGCATACGCCCTTTTTGGCCAAGTGCATCATTGTCGAAGTTGTGCCCCTCTTCCTGTGCTTTAAAGGCGATTCCAACGTACCTCTTGAAATCTGTTTCCTGCTATTCTGCCTCACTTTCAAGTCCGCCTCGTGGCCTTCCCTCAACAGATATTTGGACGATAGTTGTCCTTTATTAATCGGCCACTTTGTGAATTGCTGTGCCCCTGAGCTTCATTTTTCAACTCGTTTTAGGTGAGCTGACCGCAAGTCCAAAATTCTGGATCAGGACCTATGCTGGTTCCCGGTGGGGGGCTGAGACTTTGGTTAATTCTTCTTCCTGCCGGGAAATTACAGTGATATGTGCCCGTCCAAATGCCTAACAGCTACTCTCTCATTGGTTCTCCCTCTTCCCTTTCATCCTCTGCCAAATTGGCAACCTGTGCGAACCAGGAGGTTAAAGGGGCTGTCTCTCCAAGTTGGGAGGTTGATAGTAAAGCAGATGGAAAGTCAAACCGGAGCACCAGGAGAGGGACTATTCGTTGAGTTTTAGAAACCTTTCGTATTCACAGTGTGTCCGTTCTCTAGGATTCCCGTACATGTTATATCTGTAGTAATATTCCCTTCAACCTGGAGAGTTGGGACCCATGGAATGTGTGCCATGCATTATTGCTTTAAAGGGTCTGCATTTGCTCACCCAATCTCACCAATCCTCTCAGTCCCAAGTGTCCAGCCTTATGCCACATCCAGCTGTCATTGTAGATAGGGTCATTTCAGGTTTCATCAGAGACCCTGAAGGAATTGTAAAGAATTTCCCAGTTTTTTTGTTTTATTTTTGAAATTCCTTTTTATAGTGGGTTTGAGCTGATTCTCGCTGCCATATTTATCCCAGTCTAGACACACTTGATTCCCTTACGGAGACATATCAATACATAGGTTTTAAGATTCTTACTAGTCAGATATATTCCTCTGCGGGAAATATGGGGTTTTGAGTCCCTTTCACTGAGGAAGGTGTAGGTCTTGTCTATTCCATAGTTGGTTTTTGGAACGGTACCTGTGCTTATATCAAACTCTGGTTTTATGCATCACCCCACCTCTCCTTCCCCCTTAAGCAGGCATAAGAGTGTTTTCTAAATGTGAGACACTGTTCTCTTTCCTAACTCAGTTCAAGTGTAGCCATGTTTACAGGATCTTCATAAGTGATATCTTATGATAAGTTTCTTTTTCTGTGTGACTTATTTCCCTTAGAATCATCGTAACTGAATCCACCCATTTTGCTGCTACTGGTCTTATGACATTGATTTCATGGCTGAGGGATATTCCATCGTACGTAAGTACCACAATTTTTTGAACCATTTTTATATTTCCTGGGATATTTAAGGTGTACCCAAGTTGAGGTCCTTGTAAGCAGTGCAGCCCTAAATTTTGGGGTGGCTGTGTCTTTTTGATTTTCAGTTTTCCCAAGGTATATTCCCTAGACTGGAAGTGCCCTTGGCTCTGTAGCTCTGTTGTTTACTTGTTTTAGGGAACGCAATGCACTCCTCCAGAGAGGCAGTTGGCAATTTACATCCCGCCCATCAGCATAACAAGGCTCCCTGTTCTCCAGGGCCTGTCTTGCCTTTCTGGTTTTTACACATTTTGTGGATGTCCCTTTTGACCGGTGGGAAGTGATACTTCTTTGTAGTGCAGATTTGCATTGCCCGCTTGCTTGCTTGGCCAAAAAGGGCGTATGCGTTTTCTCCTGAATATATTCAGGAGAAAACGCATACGCCCTTTTTGGCCAAGTGCATCATTGTCGAAGTTGTGCCCCTCTTCCTGTGCTTTAAAGGCGATTCCAACGTACCTCTTGAAATCTGTTTCCTGCTATTCTGCCTCACTTTCAAGTCCGCCTCGTGGCCTTCCCTCAACAGATATTTGGACGATAGTTGTCCTTTATTAATCGGCCACTTTGTGAATTGCTGTGCCCCTGAGCTTCATTTTTCAACTCGTTTTAGGTGAGCTGACCGCAAGTCCAAAATTCTGGATCAGGACCTATGCTGGTTCCCGGTGGGGGGGTGAGACTTTGGTTAATTCTTCTTCCTGCCGGGAAATTACAGTGATATGTGCCCGTCCAAATGCCTAACAGCTACTCTCTCATTGGTTCTCCCTCTTCCCTTTCATCCTCTGCCAAATTGGCAACCTGTGCGAACCAGGAGGTTAAAGGGGCTGTCTCTCCAAGTTGGGAGGTTGATAGTAAAGCAGATGGAAAGTCAAACCGGAGCACCAGGAGAGGGACTATTCGTTGAGTTTTAGAAACCTTTCGTATTCACAGTGTTTCCGTTCTCTAGGTTTCCCATACATGTTATAACTGTTGTAATATTCCCTTCAACCTGGAGAGTTGGGACCCATGGAATGTGTGACATGCATTATTGCTTTAAATGTTCTGCATTTGTTCACCCAATCTCACCTATCCTCTCAGTCCAAAGTGTCCAGCCTTATGCCACATCCAGCTGTCGTTGTAGATAGGGTCATTCCAGGTTTCATCAGAGACCCTGAAGGAATTGTAAAGAATTTCCCAGGTTTTTTGTTTTGTTTTTGAAATTCCTTTTTATAGTGGGTTTGAGCTGATTCTCGCTGCCATGTTTATGCCATTCTAGACACACTTGATTCCCTTACAGAGACATATCAATACATAGGTTTTAAGATTCTTACTAGTCAGATATATTCCTCTGCGGGAAATATGGGGTTTTGAGTCCCTTTCACTGAGGAAGGTGTAGGTCTTGTCTATTCCATAGTTGGTTTTTGGAACGGTACCTGTGCTTATATCAAACTCTGGTTTTATGCATCACCCCACCTCTCCTTCCCCCTTAAGCAGGCATAAGAGTGTTTTCTAAATCTGAGACACTGTTCTCTTTCCTAACTCAGTTCAAGTGTAGCCATGTTTACAGGATCTTCATAAGTGATATCTTATGATAAGTTTCTTTTTCTGTGTGACTTATTTCACTTAGAATCATCGTACCTGAATCCACCCATTTTGCTGCTACTGGTCTTATGACATTGATTTCATGGCTGAGGGATATTCCATCGTACGTAAGTACCACAATTTTTTGAACCATGTTTATATTTTCTGGGATACTTAAGGTGTATCCAAGTTCATGTCCTTGTATGCAGTGCAGCCCTAAATTTTGGGGTGGCTCTGTCTTATTGATTTTCAGTTTTCCCAAGGTATATTCCCTAGGCTGGTAGTGCCCTTGGCTCTGTAGCTCTGTTCTTTACTTGTTTTAGGGAACAGAATGCACTCCTCCAGAGAGGCAGTTGGCAATTTACATCCCGCCCATCAGCATAACAAGGCTCCCTGTTCTCCAGGGCCTGTCTTGCCTTTCTTGTTCTTACACATTTTGTGGATGTCCGTTTTGACCGGTGGGAAGTGATACTTCTTTGTAGTGCAGATTTGCATTGCCCGCTTGCTTGCTTGGCCAAAAAGGGCGTATGCGTTTTCTCCTGAATATATTCAGGAGAAAACGCATACGCCCTTTTTGGCCAAGTGCATCATTGTCGAAGTTGTGCCCCTCTTCCTGTGCTTTAAAGGCGATTCCAACGTACCTCTTGAAATCTGTTTCCTGCTATTCTGCCTCGCTTTCAAGTCCGCCTCGTTGCCTTCCCTCAACAGATTTTTGGACGATAGTTGTCCTTTATTACTCGGCCAGTTTGTGAATTGCTGTGCCCCTGAGCTCCATTTTTCAACTCGTTTTTGGTGAGCTGACCGCAAGTCAAAAATTTTGGTTCAGGATCTATACCGATTCCCGGTGGGTGGCTGAGACTTTGGTTAATTCTTCTTCCTGCTGGGAAATTACAGTGATATGTGCCCGTCCAAATGCCTAACAGCTACTCTCTCATTGGTTCTCCCTCTTCCCTTTCATCCTCTGCCAAATTGGCAACCTGTGCGAACCAGGAGGTTAAAGGGGCTGTCTCTCCAAGTTGGGAGGTTGATAATAAAGCAGATGGAAAGTCAAACCGGAGCACCAGGAGAGGGACTATTCGTTGAGTTTTAGAAACCTTTCGTATTCACAGTGTGTCCGTTCTCTAGGATTCCCGTACATGTTATATCTGTAGTAATATTCCCTTCAACCTGGAGAGTTGGGACCCATGGAATGTGTGCCATGCATTATTGCTTTAAAGGGTCTGCATTTGCTCACCCAATCTCACCAATCCTCTCAGTCCCAAGTGTCCAGCCTTATGCCACATCCAGCTGTCATTGTAGATAGGGTCATTTCAGGTTTCATCAGAGACCCTGAAGGAATTGTAAAGAATTTCCCAGTTTTTTTGTTTTATTTTTGAAATTCCTTTTTATAGTGGGTTTGAGCTGATTCTCGCTGCCATATTTATCCCAGTCTAGACACACTTGATTCCCTTACGGAGACATATCAATACATAGGTTTTAAGATTCTTACTTTACTAGTCAGATATATTCCTCTGCGGGAAATAAGGGGTTTTGAGTCCCTTTCACTGAGGAAGGTGTAGGTCTTGTCTATTCCATAGCTGGTTTTTGGAACGGTACCTGTGCTTATATCAAACTCTGGTTTTATGCATCACCCCACCTCTCCTTCCCCCTTAAGCAGGCATAAGAGTGTTTTCTAAATGTGAGACACTGTTCTCTTTCCTAACTCAGTTCAAGTGTAGCCATGTTTACAGGATCTTCATAAGTGATATCTTATGATAAGTTTCTTTTTCTGTGTGACTTATTTCACTTAGAATCATCGTACCTGAATCCACCCATTTTGCTGCTACTGGTCTTATGACATTGATTTCATGGCTGAGGGATATTCCATCGTACGTAAGTACCACAATTTTTTGAACCATTTTTATATTTCCTGGGATATTTAAGGTGTATCCAAGTTGAGGTCCTTGTAAGCAGTGCAGCCCTAAATTTTGGGGTGGCTGTGTCTTTTTGATTTTCAGTTTTCCCAAGGTATATTCCCTAGACTGGAAGTGCCCTTGGCTCTGTAGCTCTGTTGTTTACTTGTTTTAGGGAACACAATGCACTCCTCCAGAGAGGCAGTTGGCAATTTACATCCCGCCCATCAGCATAACAAGGCACCCTGTTCTCCAGGGCCTGTCTTGCCTTTCTGGTTTTTACACATTTTGTGGATGTCCCTTTTGACTGGTGGGAAGTGATACTTCTTTGTAGTGCAGATTTGCATTGCCCGCTTGTTTGCTTGGCCAAAAAGGGCGTATGCGTTTTCTCCTGAATATATTCAGGAGAAAACGCATACGCCCTTTTTGGCCAAGTGCATCATTGTCGAAGTTGTGCCCCTCTTCCTGTGCTTTAAAGGTGATTCCAACGTACCTCTTGAAATCTGTTTCCTGCTATTCTGCCACGCTTTCAAGTCCTCCTCATTGCCTTCCCTCAACAGATTTTTGGACGATAGTTGTCCTTTATTACTCGGCCAGTTTGTGAATTGCTGTGCCCCTGAGCTCCATTTTTCAACTCGTTTTTGGTGAGCTGACCGCAAGTCCAAAATTTTGTTTCAGGATCTATACTGATTCCCGGTGCGTGGCTGAGACTTTGGTTAATTCTTCTTCCTGCCGGGAAATTACAGTGATATGTGCCCGTCCAAATGCCTAACAGCTACTCTCTCATTGGTTCTCCCTCTTCCCTTTCATCCTCTGCCAAATTGGCAACCTGTGCGAACCAGGAGGTTAAAGGGGCTGTCTCTCCAAGTTGGGAGGTTGATAATAAAGCAGATGGAAAGTCAAACCGGAGCACCAGGAGAGGGACTATTCGTTGAGTTTTAGAAACCTTTCGTATTCACAGTGTGTCCGTTCTCTAGGATTCCCGTACATGTTATATCTGTAGTAATATTCCCTTCAACCTGGAGAGTTGGGACCCATGGAATGTGTGCCATGCATTATTGCTTTAAAGGGTCTGCATTTGCTCACCCAATCTCACCAATCCTCTCAGTCTCAAGTGTCCAGCCTTATGCCACATCCAGCTATCATTGTAGATAGGGTCATTTCAGGTTTCATCAGAGACCCTGAAGGAATTGTAAAGAATTTCCTAGTTTTTTTTGTTTTGTTTTTGAAATTCCTTTTTATAGTGGGTTTGAGCTGCTTCTCGCTGCCATGTTTATGCCAGTCTAGACACACTTGATTCCCTTATGGAGACATATCAATACATAGGTTTTAAGATTCTTACTAGTCAGATATAATCCTCTGCGGGAAATATGGGGTTTTGAGTCCCTTTCACTGAGGAAGGTGTAGGTCTTGTCTATTCCATAGTTGGTTTTTGGAACGGTACCTGTGCTTATATCAAACTCTGGTTTTATGCATCACCCCACCTCTCCTTCCCCCTTAAGCAGGCATAAGAGTGTTTTCTAAATGTGAGACACTGTTCTCTTTCCTAACTCAGTTCAAGTGTAGCCATGTTTACAGGATCTTCATAAGTGATATCTTATGATAAGTTTCTTTTTCTGTGTGACTTATTTCACTTAGAATCATCGTACCTGAATCCACCCATTTTGCTGCTACTGGTCTTATGACATTGATTTCATGGCTGAGGGATATTCCATCGTACGTAAGTACCACAATTTTTTGAACCATTTTTATATTTCCTGGGATATTTAAGGTGTACCCAAGTTGAGGTCCTTGTAAGCAGTGCAGCCCTAAATTTTGGGGTGGCTGTGTCTTTTTGATTTTCAGTTTTCCCAAGGTATATTCCCTAGACTGGAAGTGCCCTTGGCTCTGTAGCTCTGTTGTTTACTTGTTTTAGGGAACACAATGCACTCCTCCAGAGAGGCAGTTGGCAATTTACATCCCGCCCATCAGCATAACAAGGCTCCCTGTTCTCCAGGGCCTGTCTTGCCTTTCTGGTTTTTACACATTTTGTGGATGTCCCTTTTGACCGGTGGGAAGTGATACTTCTTTGTAGTGCAGATTTGCATTGCCCGCTTGCTTGCTTGGCCAAAAAGGGCGTATGCGTTTTCTCCTGAATATATTCAGGAGAAAACGCATACGCCCTTTTTGGCCAAGTGCATCATTGTCGAAGTTGTGCCCCTCTTCCTGTGCTTTAAAGGCGATTCCAACGTACCTCTTGAAATCTGTTTCCTGCTATTCTGCCTCGCTTTCAAGTCCGCCTCGTTGCCTTCCCTCAACAGATTTTTGGGCGATAGTTGTCCTTTATTACTCGGCCAGTTTGTGAATTGCTGTGCCCCTGAGCTCCATTTTTCAACTCGTTTTTGGTGAGCTGACCGCAAGTCCAAAATTTTGGTTCCGGATCTATACTGATTCCCGGTGGGTGGCTGAGACTTTGGTTAATTCTTCTTCCTGCCGGGAAATTACAGTGATATGTGCCCGTCCAAATGCCTAACAGCTACTCTCTCATTGGTTCTCCCTCTTCCCTTTCATCCTCTGCCAAATTGGCAACCTGTGCGAACCAGGAGGTTAAAGGGGCTGTCTCTCCAAGTTGGGAGGTTGATAATAAAGCAGATGGAAAGTCAAACCGGAGCACCAGGAGAGGGACTATTCGTTGAGTTTTAGAAACCTTTCGTATTCACAGTGTGTCCGTTCTCTAGGATTCCCGTACATGTTATATCTGTAGTAATATTCCCTTCAACCTGGAGAGTTGGGACCCATGGAATGTGTGCCATGCATTATTGCTTTAAAGGGTCTGCATTTGCTCACCCAATCTCACCAATCCTCTCAGTCTCAAGTGTCCAGCCTTATGCCACATCCAGCTGTCATTGTAGATAGGGTCATTTCAGGTTTCATCAGAGACCCTGAAGGAATTGTAAAGAATTTCCTAGTTTTTTTTGTTTTGTTTTTGAAATTCCTTTTTATAGTGGGTTTGAGCTGCTTCTCGCTGCCATGTTTATGCCAGTCTAGACACACTTGATTCCCTTATGGAGACATATCAATACATAGGTTTTAAGATTCTTACTAGTCAGATATAATCCTCTGCGGGAAATATGGGGTTTTGAGTCCCTTTCACTGAGGAAGGTGTAGGTCTTGTCTATTCCATAGTTGGTTTTTGGAACGGTACCTGTGCTTATATCAAACTCTGGTTTTATGCATCACCCCACCTCTCCTTCCCCCTTAAGCAGGCATAAGAGTGTTTTCTAAATGTGAGACACTGTTCTCTTTCCTAACTCAGTTCAAGTGTAGCCATGTTTACAGGATCTTCATAAGTGATATCTTATGATAAGTTTCTTTTTCTGTGTGACTTATTTCACTTAGAATCATCGTACCTGAATCCACCCATTTTGCTGCTACTGGTCTTATGACAATGATTTCATGGCTGAGGGATATTCCATCGTACGTAAGTACCACAATTTTTTGAACCATTTTTATATTTCCTGGGATATTTAAGGTGTACCCAAGTTGAGGTCCTTGTAAGCAGTGCAGCCCTAAATTTTGGGGTGGCTGTGTCTTTTTGATTTTCAGTTTTCCCAAGGTATATTCCCTAGACTGGAAGTGCCCTTGGCTCTGTAGCTCTGTTGTTTACTTGTTTTAGGGAACACAATGCACTCCTCCAGAGAGGCAGTTGGCAATTTACATCCCGCCCATCAGCATAACAAGGCTCCCTGTTCTCCAGGGCCTGTCTTGCCTTTCTGGTTTTTACACATTTTGTGGATGTCCCTTTTGACCGGTGGGAAGTGATACTTCTTTGTAGTGCAGATTTGCATTGCCCGCTTGCTTGCTTGGCCAAAAAGGGCGTATGCGTTTTCTCCTGAATATATTCAGGAGAAAACGCATACGCCCTTTTGGGCCAAGTGCATCATTGTCGAAGTTGTGCCCCTCTTCCTGTGCTTTAAAGGCGATTCCAACGTACCTCTTGAAATCTGTTTCCTGCTATTCTGCCTCGCTTTCAAGTCCGCCTCGTTGCCTTCCCTCAACAGATTTTTGGACGATAGTTGTCCTTTATTACTCGGCCAGTTTGTGAATTGCTGTGCCCCTGAGCTCCATTTTTCAACTCGTTTTTGGTGAGCTGACCGCAAGTCCAAAATTTTGGTTCCGGATCTATACTGATTCCCGGTGGGTGGCTGAGACTTTGGTTAATTCTTCTTCCTGCCGGGAAATTACAGTGATATGTGCCCGTCCAAATGCCTAACAGCTACTCTCTCATTGGTTCTCCCTCTTCCCTTTCATCCTCTGCCAAATTGGCAACCTGTGCGAACCAGGAGGTTAAAGGGGCTGTCTCTCCAAGTTGGGAGGTTGATAATAAAGCAGATGGAAAGTCAAACCGGAGCACCAGGAGAGGGACTATTCGTTGAGTTTTAGAAACCTTTCGTATTCACAGTGTGTCCGTTCTCTAGGATTCCCGTACATGTTATATCTGTAGTAATATTCCCTTCAACCTGGAGAGTTGGGACCCATGGAATGTGTGCCATGCATTATTGCTTTAAAGGGTCTGCATTTGCTCACCCAATCTCACCAATCCTCTCAGTCCCAAGTGTCCAGCCTTATGCCACATCCAGCTGTCATTGTAGATAGGGTCATTTCAGGTTTCATCAGAGACCCTGAAGGAATTGTAAAGAATTTCCCAGTTTTTTTGTTTTATTTTTGAAATTCCTTTTTATAGTGGGTTTGAGCTGATTCTCGCTGCCATATTTATCCCAGTCTAGACACACCTGATTCCCTTACGGAGACATATCAATACATAGGTTTTAAGATTCTTACTAGTCAGATATATTCCTCTGTGGGAAATATGGGGTTTTGAGTCCCTTTCACTGAGGAAGGTGTAGGTCTTGTCTATTCCATAGTTGGTTTTTGGAACGGTACCTGTGCTTATATCAAACTCTGGTTTTATGCATCACCCCACCTCTCCTTCCCCCTTAAGCAGGCATAAGAGTGTTTTCTAAATGTGAGACACTGTTCTCTTTCCTAACTCAGTTCAAGTGTAGCCATGTTTACAGGATCTTCATAAGTGATATCTTATGATAAGTTTCTTTTTCTGTGTGACTTATTTCACTTAGAATCATCGTACCTGAATCCACCCATTTTGCTGCTACTGGTCTTATGACATTGATTTCATGGCTGAGGGATATTCCATCGTACGTAAGTACCACAATTTTTTGAACCATGTTTATATTTTCTGGGATACTTAAGGTGTACCCAAGTTGAGGTCCTTGTATGCAGTGCAGCCCTAAATTTTGGGGTGGCTCTGTCTTATTGATTTTCAGTTTTCCCAAGGTATATTCCCTAGACTGGTAGTGCCCTTGGCTCTGTAGCTCTGTTCTTTACTTGTTTTAGGGAACAGAATGCACTCCTCCAGAGAGGCAGTTGGCAATTTACATCCCGCCCATCAGCATAACAAGGCTCCCTGTTCTCCAGGGTCTGTCTTGCCTTTCTTGTTCTTACACATTTTGTGGATGTCCCTTTTGACCGGTGGGAAGTGATACTTCTTTGTAGTGCAGATTTGCATTGCCCGCTTGCTTGCTTGGCCAAAAAGGGCGTATGCGTTTTCTCCTGAATATATTCAGGAGAAAACGCATACGCCCTTTTTGGCCAAGTGCATCATTGTCGAAGTTGTGCCCCTCTTCCTGTGCTTTAAAGGCGATTCCAACGTACCTCTTGAAATCTGTTTCCTGCTATTCTGCCTCGCTTTCAAGTCCGCCTCGTTGCCTTCCCTCAACAGATTTTTGGACGATAGTTGTCCTTTATTACTCGGCCAGTTTGTGAATTGCTGTGCCCCTGAGCTCCATTTTTCAACTCGTTTTTGGTGAGCTGACCGCAAGTCCAAAATTTTGCTTCCGGATCTATACTGATTCCCGGTGGGTGGCTGAGACTTTGGTTAATTCTTCTTCCTGCCGGGAAATTACAGTGATATGTGCCCGTCCAAATGCCTAACAGCTACTCTCTCATTGGTTCTCCCTCTTCCCTTTCATCCTCTGCCAAATTGGCAACCTGTGCGAACCAGGAGGTTAAAGGGGTTGTCTCTCCAAGTTGGGAGGTTGATAATAAAGCAGATGGAAAGTCAAACCGGAGCACCAGGAGAGGGACTATTCGTTGAGTTTTAGAAACCTTTCGTATTCACAGTGTGTCCGTTCTCTAGGATTCCCGTACATGTTATATCTGTAGTAATATTCCCTTCAACCTGGAGAGTTGGGACCCATGGAATGCGTGCCATGCATTATTGCTTTAAAGGGTCTGCATTTGCTCACCCAATCTCACCAATCCTCTCAGTCCCAAGTGTCCAGCCTTATGCCACATCCAGCTGTCATTGTAGATAGGGTCATTTCAGGTTTCATCAGAGACCCTGAAGGAATTGTAAAGAATTTCCCAGTTTTTTTGTTTTATTTTTGAAATTCCTTTTTATAGTGGGTTTGAGCTGATTCTCGCTGCCATATTTATCCCAGTCTAGACACACTTGATTCCCTTACGGAGACATATCAATACATAGGTTTTAAGATTCTTACTAGTCAGATATATTCCTCTGCGGGAAATATGGGGTTTTGAGTCCCTTTCACTGAGGAAGGTGTAGGTCTTGTCTATTCCATAGTTGGTTTTTGGAACGGTACCTGTGCTTATATCAAACTCTGGTTTTATGCATCACCCCACCTCTCCTTCCCCCTTAAGCAGGCATAAGAGTGTTTTCTAAATGTGAGACACTGTTCTCTTTCCTAACTCAGTTCAAGTGTAGCCATGTTTACAGGATCTTCATAAGTGATATCTTATGATAAGTTTCTTTTTCTCTGTGACTTATTTCACTTAGAATCATCGTACCTGAATCCACCCATTTTGCTGCTACTGGTCTTATGACATTGATTTCATGGCTGAGGGATATTCCATCGTACGTAAGTACCACAATTTTTTGAACCATTTTTATATTTCCTGGGATATTTAAGGTGTACCCAAGTTGAGGTCCTTGTAAGCAGTGCAGCCCTAAATTTTGGGGTGGCTGTGTCTTTTTGATTTTCAGTTTTCCCAAGGTATATTCCCTAGACTGGAAGTGCCCTTGGCTCTGTAGCTCTGTTGTTTACTTGTTTTAGGGAACACAATGCACTCCTCCAGAGAGGCAGTTGGCAATTTACATCCCGCCCATCAGCATAACAAGGCTCCCTGTTCTCCAGGGCCTGTCTTGCCTTTCTGGTTTTTACACATTTTGTGGATGTCCCTTTTGACCGGTGGGAAGTGATACTTCTTTGTAGTGCAGATTTGCATTGCCCGCTTGCTTGCTTGGCCAAAAAGGGCGTATGCGTTTTCTCCTGAATATATTCAGGAGAAAACGCATACGCCCTTTTTGGCCAAGTGCATCATTGTCGAAGTTGTGCCCCTCTTCCTGTGCTTTAAAGGCGATTCCAACGTACCTCTTGAAATCTGTTTCCTGCTATTCTGCCTCGCTTTCAAGTCCGCCTCGTTGCCTTCCCTCAACAGATTTTTGGACTATAGTTGTCCTTTATTACTCGGCCAGTTTGTGAATTGCTGTGCCCCTGAGCTCCATTTTTCAACTCGTTTTTGGTGAGCTGACCGCAAGTCCAAAATTTTGGTTCCGGATCTATACTGATTCCCGGTGGGTGGCTGAGACTTTGGTTAATTCTTCTTCCTGCCGGGAAATTACAGTGATATGTGCCCGTCCAAATGCCTAACAGCTACTCTCTCATTGGTTCTCCCTCTTCCCTTTCATCCTCTGCCAAATTGGCAACCTGTGCGAACCAGGAGGTTAAAGGGGCTCTCTCTCCAAGTTGGGAGGTTGATAATAAAGCAGATGGAAAGTCAAACCGGAGCACCAGGAGAGGGACTATTCGTTGAGTTTTAGAAACCTTTCGTATTCACAGTGTGTCCGTTCTCTAGGATTCCCGTACATGTTATATCTGTAGTAATATTCCCTTCAACCTGGAGAGTTGGGACCCATGGAATGTGTGCCATGCATTATTGCTTTAAAGGGTCTGCATTTGCTCACCCAATCTCACCAATCCTCTCAGTCCCAAGTGTCCAGCCTTATGCCACATCCAGCTGTCATTGTAGATAGGGTCATTTCAGGTTTCATCAGAGACCCTGAAGGAATTGTAAAGAATTTCCCTGTTTTTTTGTTTTATTTTTGAAATTCCTTTTTATAGTGGGTTTGAGCTGATTCTCGCTGCCATATTTATCCCAGTCTAGAAACACTTGATTCCCTTACGGAGACATATCAATACATAGGTTTTAAGATTCTTACTAGTCAGATATATTCCTCTGCGGGAAATATGGGGTTTTGAGTCCCTTTCACTGAGGAAGGTGTAGGTCTTGTCTATTCCATAGTTGGTTTTTGGAACGGTACCTGTGCTTATATCAAACTCTGGTTTTATGCATCACCCCACCTCTCCTTCCCCCTTAAGCAGGCATAAGAGTGTTTTCTAAATGTGAGACACTGTTCTCTTTCCTAACTCAGTTCAAGTGTAGCCATGTTTACAGGATCTTCATAAGTGATAACTTATGATAAGTTTCTTTTTCTCTGTGACTTATTTCACTTAGAATCATCGTACCTGAATCCACCCATTTTGCTGCTACTGGTCTTATGACATTGATTTCATGGCTGAGGGATATTCCATCATACGTAAGTACCACAATTTTTTGAACCATTTTTATATTTCCTGGGATATTTAAGGTGTACCCAAGTTGAGGTCCTTGTAAGCAGTGCAGCCCAAAATTTTGGGGTGGCTCTCTCTTATTGATTTTCAGTTTTTCCCAGGTATATTCCCTAGACTGGAAGTGCCCTTGGCTCTGTAGCTCTGTTGTTTACTTGTTTTAGGGAACACAATGCACTCCTCCAGAGAGGCAGTTGGCAATTTACATCCCGCCCATCAGCATAACAAGGCTCCCTGTTCTCCAGGGCCTGTCTTGCCTTTCTGGTTTTTACACATTTTGTGGATGTCCCTTTTGACCGGTGGGAAGTGATACTTCTTTGTAGTGCAGATTTGCATTGCCCGCTTGCTTGCTTGGCCAAAAAGGGCGTATGCGTTTTCTCCTGAATATATTCAGGAGAAAACGCATACGCCCTTTTTGGCCAAGTGCATCATTGTCGAAGTTGTGCCCCTCTTCCTGTGCTTTAAAGGCGATTCCAACGTACCTCTTGAAATCTGTTTCCTGCTATTCTGCCTCGCTTTCAAGTCCGCCTCGTTGCCTTCCCTCAACAGATTTTTGGACGATAGTTGTCCTTTATTACTCGGCCAGTTTGTGAATTGCTGTGCCCCTGAGCTCCATTTTTCAACTCGTTTTTGGTGAGCTGACCGCAAGTCCAAAATTTTGGTTCCAGATCTATACTGATTCCCGGTGGGTGGCTGAGACTTTGGTTAATTCTTCTTCCTGCCGGGAAATTACAGTGATATGTGCCCGTCCAAATGCCTAACAGCTACTCTCTCATTGGTTCTCCCTCTTCCCTTTCATCCTCTGCCAAATTGGCAACCTGTGCGAACCAGGAGGTTAAAGGGGCTGTCTCTCCAAGTTGGGAGGTTGATAATAAAGCAGATGGAAAGTCAAACCGGAGCACCAGGAGAGGGACTATTCGTTGAGTTTTAGAAACCTTTCGTATTCACAGTGTGTCCGTTCTCTAGGATTCCCGTACATGTTATATCTGTAGTAATATTCCCTTCAACCTGGAGAGTTGGGACCCATGGAATGTGTGCCATGCATTATTGCTTTAAAGGGTCTGCATTTGCTCACCCAATCTCACCAATCCTCTCAGTCCCAAGTGTCCAGCCTTATGCCACATCCAGCTGTCATTGTAGATAGGGTCATTTCAGGTTTCATCAGAGACCCTGAAGGAATTGTAAAGAATTTCCCAGTTTTTTTGTTTTATTTTTGAAATTCCTTTTTATAGTGGGTTTGAGCTGATTCTCGCTGCCATATTTATCCCAGTCTAGACACACCTGATTCCCTTACGGAGACATATCAATACATAGGTTTTAAGATTCTTACTAGTCAGATATATTCCTCTGTGGGAAATATGGGGTTTTGAGTCCCTTTCACTGAGGAAGGTGTAGGTCTTGTCTATTCCATAGTTGGTTTTTGGAACGGTACCTGTGCTTATATCAAACTCTGGTTTTATGCATCACCCCACCTCTCCTTCCCCCTTAAGCAGGCATAAGAGTGTTTTCTAAATGTGAGACACTGTTCTCTTTCCTAACTCAGTTCAAGTGTAGCCATGTTTACAGGATCTTCATAAGTGATATCTTATGATAAGTTTCTTTTTCTCTGTGACTTATTTCACTTAGAATCATCGTACCTGAATCCACCCATTTTGCTGCTACTGGTCTTATGACATTGATTTCATGGCTGAGGGATATTCCATCGTACGTAAGTACCACAATTTTTTGAACCATGTTTATATTTTCTGGGATACTTAAGGTGTACCCAAGTTGAGGTCCTTGTATGCAGTGCAGCCCTAAATTTTGGGGTGGCTCTGTCTTATTGATTTTCAGTTTTCCCAAGGTATATTCCCTAGACTGGTAGTGCCCTTGGCTCTGTAGCTCTGTTCTTTACTTGTTTTAGGGAACAGAATGCACTCCTCCAGAGAGGCAGTTGGCAATTTACATCCCGCCCATCAGCATAACAAGGCTCCCTGTTCTCCAGGGTCTGTCTTGCCTTTCTTGTTCTTACACATTTTGTGGATGTCCCTTTTGACCGGTGGGAAGTGATACATCTTTGTAGTGCAGATTTGCATTGCCCGCTTGCTTGCTTGGCCAAAAAGGGCGTATGCGTTTTCTCCTGAATATATTCAGGAGAAAACGCATACGCCCTTTTTGGCCAAGTGCATCATTGTCGAAGTTGTGCCCCTCTTCCTGTGCTTTAAAGGCGATTCCAACGTACCTCTTGAAATCTGTTTCCTGCTATTCTGCCTCGCTTTCAAGTCCGCCTCGTTGCCTTCCCTCAACAGATTTTTGGACGATAGTTGTCCTTTATTACTCGGCCAGTTTGTGAATTGCTGTGCCCCTGAGCTCCATTTTTCAACTCGTTTTTGGTGAGCTGACCGCAAGTCCAAAATTTTGGTTCCGGATCTATACTGATTCCCGGTGGGTGGCTGAGACTTTGGTTAATTCTTCTTCCTGCCGGGAAATTACAGTGATATGTGCCCGTCCAAATGCCTAACAGCTACTCTCTCATTGGTTCTCCCTCTTCCCTTTCATCCTCTGCCAAATTGGCAACCTGTGCGAACCAGGAGGTTAAAGGGGCTGTCTCTCCAAGTTGGGAGGTTGATAATAAAGCAGATGGAAAGTCAAACCGGAGCACCAGGAGAGGGACTATTCGTTGAGTTTTAGAAACCTTTCGTATTCACAGTGTGTCCGTTCTCTAGGATTCCCGTACATGTTATATCTGTAGTAATATTCCCTTCAACCTGGAGAGTTGGGACCCATGGAATGTGTGCCATGCATTATTGCTTTAAAGGGTCTGCATTTGCTCACCCAATCTCACCAATCCTCTCAGTCCCAAGTGTCCAGCCTTATGCCACATCCAGCTGTCATTGTAGATAGGGTCATTTCAGGTTTCATCAGAGACCCTGAAGGAATTGTAAAGAATTTCCCAGTTTTTTTGTTTTATTTTTGAAATTCCTTTTTATAGTGGGTTTGAGCTGATTCTCGCTGCCATATTTATCCCAGTCTAGACACACTTGATTCCCTTACGGAGACATATCAATACATAGGTTTTAAGATTCTTACTAGTCAGATATATTCCTCTGCGGGAAATATGGGGTTTTGAGTCCCTTTCACTGAGGAAGGTGTAGGTCTTGTCTATTCCATAGTTGGTTTTTGGAACGGTACCTGTGCTTATATCAAACTCTGGTTTTATGCATCACCCCACCTCTCCTTCCCCCTTAAGCAGGCATAAGAGTGTTTTCTAAATGTGAGACACTGTTCTCTTTCCTAACTCAGTTCAAGTGTAGCCATGTTTACAGGATCTTCATAAGTGATATCTTATGATAAGTTTCTTTTTCTCTGTGACTTATTTCACTTAGAATCATCGTACCTGAATCCACCCATTTTGCTGCTACTGGTCTTATGACATTGATTTCATGGCTGAGGGATATTCCATCGTACGTAAGTACCACAATTTTTTGAACCATTTTTATATTTCCTGGGATATTTAAGGTGTACCCAAGTTGAGGTCCTTGTAAGCAGTGCAGCCCTAAATTTTGGGGTGACTGTGTCTTTTTGATTTTCAGTTTTCCCAAGGTATATTCCCTAGACTGGAAGTGCCCTTGGCTCTGTAGCTATGTTGTTTACTTGTTTTAGGGAACACAATGCACTCCTCCAGAGAGGCAGTTGGCAATTTACATCCCGCCCATCAGCATAACAAGGCTCCCTGTTCTCCAGGGCCTGTCTTGCCTTTCTGGTTTTTACACATTTTGTGGATGTCCCTTTTGACCGGTGGGAAGTGATACTTCTTTGTAGTGCAGATTTGCATTGCCCGCTTGCTTGCTTGGCCAAAAAGGGCGTATGCGTTTTCTCCTGAATATATTCAGGAGAAAACGCATACGCCCTTTTTGGCCAAGTGCATCATTGTCGAAGTTGTGCCCCTCTTCCTGTGCTTTAAAGGCGATTCCAACGTACCTCTTGAAATCTGTTTCCTGCTATTCTGCCTCGCTTTCAAGTCCGCCTCGTTGCCTTCCCTCAACAGATTTTTGGACGATAGTTGTCCTTTATTACTCGGCCAGTTTGTGAATTGCTGTGCCCCTGAGCTCCATTTTTCAACTCGTTTTTGGTGAGCTGACCGCAAGTCCAAAATTTTGGTTCCGGATCTATACTGATTCCCGGTGGGTGGCTGAGACTTTGGTTAATTCTTCTTCCTGCCGGGAAATTACAGTGATATGTGCCCGTCCAAATGCCTAACAGCTACTCTCTCATTGGTTCTCCCTCTTCCCTTTCATCCTCTGCCAAATTGGCAACCTGTGCGAACCAGGAGGTTAAAGGGGCTGTCTCTCCAAGTTGGGAGGTTGATAATAAAGCAGATGGAAAGTCAAACCGGAGCACCAGGAGAGGGACTATTCGTTGAGTTTTAGAAACCTTTCGTATTCACAGTGTGTCCGTTCTCTAGGATTCCCGTACATGTTATATCTGTAGTAATATTCCCTTCAACCTGGAGAGTTGGGACCCATGGAATGTGTGCCATGCATTATTGCTTTAAAGGGTCTGCATTTGCTCACCCAATCTCACCAATCCTCTCAGTCCCAAGTGTCCAGCCTTATGCCACATCCAGCTGTCATTGTAGATAGGGTCATTTCAGGTTTCATCAGAGACCCTGAAGGAATTGTAAAGAATTTCCCAGTTTTTTTGTTTTATTTTTGAAATTCCTTTTTATAGTGGGTTTGAGCTGATTCTCGCTGCCATATTTATCCCAGTCTAGACACACTTGATTCCCTTACGGAGACATATCAATACATAGGTTTTAAGATTATTACTAGTCAGATATATTCCTCTGCGGGAAATATGGGGTTTTGAGTCCCTTTCACTGAGGAAGGTGTAGGTCTTGTCTATTCCATAGTTGGTTTTTGGAACGGTACCTGTGCTTATATCAAACTCTGGTTTTATGCATCACCCCACCTCTCCTTCCCCCTTAAGCAGGCATAAGAGTGTTTTCTAAATGTGAGACACTGTTCTCATTCCTAACTCAGTTCAAGTGTAGCCATGTTTACAGGATCTTCATAAGTGATATCTTATGATAAGTTTCTTTTTCTCTGTGACTTATTTCACTTAGAATCATCGTACCTGAATCCACCCATCTTGCTGCTACTGGTCTTATGACATTGATTTCATGGCTGAGGGATATTCCATCGTACGTAAGTACCACAATTTTTTGAACCATTTTTATATTTCCTGGGATATTTAAGGTGTATCCAAGTTGAGGTCCTTGTAAGCAGTGCAGCCCTAAATTTTGGGGTGGCTGTGTCTATTTGATTTTCAGTTTTCCCAAGGTATATTCCCTAGACTGGAAGTGCCCTTGGCTCTGTAGCTCTGTTGTTTACTTGTTTTAGGGAACACAATGCACTCCTCCAGAGAGGCAGTTGGCAATTTACATCCCGCCCATCAGCATAACAAGGCACCCTGTTCTCCAGGGCCTGTCTTGCCTTTCTGGTTTTTACACATTTTGTGGATGTCCCTTTTGACCGGTGGGAAGTGATACTTCTTTGTAGTGCAGATTTGCATTGCCCACTTGCTTGCTTGGCCAAAAAGGGCGTATGCGTTTTCTCCTGAATATATTCAGGAGAAAACGCATACGCCCTTTTTGGCCAAGTGCATCATTGTCGAAGTTGTGCCCCTCTTCCTGTGCTTTAAAGGCGATTCCAACGTACCTCTTGAAATCTGTTTCCTGCTATTCTGCCTCGCTTTCAAGTCCGCCTCGTTGCCTTCCCTCAACAGATTTTTGGACGATAGTTGTCCTTTATTACTCGGCCAGTTTGTGAATTGCTGTGCCCCTGAGCTCCATTTTTCAACTCGTTTTTGGTGAGCTGACCGCAAGTCCAAAATTTTGGTTCAGGATCTATACTGATTCCCGGTGGGTGGCTGAGACTTTGGTTAATTCTTCTTCCTGCCGGGAAATTACAGTGATATGTGCCCGTCCAAATGCCTAACAGCTACTCTCTCATTGGTTCTCCCTCTTCCCTTTCATCCTCTGCCAAATTGGCAACCTGTGCGAACCAGGAGGTTAAAGGGGCTGTCTCTCCAAGTTGGGAGGTTGATAATAAAGCAGATGGAAAGTCAAACCGGAGCACCAGGAGAGGGACTATTCGTTGAGTTTTAGAAACCTTTCGTATTCACAGTGTGTCCGTTCTCTAGGATTCCCGTACATGTTATATCTGTAGTAATATTCCCTTCAACCTGGAGAGTTGGGACCCATGGAATGTGTGCCATGCATTATTGCTTTAAAGGGTCTGCATTTGCTCACCCAATCTCACCAATCCTCTCAGTCCCAAGTGTCCAGCCTTATGCCACATCCAGCTGTCATTGTAGATAGGGTCATTTCAGGTTTCATCAGAGACCCTGAAGGAATTGTAAAGAATTTCCCAGTTTTTTTGTTTTATTTTTGAAATTCCTTTTTATAGTGGGTTTGAGCTGATTCTCGCTGCCATATTTATCCAAGTCTAGACACACTTGATTCCCTTACGGAGACATATCAATACATAGGTTTTAAGATTCTTACTAGTCAGATATATTCCTCTGCGGGAAATATGGGGTTTTGAGTCCCTTTCACTGAGGAAGGTGTAGGTCTTGTCTATTCCATAGTTGGTTTTTGGAACGGTACCTGTGCTTATATCAAACTCTGGTTTTATGCATCACCCCACCTCTCCTTCCCCCTTAAGCAGGCATAAGAGTGTTTTCTAAATGTGAGACACTGTTCTCTTTCCTAACTCAGTTCAAGTGTAGCCATGTTTACAGGATCTTCATAAGTGATATCTTATGATAAGTTTCTTTTTCTCTGTGACTTATTTCACTTAGAATCATCGTAACTGAATCCACCCATTTTGCTGCTACTGGTCTTATGACATTGATTTCATGGCTGAGGGATATTCCATCGTACGTAAGTACCACAATTTTTTGAACCATTTTTATATTTCCTGGGATATTTAAGGTGTACCCAAGTTGAGGTCCTTGTAAGCAGTGCAGCCCTAAATTTTGGGGTGGCTGTGTCCTTTTGATTTTCAGTTTTCCCAAGGTATATTCCCTAGACTGGAAGTGCCCTTGGCTCTGTAGCTCTGTTGTTTACTTGTTTTAGGGAACGCAATGCACTCCTCCAGAGAGGCAGTTGGCAATTTACATCCCACCCATCAGCATAACAAGGCTCCCTGTTCTCCAGGGCCTGTCTTGCCTTTCTGGTTTTTACACATTTTGTGGATGTCCCTTTTGACCGGTGGGAAGTGATACTTCTTTGTAGTGCAGATTTGCATTGCCCGCTTGCTTGCTTGGCCAAAAAGGGCGTATGCGTTTTCTCCTGACTATATTCAGGAGAAAACGCATACGCCCTTTTTGGCCAAGTGCATCATTGTCGAAGTTGTGCCCCTCTTCCTGTGCTTTAAAGGCGATTCCAACGTACCTCTTGAAATCTGTTTCCTGCTATTCTGCCTCACTTTCAAGTCCGCCT
The DNA here is from genome assembly GCF_949752795.1 of Hyperoodon ampullatus. NCBI lineage: Eukaryota > Metazoa > Chordata > Mammalia > Artiodactyla > Ziphiidae > Hyperoodon > Hyperoodon ampullatus. The sequence continues at coordinate 780,566 of NW_027641036.1, read as the reverse complement.
CGTGGCCTTCCCTCAACAGATATTTGGACGATAGTTGTCCTTTATTAATCGGCCACTTTGTGAATTGCTGTGCCCCTGAGCTTCATTTTTCAACTCGTTTTAGGTGAGCTGACCGCAAGTCCAAAATTCTGGATCAGGACCTATGCTGGTTCCCGGTGGGGGGCTGAGACTTTGGTTAATTCTTCTTCCTGCCGGGAAATTACAGTGATATGTGCCCGTCCAAATGCCTAACAGCTACTCTCTCATTGGTTCTCCCTCTTCCCTTTCATCCTCTGCCAAATTGGCAACCTGTGCGAACCAGGAGGTTAAAGGGGCTGTCTCTCCAAGTTGGGAGGTTGATAGTAAAGCAGATGGAAAGTCAAACCGGAGCACCAGGAGAGGGACTATTCGTTGAGTTTTAGAAACCTTTCGTATTCACAGTGTGTCCGTTCTCTAGGATTCCCGTACATGTTATATCTGTAGTAATATTCCCTTCAACCTGGAGAGTTGGGACCCATGGAATGTGTGCCATGCATTATTGCTTTAAAGGGTCTGCATTTGCTCACCCAATCTCACCAATCCTCTCAGTCCCAAGTGTCCAGCCTTATGCCACATCCAGCTGTCATTGTAGATAGGGTCATTTCAGGTTTCATCAGAGACCCTGAAGGAATTGTAAAGAATTTCCCAGTTTTTTTGTTTTATTTTTGAAATTCCTTTTTATAGTGGGTTTGAGCTGATTCTCGCTGCCATATTTATCCCAGTCTAGACACACTTGATTCCCTTACGGAGACATATCAATACATAGGTTTTAAGATTCTTACTAGTCAGATATATTCCTCTGCGGGAAATATGGGGTTTTGAGTCCCTTTCACTGAGGAAGGTGTAGGTCTTGTCTATTCCATAGTTGGTTTTTGGAACGGTACCTGTGCTTATATCAAACTCTGGTTTTATGCATCACCCCACCTCTCCTTCCCCCTTAAGCAGGCATAAGAGTGTTTTCTAAATGTGAGACACTGTTCTCTTTCCTAACTCAGTTCAAGTGTAGCCATGTTTACAGGATCTTCATAAGTGATATCTTATGATAAGTTTCTTTTTCTGTGTGACTTATTTCACTTAGAATCATCGTAACTGAATCCACCCATTTTGCTGCTACTGGTCTTATGACATTGATTTCATGGCTGAGGGATATTCCATCGTACGTAAGTACCACAATTTTTTGAACCATTTTTATATTTCCTGGGATATTTAAGGTGTACCCAAGTTGAGGTCCTTGTAAGCAGTGCAGCCCTAAATTTTGGGGTGGCTGTGTCTTTTTGATTTTCAGTTTTCCCAAGGTATATTCCCTAGACTGGAAGTGCCCTTGGCTCTGTAGCTCTGTTGTTTACTTGTTTTAGGGAACACAATGCACTCCTCCAGAGAGGCAGTTGGCAATTTACATCCCGCCCATCAGCATAACAAGGCTCCCTGTTCTCCAGGGCCTGTCTTGCCTTTCTGGTTTTTACACATTTTGTGGATGTCCCTTTTGACCGGTGGGAAGTGATACTTCTTTGTAGTGCAGATTTGCATTGCCCGCTTGCTTGCTTGGCCAAAAAGGGCGTATGTGTTTTCTCCTGACTATATTCAGGAGAAAACGCATACGCCCTTTTTGGCCAAGTGCATCATTGTCGAAGTTGTGCCCCTCTTCCTGTGCTTTAAAGGCGATTCCAACGTACCTCTTGAAATCTGTTTCCTGCTATTCTGCCTCACTTTCAAGTCCGCCTCGTGGCCTTCCCTCAACAGATATTTGGACGATAGTTGTCCTTTATTAATCGGCCACTTTGTGAATTGCTGTGCCCCTGAGCTTCATTTTTCAACTCGTTTTAGGTGAGCTGACCGCAAGTCCAAAATTCTGGATCAGGACCTATGCTGGTTCCCGGTGGGGGGGTGAGACTTTGGTTAATTCTTCTTCCTGCCGGGAAATTACAGTGATATGTGCCCGTCCAAATGCCTAACAGCTACTCTCTCATTGGTTCTCCCTCTTCCCTTTCATCCTCTGCCAAATTGGCAACCTGTGCGAACCAGGAGGTTAAAGGGGCTGTCTCTCCAAGTTGGGAGGTTGATAGTAAAGCAGATGGAAAGTCAAACCGGAGCACCAGGAGAGGGACTATTCGTTGAGTTTTAGAAACCTTTCGTATTCACAGTGTGTCCGTTCTCTAGGTTTCCCATACATGTTATAACTGTTGTAATATTCCCTTCAACCTGGAGAGTTGGGACCCATGGAATGTGTGACATGCATTATTGCTTTAAATGTTCTGCATTTGTTCACCCAATCTCACCAATCCTCTCAGTCCAAAGTGTCCAGCCTTATGCCACATCCAGCTGTCGTTGTAGATAGGGTCATTCCAGGTTTCATCAGAGACCCTGAAGGAATTGTAAAGAATTTCCCAGGTTTTTTGTTTTGTTTTTGAAATTCCTTTTTATAGTGGGTTTGAGCTGATTCTCGCTGCCATGTTTATGCCATTCTAGACACACTTGATTCCCTTACAGAGACATATCAATACATAGGTTTTAAGATTCTTACTAGTCAGATATATTCCTCTGCGGGAAATATGGGGTTTTGAGTCCCTTTCACTGAGGAAGGTGTAGGTCTTGTCTATTCCATAGTTGGTTTTTGGAACGGTACCTGTGCTTATATCAAACTCTGGTTTTATGCATCACCCCACCTCTCCTTCCCCCTTAAGCAGGCATAAGAGTCTTTTCTAAATGTGAGGCACTGTTCTCTTTCCTAACTCAGTTCAAGTGTAGCCATGTTTACAGGATCTTCATAAGTGATAACTTATGATAAGTTTCTTTTTCTGTGTGACTTATTTCACTTAGAATCATCGTACCTGAATCCACCCATTTTGCTGCTACTGGTGTTATGACATTGATTTCATGGCTGAGGGATATTCCATCGTACGTAAGTACCACAATTTTTTGAACCATTTTTATATTTCCTGGGATATTTAAGGTGTACCCAAGTTGAGGTCCTTGTAAGCAGTGCAGCCCAAAATTTTGGGGTGGCTCTGTCTTATTGATTTTCAGTTTTTCCCAGGTATATTCCCTAGACTGGAAGTGCCCTTGGCTCTGTAGCTCTGTTGTTTACTTGTATTAGGGAACAAAATGCACTCCTCCAGAGAGGCAGTTGGCAATTTACATCCCGACCATCAGCATAACAAGGCTCCCTGTTCTCCAGGACCAGTCTTGCCTTTCTGGTTTTTACACATTTTGTGGATGTCCCTTTTGACCGGTGGGAAGTGATACTTCTTTGTAGTGGAGATTTGCATTGCCCGCTTGCTTGCTTGGCCAAAAAGGGCGTATGCGTTTTCTCCTGAATATATTCAGGGGAAAACGCATACGCCCTTTTTGACCAAGTGCATCATTGTCGAAGTTTTGCCCCTCTTCCTGTGCTTTAAAGGCGATTCCAACGTACCTCTTGAAATCTGTTTCCTGCTATTCTGCCTCGCTTTCAAGTCCACCTCGTTGCCTTCCCTCAACAGATTTTTGGACGATAGTTGTCCTTTATTACTCGGTCAGTTTGTGAATTGCTGTGCCCCTGAGCTCCATTTTTCAACTCGTTTTTGGTGAGCTGACCGCAAGTTCAAAATTTTGGTTCAGGATCTATACTGATTCCCGGTGGGTGGCTGAGACTTTGGTTAATTCTTCTTCCTGCCGGGAAATTACAGTGATATGTGCCCGTCCAAATGCCTGACAGCTACTCTCTCATTGGTTCTCCCTCTTCCCTTTCATCCTCTGCCAAATTGGCAACCTGTGCGAACCAGGAGGTTAAAGGGGCTGTCTCTCCAACTTGGGAGGTTGATAATAAAGCAGATGGAAAGTCAAACCGGAGCACCAGGAGAGGGACTATTCGTTGAGTTTTAGAAACCTTTCGTATTCACAGTGTGTCCGTTCTCTAGGATTCCCGTACATGTTATATCTGTAGTAATATTCCCTTCAACCTGGAGAGTTGGGACCCATGGAATGTGTGCCATGCATTATTGCTTTAAAGGGTCTGCATTTGCTCACCCAATCTCACCAATCGTCTCAGTCCCAAGTGTCCAGCCTTATGCCACATCCAGCTGTCATTGTAGATAGGGTCATTTCAGTTTTCATCAGAGACCCTGAAGGAATTGTAAAGAATTTCCCAGTTTTTTTGTTTTATTTTTGAAATTCCTTTTTATAGTGGGTTTGAGCTGATTCTCGCTGCCATATTTATCCCAGTCTAGACACACTTGATTCCCTTACGGAGACATATCAATACATAGGTTTTAAGATTCTTACTAGTCAGATATATTCCTCTGCGGGAAATATGGGGTTTTGAGTCCCTTTCACTGAGGAAGGTGTAGGTCTTGTCTATTCCATAGTTGGTTTTTGGAACGGTACCTGTGCTTATATCAAACTCTGGTTTTATGCATCACCCCACCTCTCCTTCCCCCTTAAGCAGGCATAAGAGTGTTTTCTAAATGTGAGACACTGTTCTCTTTCCTAACTCAGTTCAAGTGTAGCCATGTTTACAGGATCTTCATAAGTGATATCTTATGATAAGTTTCTTTTTCTGTGTGACTTATTTCACTTAGAATCATCGTACCTGAACCCACCCATTTTGCTGCTACTGGTCTTATGACATTGATTTCATGGCTGAGGGATATTCCATCGTACGTAAGTACCACAATTTTTTGAACCATTTTTATATTTCCTGGGATATTTAAGGTGTACCCAAGTTGAGGTCCTTATAAGCAGTGCAGCCCTAAATTTTGGAGTGGCTCTGTCTTATTGATTTTCAGTTTTCCCAAGGTATATTCCCTAGACTGGAAGTGCCCTTGGCTCTGTAGCTCTGTTCTTTACTTGTTTTAGGGAACACAGTGTACTCCTCCAGAGAGGCAGTTGGCAATTTACATCCCGCCCATCAGCATAACAAGGCTCCCTGTTCTCCAGGGCCTGTCTTGCCTTTCTGGTTTTTACACATTTTGTGGATGTCCCTTTTGACTGGTGGTAAGTGATACTTCTTTGTAGTGCAGATTTGCATTGCCCGATTGCTTGCTTGGCCAAAAAGGGCGTATGCGTTTTCTCCTGAATATATTCAGGAGAAAACGCATACGCCCTTTTTGGCCACGTGCATCATTGTCGAAGTTGTGCCCCTCATCCGGTGCTTTAAAGGCGATTCCAACGTACCTCTTGAAATCTGTTTCCTGCTATTCTGCCTCGCTTTCAAGTCCGCCTCGTTGCCTTCCCTCAACAGATTTTTGGACGATAGTTGTCCTTTATTACTCGGCCAGTTTGTGAATTGCTGTGCCCCTGAGCTCCATTTTTCAACTCGTTTTTGGTGAGCTGACCGCAGGTCCAAAATTTTGGTTCAGGACCTATGCTGGTTCCCGGTGGGGGGCTGAGACTTTGGTTAATTCTTCTTCCTGCCGGGAAATTACAGTGATATGTGCCCGTCCAAATGCCTAACAGCTACTCTCTCATTGGTTCTCCCTCTTCCCTTTAATCCTCTGCCAAATTGGCAACCAGTGCCAACCAGGAGGTTAAAGGGGCTGTCTCTCCAAGTTGGGAGGTTGATAGTAAAGCAGGTGGAAAGTCAAACCGGAGCACCAGGAGAGGGACTATTCGTTGAGTTTTAGAAACCTTTCGTATTCACAGTGTGTCCGTTCTCTAGGTTTCCCGTACATGTTATAACTGTGGTAATATTCCCTTCAGCCTGGAGAGTTGGGACACATGGAATGTGTGCCAAGCACTATTGCTTTAAAGGTTCTGCATTGGTTCACCCAATCTCACCAATCCTCTCAGTCCAAAGTGTCCAGTCTTATGCCACATCCAGCTGTCGTTGTAGATAGGGTCATTCCAGGTTTCATCAGAGACCCTGAAGGAATTGTAAAGAATTTCCCAGTTTTTTTGTTTTGTTTTTGAAATTCCTTTTTATAGTGGGTGTGAGCTGATTCTCACTGCCATATTTACTCCATTCTAGACACACTTGATTCCCTTACGGAGACATATCAATACATAGGTTTTAAGATTCTTACTAGTCAGATATATTCCTCTGCGGGAAATATGGGGTTTTGAGTCCCTTTCACTGAGGAAGGTGTAGGTCTTGTCTATTCCATAGTTGGTTTTTGGAACGGTACCTGTGCTTATATCAAACTCTGGTTTTATGCATCACCCCACCTCTCCTTCCCCCTTAAGCAGGCATAAGAGTGTTTTCTAAATCTGAGACACTGTTCTCTTTCCTAACTCAGTTCAAGTGTAGCCATGTTTACAGGATCTTCATAAGTGATATCTTATGATAAGTTTCTTTTTCTGTGTGACTTATTTCACTTAGAATCATCGTACCTGAATCCACCCATTTTGCTGCTACTGGTCTTATGACATTGATTTCATGGCTGAGGGATATTCCATCGTACGTAAGTACCACAATTTTTTGAACCATGTTTATATTTTCTGGGATACTTAAGGTGTATCCAAGTTCATGTCCTTGTATGCAGTGCAGCCCTAAATTTTGGGGTGGCTCTGTCTTATTGATTTTCAGTTTTCCCAAGGTATATTCCCTAGGCTGGTAGTGCCCTTGGCTCTGTAGCTCTGTTCTTTACTTGTTTTAGGGAACAGAATGCACTCCTCCAGAGAGGCAGTTGGCAATTTACATCCCGCCCATCAGCATAACAAGGCTCCCTGTTCTCCAGGGCCTGTCTTGCCTTTCTTGTTCTTACACATTTTGTGGATGTCCGTTTTGACCGGTGGGAAGTGATACTTCTTTGTAGTGCAGATTTGCATTGCCCGCTTGCTTGCTTGGCCAAAAAGGGCGTATGCGTTTTCTCCTGAATATATTCAGGAGAAAACGCATACGCCCTTTTTGGCCAAGTGCATCATTGTCGAAGTTGTGCCCCTCTTCCTGTGCTTTAAAGGCGATTCCAACGTACCTCTTGAAATCTGTTTCCTGCTATTCTGCCTCGCTTTCAAGTCCGCCTCGTTGCCTTCCCTCAACAGATTTTTGGACGATAGTTGTCCTTTATTACTCGGCCAGTTTGTGAATTGCTGTGCCCCTGAGCTCCATTTTTCAACTCGTTTTTGGTGAGCTGACCGCAAGTCAAAAATTTTGGTTCAGGATCTATACCGATTCCCGGTGGGTGGCTGAGACTTTGGTTAATTCTTCTTCCTGCTGGGAAATTACAGTGATATGTGCCCGTCCAAATGCCTAACAGCTACTCTCTCATTGGTTCTCCCTCTTCCCTTTCATCCTCTGCCAAATTGGCAACCTGTGCGAACCAGGAGGTTAAAGGGGCTGTCTCTCCAAGTTGGGAGGTTGATAATAAAGCAGATGGAAAGTCAAACCGGAGCACCAGGAGAGGGACTATTCGTTGAGTTTTAGAAACCTTTCGTATTCACAGTGTGTCCGTTCTCTAGGATTCCCGTACATGTTATATCTGTAGTAATATTCCCTTCAACCTGGAGAGTTGGGACCCATGGAATGTGTGCCATGCATTATTGCTTTAAAGGGTCTGCATTTGCTCACCCAATCTCACCAATCCTCTCAGTCCCAAGTGTCCAGCCTTATGCCACATCCAGCTGTCATTGTAGATAGGGTCATTTCAGGTTTCATCAGAGACCCTGAAGGAATTGTAAAGAATTTCCCAGTTTTTTTGTTTTATTTTTGAAATTCCTTTTTATAGTGGGTTTGAGCTGATTCTCGCTGCCATATTTATCCCAGTCTAGACACACTTGATTCCCTTACGGAGACATATCAATACATAGGTTTTAAGATTCTTACTAGTCAGATATATTCCTCTGCGGGAAATATGGGGTTTTGAGTCCCTTTCACTGAGGAAGGTGTAGGTCTTGTCTATTCCATAGTTGGTTTTTGGAACGGTACCTGTGCTTATATCAAACTCTGGTTTTATGCATCACCCCACCTCTCCTTCCCCCTTAAGCAGGCATAAGAGTGTTTTCTAAATGTGAGACACTGTTCTCTTTCCTAACTCAGTTCAAGTGTAGCCATGTTTACAGGATCTTCATAAGTGATATCTTATGATAAGTTTCTTTTTCTCTGTGACTTATTTCACTTAGAATCATCGTACCTGAATCCACCCATTTTGCTGCTACTGGTCTTATGACATTGATTTCATGGCTGAGGGATATTCCATCGTACGTAAGTACCACAATTTTTTGAACCATTTTTATATTTCCTGGGATATTTAAGGTGTACCCAAGTTGAGGTCCTTGTATGCAGTGCAGCCCTAAATTTTGGGGTGGCTCTGTCTTATTGATTTTCAGTTTTCCCAAGGTATATTCCCTAGGCTGGTAGTGCCCTTGGCTCTGTAGCTCTGTTCTTTACTTGTTTTAGGGAACAGAATGCACTCCTCCAGAGAGGCAGTTGGCAATTTACATCCCGCCCATCAGCATAACAAGGCTCCCTGTTCTCCAGGGCCTGTCTTGCCTTTCTTGTTCTTACACATTTTGTGGATGTCCGTTTTGACCGGTGGGAAGTGATACTTCTTTGTAGTGCAGATTTGCATTGCCCGCTTGCTTGCTTGGCCAAAACGGGCGTATGCGTTTTCTCCTGAATATATTCAGGAGAAAACGCATACGCCCTTTTTGGCCAAGTGCATCATTGTCGAAGTTGTGCCCCTCTTCCTGTGCTTTAAAGGCGATTCCAACGTACCTCTTGAAATCTGTTTCCTGCTATTCTGCCTCGCTTTCAAGTCCGCCTCGTTGCCTTCCCTCAACAGATTTTTGGACGATAGTTGTCCTTTATTACTCGGCCAGTTTGTGAATTGCTGTGCCCCTGAGCTCCATTTTTCAACTCGTTTTTGGTGAGCTGACCGCAAGTCAAAAATTTTGGTTCAGGATCTATACCGATTCCCGGTGGGTGGCTGAGACTTTGGTTAATTCTTCTTCCTGCTGGGAAATTACAGTGATATGTGCCCGTCCAAATGCCTAACAGCTACTCTCTCATTGGTTCTCCCTCTTCCCTTTCATCCTCTGCCAAATTGGCAACCTGTGCGAACCAGGAGGTTAAAGGGGCTGTCTCTCCAAGTTGGGAGGTTGATAATAAAGCAGATGGAAAGTCAAACCGGAGCACCAGGAGAGGGACTATTCGTTGAGTTTTAGAAACCTTTCGTATTCACAGTGTGTCCGTTCTCTAGGATTCCCGTACATGTTATATCTGTAGTAATATTCCCTTCAACCTGGAGAGTTGGGACCCATGGAATGTGTGCCATGCATTATTGCTTTAAAGGGTCTGCATTTGCTCACCCAATCTCACCAATCCTCTCAGTCCCAAGTGTCCAGCCTTATGCCACATCCAGCTGTCATTGTAGATAGGGTCATTTCAGGTTTCATCAGAGACCCTGAAGGAATTGTAAAGAATTTCCCAGTTTTTTTGTTTTATTTTTGAAATTCCTTTTTATAGTGGGTTTGAGCTGATTCTCGCTGCCATATTTATCCCAGTCTAGACACACTTGATTCCCTTACGGAGACATATCAATACATAGGTTTTAAGATTCTTACTTTACTAGTCAGATATATTCCTCTGCGGAAAATAAGGGGTTTTGAGTCCCTTTCACTGAGGATGGTGTAGGTCTTGTCTATTCCATAGCTGGTTTTTGGAACGGTACCTGTGCTTATATCAAACTCTGGTTTTATGCATCACCCCACCTCTCCTTCCCCCTTAAGCAGGCATAAGAGTGTTTTCTAAATGTGAGACACTGTTCTCTTTCCTAACTCAGTTCAAGTGTAGCCATGTTTACAGGATCTTCATAAGTGATATCTTATGATAAGTTTCTTTTTCTGTGTGACTTATTTCACTTAGAATCATCGTACCTGAATCCACCCATTTTGCTGCTACTGGTCTTATGACATTGATTTCATGGCTGAGGGATATTCCATCGTACGTAAGTACCACAATTTTTTGAACCATTTTTATATTTCCTGGGATATTTAAGGTGTATCCAAGTTGAGGTCCTTGTAAGCAGTGCAGCCCTAAATTTTGGGGTGGCTGTGTCTTTTTGATTTTCAGTTTTCCCAAGGTATATTCCCTAGACTGGAAGTGCCCTTGGCTCTGTAGCTCTGTTGTTTACTTGTTTTAGGGAACACAATGCACTCCTCCAGAGAGGCAGTTGGCAATTTACATCCCGCCCATCAGCATAACAAGGCTCCCTGTTCTCCAGGGCCTGTCTTGCCTTTCTGGTTTTTACACATTTTGTGGATGTCCCTTTTGACCGGTGGGAAGTGATACTTCTTTGTAGTGCAGATTTGCATTGCCCGCTTGCTTGCTTGGCCAAAAAGGGCGTATGCGTTTTCTCCTGAATATATTCAGGAGAAAACGCATACGCCCTTTTTGGCCAAGTGCATCATTGTCGAAGTTGTGCCCCTCTTCCTGTGCTTTAAAGGCGATTCCAACGTACCTCTTGAAATCTGTTTCCTGCTATTCTGCCTCGCTTTCAAGTCCGCCTCGTTGCCTTCCCTCAACAGATTTTTGGGCGATAGTTGTCCTTTATTACTCGGCCAGTTTGTGAATTGCTGTGCCCCTGAGCTCCATTTTTCAACTCGTTTTTGGTGAGCTGACCGCAAGTCCAAAATTTTGGTTCCGGATCTATACTGATTCCCGGTGGGTGGCTGAGACTTTGGTTAATTCTTCTTCCTGCCGGGAAATTACAGTGATATGTGCCCGTCCAAATGCCTAACAGCTACTCTCTCATTGGTTCTCCCTCTTCCCTTTCATCCTCTGCCAAATTGGCAACCTGTGCGAACCAGGAGGTTAAAGGGGCTGTCTCTCCAAGTTGGGAGGTTGATAATAAAGCAGATGGAAAGTCAAACCGGAGCACCAGGAGAGGGACTATTCGTTGAGTTTTAGAAACCTTTCGTATTCACAGTGTGTCCGTTCTCTAGGATTCCCGTACATGTTATATCTGTAGTAATATTCCCTTCAACCTGGAGAGTTGGGACCCATGGAATGTGTGCCATGCATTATTGCTTTAAAGGGTCTGCATTTGCTCACCCAATCTCACCAATCCTCTCAGTCTCAAGTGTCCAGCCTTATGCCACATCCAGCTGTCATTGTAGATAGGGTCATTTCAGGTTTCATCAGAGACCCTGAAGGAATTGTAAAGAATTTCCTAGTTTTTTTTGTTTTGTTTTTGAAATTCCTTTTTATAGTGGGTTTGAGCTGCTTCTCGCTGCCATGTTTATGCCAGTCTAGACACACTTGATTCCCTTATGGAGACATATCAATACATAGGTTTTAAGATTCTTACTAGTCAGATATAATCCTCTGCGGGAAATATGGGGTTTTGAGTCCCTTTCACTGAGGAAGGTGTAGGTCTTGTCTATTCCATAGTTGGTTTTTGGAACGGTACCTGTGCTTATATCAAACTCTGGTTTTATGCATCACCCCACCTCTCCTTCCCCCTTAAGCAGGCATAAGAGTGTTTTCTAAATGTGAGACACTGTTCTCTTTCCTAACTCAGTTCAAGTGTAGCCATGTTTACAGGATCTTCATAAGTGATATCTTATGATAAGTTTCTTTTTCTGTGTGACTTATTTCACTTAGAATCATCGTACCTGAATCCACCCATTTTGCTGCTACTGGTCTTATGACAATGATTTCATGGCTGAGGGATATTCCATCGTACGTAAGTACCACAATTTTTTGAACCATTTTTATATTTCCTGGGATATTTAAGGTGTACCCAAGTTGAGGTCCTTGTAAGCAGTGCAGCCCTAAATTTTGGGGTGGCTGTGTCTTTTTGATTTTCAGTTTTCCCAAGGTATATTCCCTAGACTGGAAGTGCCCTTGGCTCTGTAGCTCTGTTGTTTACTTGTTTTAGGGAACACAATGCACTCCTCCAGAGAGGCAGTTGGCAATTTACATCCCGCCCATCAGCATAACAAGGCTCCCTGTTCTCCAGGGCCTGTCTTGCCTTTCTGGTTTTTACACATTTTGTGGATGTCCCTTTTGACCGGTGGGAAGTGATACTTCTTTGTAGTGCAGATTTGCATTGCCCGCTTGCTTGCTTGGCCAAAAAGGGCGTATGCGTTTTCTCCTGAATATATTCAGGAGAAAACGCATACGCCCTTTTTGGCCAAGTGCATCATTGTCGAAGTTGTGCCCCTCTTCCTGTGCTTTAAAGGCGATTCCAACGTACCTCTTGAAATCTGTTTCCTGCTATTCTGCCTCGCTTTCAAGTCCGCCTCGTTGCCTTCCCTCAACAGATTTTTGGGCGATAGTTGTCCTTTATTACTCGGCCAGTTTGTGAATTGCTGTGCCCCTGAGCTCCATTTTTCAACTCGTTTTTGGTGAGCTGACCGCAAGTCCAAAATTTTGGTTCCGGATCTATACTGATTCCCGGTGGGTGGCTGAGACTTTGGTTAATTCTTCTTCCTGCCGGGAAATTACAGTGATATGTGCCCGTCCAAATGCCTAACAGCTACTCTCTCATTGGTTCTCCCTCTTCCCTTTCATCCTCTGCCAAATTGGCAACCTGTGCGAACCAGGAGGTTAAAGGGGCTGTCTCTCCAAGTTGGGAGGTTGATAATAAAGCAGATGGAAAGTCAAACCGGAGCACCAGGAGAGGGACTATTCGTTGAGTTTTAGAAACCTTTCGTATTCACAGTGTGTCCGTTCTCTAGGATTCCCGTACATGTTATATCTGTAGTAATATTCCCTTCAACCTGGAGAGTTGGGACCCATGGAATGTGTGCCATGCATTATTGCTTTAAAGGGTCTGCATTTGCTCACCCAATCTCACCAATCCTCTCAGTCCCAAGTGTCCAGCCTTATGCCACATCCAGCTGTCATTGTAGATAGGGTCATTTCAGGTTTCATCAGAGACCCTGAAGGAATTGTAAAGAATTTCCCAGTTTTTTTGTTTTGTTTTTGAAATTCCTTTTTATAGTGGGTTTGAGCTGATTCTCGCTGCCATGTTTATGCCAGTCTAGACACACTTGATTCCCTTACGGAGACATATCAATACATAGGTTTTAAGATTCTTACTAGTCAGATATATTCCTCTGCGGGAAATATGGGATTTTGAGTCCCTTTCACTGAGGAAGGTGTAGGTCTTGTCTATTCCATAGTTGGTTTTTGGAACGGTACCTGTGCTTATATCAAACTCTGGTTTTATGCATCACCCCACCTCTCCTTCCCCCTTAAGCAGGCATAAGAGTGTTTTCTAAATGTGAGACACTGTTCTCTATCCTAACTCAGTTCAAGTGTAGCCATGTTTACAGGATCTTCATAAGTGATATCTTATGATAAGTTTCTTTTTCTCTGTGACTTATTTCACTTAGAATCACCGTACCTGAATCCACCCATTTTACTGCTACTGCTCTTAAGACATTGATTTCATGGCTGAGGGATATTCCATCGTACGTAAGTACCACAATTTTTTGAACCATTTTTATATTTCCTGGGATATTTAAGGTGTACCCAAGTTGAGGTCCTTATAAGCAGTGCAGCCCTAAATTTTGGAGTGGCTCTGTCTTATTGATTTTCAGTTTTCCCAAGGTATATTCCCTAGACTGGAATTGCCCTTGGCTCTGTAGCTCTGTTCTTTACTTGTTTTAGGGAACACAATGTACTCCTCCAGAGAGGCAGTTGGCAATTTACATCCCGCCCATCAGCATAACAAGGCTCCCTGTTCTCCAGGGCCTGTCTTGCCTTTCTGGTTTTTACACATTTTGTGGATGTCCCTTTTGACCGGTGGTAAGTGATACTTCTTTGTAATGCAGATTTGCATTGCCCGATTGCTTGCTTGGCCAAAAAGGGCGTATGCGTTTTCTCCTGAATATATTCAGGAGAAAACGCATACGCCCTTTTTGGCCACGTGCATCATTGCCGAAGTTGTGCCCCTCATCCGGTGCTTTAAAGGTGATTCCAACGTACCTCTTGAAATCTGTTTCCTGCTATTCTGCTTCCCATTCAAGTCCGCCTCGTTGCCTTCCCTCAACAGATTTTTGGACGATAGTTGTCCTTTATTACTCGGCCAGTTTGTGAATTGCTGTGCCCCTGAGCTCCATTTTTCAACTCGTTTTTGGTGAGCTGACCGCAGGTCCAAAATTTTGGTTCAAGATCTATGCTGGTTCCCGGTGGGGGGCTGAGACTTTGGTTAATTCTTCTTCCTGCCGGGAAATTAGAGTAATATGTGCCCGTCCAAATGCCTAACAGCTACTCTCTCATTGGTTCTCCCTCTTCCCTTTCATCCTCTGCCAAATTGGCAACCTGTGCGAACCAGGAAGTTAAAGGGGCTGTCTCTCCAAGTTGGGAGGTTGATAGTAAAGCAGGTGGAAAGTCAAACCGGAGCACCAGGAGAGGGACTATTCGTTGAGTTTTAGAAACCTTTCGTATTCACAGTGTGTCCGTTCTCTAGGTTTCCCGTACATGTTATTAATGTAGTAATATTTCCTTCAACCTGGAGAGTTGGGACCCATGGAATGGGTGCCATGCATTAATGCTTTAAAGGTTCCGCATTTGTTCACCCAATCTCACCAATCCTCTCAGTCCAAGTGTCCCGCCTTATGCCACATCCAGCTGTCATTGTAGATAGGGTCAGTCCAGGTTTCATCAGAGACTCTGAAGGAATTGTAAAGAATTTCCCAGGTTTTTGTTTTGTTTTTGAAATTCCATTTTATAGTGGGTTTGAGCTGATTCTCGCTGCCATGTTTATGCCACTCTAGACACACTTGGTTCCCTTACGGAGACATATCAATACATAGGTTTTAAGATTCTTACTAGTCAGATATATTCCTCTGCGGGAAATATGGGGTTTTGAGTCCCTTTCACTGAGGAAGGTGTAGGCCTTGCCTATTCCATAGTTGGTTTTTGGAACGGTACCTCTGCTTATATCAAACTCTGGTTTTATGCATCACCCCACCTCTCCTTCCCCCTTAAGCAGGCATAAGAGTGTTTTCTAAATGTGAGACACTGTTCTCTTTCCTAACTCAGTTCAAGTGTAGACATGTTTACAGGATCTTCATAAGTGATATCTTATGATAAGTTTCTTTTTCTCTGTGACTTATTTCACTTAGAATCATCGTACCTGAATCCACCCATTTTGCTGCTACTGGTCTTATGACATTGATTTCATGGCTGAGGGATATTCCATCGTACGTAAGTACCACAATTTTTTGAACCATTTTTATATTTCCTGGGATATTTAAGGTGTACCCAAGTTGAGTTCCTTGTAAGCAGTGCAGCCCTAAATTTTGGGGTGACTGTGTCTTTTTGATTTTCAGTTTTCCCAAGGTATATTCCCTAGACTGGAAGTGCCCTTGGCTCTGTAGCTATGTTGTTTACTTGTTTTAGGGAACACAATGCACTCCTCCAGAGAGGCAGTTGGCAATTTACATCCCGCCCATCAGCATAACAAGGCTCCCTGTTCTCCAGGGCCTGTCTTGCCTTTCTGGTTTTTACACATTTTGTGGATGTCCCTTTTGACTGGTGGGAAGTGATACTTCTTTGTAGTGCAGATTTGCATTGCCCGCTTGCTTGCTTGGCCAAAAAGGGCGTATGCGTTTTCTCCTGAATATATTCAGGAGAAAACGCATACGCCCTTTTTGGCCAAGTGCATCATTGTCGAAGTTGTGCCCCTCTTCCTGTGCTTTAAAGGCGATTCCAACGTACCTCTTGAAATCTGTTTCCTGCTATTCTGCCTCGCTTTCAAGTCCGCCTCGTTGCCTTCCCTCAACAGATTTTTGGACGATAGTTGTCCTTTATTACTCGGCCAGTTTGTGAATTGCTGTGCCCCTGAGCTCCATTTTTCAACTCGTTTTTGGTGAGCTGACCGCAAGTCCAAAATTTTGGTTCCGGATCTATACTGATTCCCGGTGGGTGGCTGAGACTTTGGTTAATTCTTCTTCCTGCCGGGAAATTACAGTGATATGTGCCCGTCCAAATGCCTAACAGCTACTCTCTCATTGGTTCTCCCTCTTCCCTTTCATCCTCTGCCAAATTGGCAACCTGTGCGAACCAGGAGGTTAAAGGGGCTGTCTCTCCAAGTTGGGAGGTTGATAATAAAGCAGATGGAAAGTCAAACCGGAGCACCAGGAGAGGGACTATTCGTTGAGTTTTAGAAACCTTTCGTATTCACAGTGTGTCCGTTCTCTAGGATTCCCGTACATGTTATATCTGTAGTAATATTCCCTTCAACCTGGAGAGTTGGGACCCATGGAATGTGTGCCATGCATTATTGCTTTAAAGGGTCTGCATTTGCTCACCCAATCTCACCAATCCTCTCAGTCCCAAGTGTCCAGCCTTATGCCACATCCAGCTGTCATTGTAGATAGGGTCATTTCAGGTTTCATCAGAGACCCTGAAGGAATTGTAAAGAATTTCCCAGTTTTTTTGTTTTATTTTTGAAATTCCTTTTTATAGTGGGTTTGAGCTGATTCTCGCTGCCATATTTATCCCAGTCTAGACACACTTGATTCCCTTACGGAGACATATCAATACATAGGTTTTAAGATTCTTACTAGTCAGATATATTCCTCTGCGGGAAATATGGGGTTTTGAGTCCCTTTCACTGAGGAAGGTGTAGGTCTTGTCTATTCCATAGTTGGTTTTTGGAACGGTACCTGTGCTTATATCAAACTCTGGTTTTATGCATCACCCCACCTCTCCTTCCCCCTTAAGCAGGCATAAGAGTGTTTTCTAAATGTGAGACACTGTTCTCTTTCCTAACTCAGTTCAAGTGTAGCCATGTTTACAGGATCTTCATAAGTGATATCTTATGATAAGTTTCTTTTTCTCTGTGACTTATTTCACTTAGAATCATCGTACCTGAATCCACCCATTTTGCTGCTACTGGTCTTATGACATTGATTTCATGGCTGAGGGATATTCCATCGTACGTAAGTACCACAATTTTTTGAACCATTTTTATATTTCCTGGGATATTTAAGGTGTACCCAAGTTGAGGTCCTTGTAAGCAGTGCAGCCCTAAATTTTGGGGTGACTGTGTCTTTTTGATTTTCAGTTTTCCCAAGATATATTCCCTAGACTGGAAGTGCCCTTGGCTCTGTAGCTATGTTGTTTACTTGTTTTAGGGAACACAATGCACTCTTCCAGAGAGGCAGTTGGCAATTTACATCCCGCCCATCAGCATAACAAGGCTCCCTGTTCTCCAGGGCCTGTCTTGCCTTTCTGGTTTTTACACATTTTGTGGATGTCCCTTTTGACCGGTGGGAAGTGATACTTCTTTGTAGTGCAGATTTGCATTGCCCGCTTGCTTGCTTGGCCAAAAAGGGCGTATGCGTTTTCTCCTGAATATATTCAGGAGAAAACGCATACGCCCTTTTTGGCCAAGTGCATCATTGTCGAAGTTGTGCCCCTCTTCCTGTGCTTTAAAGGCGATTCCAACGTACCTCTTGAAATCTGTTTCCTGCTATTCTGCCTCGCTTTCAAGTCCGCCTCGTTGCCTTCCCTCAACAGATTTTTGGACGATAGTTGTCCTTTATTACTCGGCCAGTTTGTGAATTGCTGTGCCCCTGAGCTCCATTTTTCAACTCGTTTTTGGTGAGCTGACCGCAAGTCCAAAATTTTGGTTCCGGATCTATACTGATTCCCGGTGGGTGGCTGAGACTTTGGTTAATTCTTCTTCCTGCCGGAAAATTACAGTGATATGTGCCCGTCCAAATGCCTAACAGCTACTCTCTCATTGGTTCTCCCTCTTCCCTTTCATCCTCTGCCAAATTGGCAACCTGTGCGAACCAGGAGGTTAAAGGGGCTGTCTCTCCAAGTTGGGAGGTTGATAATAAAGCAGATGGAAAGTCAAACCGGAGCACCAGGAGAGGGACTATTCGTTGAGTTTTAGAAACCTTTCGTATTCACAGTGTGTCCGTTCTCTAGGATTCCCGTACATGTTATATCTGTAGTAATATTCCCTTCAACCTGGAGAGTTGGGACCCATGGAATGTGTGCCATGCATTATTGCTTTAAAGGGTCTGCATTTGCTCACCCAATCTCACCAATCCTCTCAGTCCCAAGTGTCCAGCCTTATGCCACATCCAGCTGTCATTGTAGATAGGGTCATTTCAGGTTTCATCAGAGACCCTGAAGGAATTGTAAAGAATTTCCCAGTTTTTTTGTTTTATTTTTGAAATTCCTTTTTATAGTGGGTTTGAGCTGATTCTCGCTGCCATATTTATCCCAGTCTAGACACACTTGATTCCCTTACGGAGACATATCAATACATAGGTTTTAAGATTCTTACTAGTCAGATATATTCCTCTGCGGGAAATATGGGGTTTTGAGTCCCTTTCACTGAGGAAGGTGTAGGTCTTGTCTATTCCATAGTTGGTTTTTGGAACGGTACCTGTGCTTATATCAAACTCTGGTTTTATGCATCACCCCACCTCTCCTTCCCCCTTAAGCAGGCATAAGAGTGTTTTCTAAATGTGAGACACTGTTCTCTTTCCTAACTCAGTTCAAGTGTAGCCATGTTTACAGGATCTTCATAAGTGATATCTTATGATAAGTTTCTTTTTCTGTGTGACTTATTTCACTTAGAATCATCGTAACTGAATCCACCCATTTTGCTGCTACTGGTCTTATGACATTGATTTCATGGCTGAGGGATATTCCATCGTACGTAAGTACCACAATTTTTTGAACCAATTTTATATTTCCTGGGATATTTAAGGTGTACCCAAGTTGAGGTCCTTGTAAGCAGTGCAGGCCTAAATTTTGGGGTGGCTCTGTCTTATTGATTTTCAGTTTTTCCCAGGTATATTCCCTAGACTGGAAGTGCCCTTGGCTCTGTAGCTCTGTTGTTTACTTGTTTTAGGGAACACAATGCACTCCTCCAGAGAGGCAGTTGGCAATTTACATCCCGCCCATCAGCATAACAAGGCTCCCTGTTCTCCAGGGCCTGTCTTGCCTTTCTGGTTTTTACACATTTTGTGGATGTCCCTTTTGACCGGTGGGAAGTGATACTTCTTTGTAGTGCAGATTTGCATTGCCCACTTGCTTGCTTGGCCAAAAAGGGCATATGCGTTTTCTCCTGAATATATTCAGGAGAAAACGCATACGCCCTTTTTGGCCAAGTGCATCATTGTCGAAGTTGTGCCCCTCTTCCTGTGCTTTAAAGGCGATTCCAACGTACCTCTTGAAATCTGTTTCCTGCTATTCTGCCTCGCTTTCAAGTCCGCCTCGTTGCCTTCCCTCAACAGATTTTTGGACGATAGTTGTCCTTTATTACTCGGCCAGTTTGTGAATTGCTGTGCCCCTGAGCTCCATTTTTCAACTCGTTTTTGGTGAGCTGACCGCAAGTCCAAAATTTTGGTTCAGGATCTATACTGATTCCCGGTGGGTGGCTGAGACTTTGGTTAATTCTTCTTCCTGCCGGGAAATTACAGTGATATGTGCCCGTCCAAATGCCTAACAGCTACTCTCTCATTGGTTCTCCCTCTTCCCTTTCATCCTCTGCCAAATTGGCAACCTGTGCGAACCAGGAGGTTAAAGGGGCTGTCTCTCCAAGTTGGGAGGTTGATAATAAAGCAGATGGAAAGTCAAACCGGAGCACCAGGAGAGGGACTATTCGTTGAGTTTTAGAAACCTTTCGTATTTACAGTGTGTCCGTTCTCTAGGATTCCCGTACATGTTATATCTGTAGTAATATTCCCTTCAACCTGGAGAGTTGGGACCCATGGAATGTGTGCCATGCATTATTGCTTTAAAGGGTCTGCATTTGCTCACCCAATCTCACCAATCCTCTCAGTCCCAAGTGTCCAGCCTTATGCCACATCCAGCTGTCATTGTAGATAGGGTCATTTCAGGTTTCATCAGAGACCCTGAAGGAATTGTAAAGAATTTCCCAGTTTTTTTGTTTTATTTTTGAAATTCCTTTTTATAGTGGGTTTGAGCTGATTCTCGCTGCCATATTTATCCCAGTCTAGACACACTTGATTCCCTTACGGAGACATATCAATACATAGGTTTTAAGATTCTTACTAGTCAGATATATTCCTCTGCGGGAAATAAGGGGTTTTGAGTCCCTTTCACTGAGGAAGGTGTAGGTCTTGTCTATTCCATAGTTGGTTTTTGGAACGGTACCTGTGCTTATATCAAACTCTGGTTTTATGCATCACCCCACCTCTCCTTCCCCCTTAAGCAGGCATAAGAGTGTTTTCTAAATGTGAGACACTGTTCTCTTTCCTAACTCAGTTCAAGTGTAGCCATGTTTACTGGATCTTCATAAGTGATATCTTATGATAAGTTTCTTTTTCTCTGTGACTTATTTCACTTAGAATCATCGTAACTGAATCCACCCATTTTGCTGCTACTGGTCTTATGACATTGATTTCATGGCTGAGGGATATTCCATCGTACGTAAGTACCACAATTTTTTGAACCATTTTTATATTTCCTGGGATATTTAAGGTGTACCCAAGTTGAGGTCCTTGTAAGCAGTGCAGCCCTAAATTTTGGGGTGGCTGTGTCTTTTTGATTTTCAGTTTTCCCAAGGTATATTCCCTAGACTGGAAGTGCCCTTGGCTCTGTAGCTCTGTTGTTTACTTGTTTTAGGGAACGCAATGCACTCCTCCAGAGAGGCAGTTGGCAATTTACATCCCGCCCATCAGCATAACAAGGCTCCCTGTTCTCCAGGGCCTGTCTTGCCTTTCTGGTTTTTACACATTTTGTGGATGTCCCTTTTGACCGGTGGGAAGTGATACTTCTTTGTAGTGCAGATTTGCATTGCCCGCTTGCTTGCTTGGCCAAAAAGGGCGTATGCGTTTTCTCCTGACTATATTCAGGAGAAAACGCATACGCCCTTTTTGGCCAAGTGCATCATTGTCGAAGTTGTGCCCCTCTTCCTGTGCTTTAAAGGCGATTCCAACGTACCTCTTGAAATCTGTTTCCTGCTATTCTGCCTCACTTTCAAGTCTGCCTCGTGGCCTTCCCTCAACAGATATTTGGACGATAGTTGTCCTTTATTAATCGGCCACTTTGTGAATTGCTGTGCCCCTGAGCTTCATTTTTCAACTCGTTTTAGGTGAGCTGACCGCAAGTCCAAAATTCTGGATCAGGACCTATGCTGGTTCCCGGTGGGGGGCTGAGACTTTGGTTAATTCTTCTTCCTGCCGGGAAATTACAGTGATATGTGCCCGTCCAAATGCCTAACAGCTACTCTCTCATTGGTTCTCCCTCTTCCCTTTCATCCTCTGCCAAATTGGCAACCTGTGCGAACCAGGAGGTTAAAGGGGCTGTCTCTCCAAGTTGGGAGGTTGATAGTAAAGCAGATGGAAAGTCAAACCGGAGCACCAGGAGAGGGACTATTCGTTGAGTTTTAGAAACCTTTCGTATTCACAGTGTGTCCGTTCTCTAGGATTCCCGTACATGTTATATCTGTAGTAATATTCCCTTCAACCTGGAGAGTTGGGACCCATGGAATGTGTGCCATGCATTATTGCTTTAAAGGGTCTGCATTTGCTCACCCAATCTCACCAATCCTCTCAGTCCCAAGTGTCCAGCCTTATGCCACATCCAGCTGTCATTGTAGATAGGGTCATTTCAGGTTTCATCAGAGACCCTGAAGGAATTGTAAAGAATTTCCCAGTTTTTTTGTTTTATTTTTGAAATTCCTTTTTATAGTGGGTTTGAGCTGATTCTCGCTGCCATATTTATCCCAGTCTAGACACACTTGATTCCCTTACGGAGACATATCAATACATAGGTTTTAAGATTCTTACTAGTCAGATATATTCCTCTGCGGGAAATATGGGGTTTTGAGTCCCTTTCACTGAGGAAGGTGTAGGTCTTGTCTATTCCATAGTTGGTTTTTGGAACGGTACCTGTGCTTATATCAAACTCTGGTTTTATGCATCACCCCACCTCTCCTTCCCCCTTAAGCAGGCATAAGAGTGTTTTCTAAATGTGAGACACTGTTCTCTTTCCTAACTCAGTTCAAGTGTAGCCATGTTTACAGGATCTTCATAAGTGATATCTTATGATAAGTTTCTTTTTCTGTGTGACTTATTTCACTTAGAATCATCGTAACTGAATCCACCCATTTTGCTGCTACTGGTCTTATGACATTGATTTCATGGCTGAGGGATATTCCATCGTACGTAAGTACCACAATTTTTTGAACCATTTTTATATTTCCTGGGATATTTAAGGTGTACCCAAGTTGAGGTCCTTGTAAGCAGTGCAGCCCTAAATTTTGGGGTGGCTGTGTCTTTTTGATTTTCAGTTTTCCCAAGGTATATTCCCTAGACTGGAAGTGCCCTTGGCTCTGTAGCTCTGTTGTTTACTTGTTTTAGGGAACGCAATGCACTCCTCCAGAGAGGCAGTTGGCAATTTACATCCCGCCCATCAGCATAACAAGGCTCCCTGTTCTCCAGGGCCTGTCTTGCCTTTCTGGTTTTTACACATTTTGTGGATGTCCCTTTTGACCGGTGGGAAGTGATACTTCTTTGTAGTGCAGATTTGCATTGCCCGCTTGCTTGCTTGGCCAAAAAGGGCGTATGCGTTTTCTCCTGACTATATTCAGGAGAAAACGCATACGCCATTTTTGGCCAAGTGCATCATTGTCGAAGTTGTGCCCCTCTTCCTGTGCTTTAAAGGCGATTCCAACGTACCTCTTGAAATCTGTTTCCTGCTATTCTGCCTCACTTTCAAGTCCGCCTCGTGGCCTTCCCTCAACAGATATTTGGACGATAGTTGTCCTTTATTAATCGGCCACTTTGTGAATTGCTGTGCCCCTGAGCTTCATTTTTCAACTCGTTTTAGGTGAGCTGACCGCAAGTCCAAAATTCTGGATCAGGACCTATGCTGGTTCCCGGTGGGGGGCTGAGACTTTGGTTAATTCTTCTTCCTGCCGGGAAATTACAGTGATATGTGCCCGTCCAAATGCCTAACAGCTACTCTCTCATTGGTTCTCCCTCTTCCCTTTCATCCTCTGCCAAATTGGCAACCTGTGCGAACCAGGAGGTTAAAGGGGCTGTCTCTCCAAGTTGGGAGGTTGATAGTAAAGCAGATGGAAAGTCAAACCGGAGCACCAGGAGAGGGACTATTCGTTGAGTTTTAGAAACCTTTCGTATTCACAGTGTGTCCGTTCTCTAGGATTCCCGTACATGTTATATCTGTAGTAATATTCCCTTCAACCTGGAGAGTTGGGACCCATGGAATGTGTGCCATGCATTATTGCTTTAAAGGGTCTGCATTTGCTCACCCAATCTCACCAATCCTCTCAGTCCCAAGTGTCCAGCCTTATGCCACATCCAGCTGTCATTGTAGATAGGGTCATTTCAGGTTTCATCAGAGACCCTGAAGGAATTGTAAAGAATTTCCCAGTTTTTTTGTTTTATTTTTGAAATTCCTTTTTATAGTGGGTTTGAGCTGATTCTCGCTGCCATATTTATCCCAGTCTAGACACACTTGATTCCCTTACGGAGACATATCAATACATAGGTTTTAAGATTCTTACTAGTCAGATATATTCCTCTGCGGGAAATATGGGGTTTTGAGTCCCTTTCACTGAGGAAGGTGTAGGTCTTGTCTATTCCATAGTTGGTTTTTGGAACGGTACCTGTGCTTATATCAAACTCTGGTTTTATGCATCACCCCACCTCTCCTTCCCCCTTAAGCAGGCATAAGAGTGTTTTCTAAATGTGAGACACTGTTCTCTTTCCTAACTCAGTTCAAGTGTAGCCATGTTTACAGGATCTTCATAAGTGATATCTTATGATAAGTTTCTTTTTCTGTGTGACTTATTTCACTTAGAATCATCGTAACTGAATCCACCCATTTTGCTGCTACTGGTCTTATGACATTGATTTCATGGCTGAGGGATATTCCATCGTACGTAAGTACCACAATTTTTTGAACCATTTTTATATTTCCTGGGATATTTAAGGTGTACCCAAGTTGAGGTCCTTGTAAGCAGTGCAGCCCTAAATTTTGGGGTGGCTGTGTCTTTTTGATTTTCAGTTTTCCCAAGGTATATTCCCTAGACTGGAAGTGCCCTTGGCTCTGTAGCTCTGTTGTTTACTTGTTTTAGGGAACGCAATGCACTCCTCCAGAGAGGCAGTTGGCAATTTACATCCCGCCCATCAGCATAACAAGGCTCCCTGTTCTCCAGGGCCTGTCTTGCCTTTCTGGTTTTTACACATTTTGTGGATGTCCCTTTTGACCGGTGGGAAGTGATACTTCTTTGTAGTGCAGATTTGCATTGCCCGCTTGCTTGCTTGGCCAAAAAGGGCGTATGCGTTTTCTCCTGACTATATTCAGGAGAAAACGCATACGCCCTTTTTGGCCAAGTGCATCATTGTCGAAGTTGTGCCCCTCTTCCTGTGCTTTAAAGGCGATTCCAACGTACCTCTTGAAATCTGTTTCCTGCTATTCTGCCTCACTTTCAAGTCCGCCTCGTGGCCTTCCCTCAACAGATATTTGGACGATAGTTGTCCTTTATTAATCGGCCACTTTGTGAATTGCTGTGCCCCTGAGCTTCATTTTTCAACTCGTTTTAGGTGAGCTGACCGCAAGTCCAAAATTCTGGATCAGGACCTATGCTGGTTCCCGGTGGGGGGCTGAGACTTTGGTTAATTCTTCTTCCTGCCGGGAAATTACAGTGATATGTGCCCGTCCAAATGCCTAACAGCTACTCTCTCATTGGTTCTCCCTCTTCCCTTTCATCCTCTGCCAAATTGGCAACCTGTGCGAACCAGGAGGTTAAAGGGGCTGTCTCTCCAAGTTGGGAGGTTGATAGTAAAGCAGATGGAAAGTCAAACCGGAGCACCAGGAGAGGGACTATTCGTTGAGTTTTAGAAACCTTTCGTATTCACAGTGTGTCCGTTCTCTAGGTTTCCCATACATGTTATAACTGTTGTAATATTCCCTTCAACCTGGAGAGTTGGGACCCATGGAATGTGTGACATGCATTATTGCTTTAAATGTTCTGCATTTGTTCACCCAATCTCACCAATCCTCTCAGTCCAAAGTGTCCAGCCTTATGCCACATCCAGCTGTCGTTGTAGATAGGGTCATTCCAGGTTTCATCAGAGACCCTGAAGGAATTGTAAAGAATTTCCCAGGTTTTTTGTTTTGTTTTTGAAATTCCTTTTTATAGTGGGTTTGAGCTGATTCTCGCTGCCATGTTTATGCCATTCTAGACACACTTGATTCCCTTACGGAGACATATCAATACATAGGTTTTAAGATTCTTACTAGTCAGATATATTCCTCTGCGGGAAATATGGGGTTTTGAGTCCCTTTCACTGAGGAAGGTGTAGGTCTTGTCTATTCCATAGTTGGTTTTTGGAACGGTACCTGTGCTTATATCAAACTCTGGTTTTATGCATCACCCCACCTCTCCTTCCCCCTTAAGCAGGCATAAGAGTCTTTTCTAAATGTGAGGCACTGTTCTCTTTCGTAACTCAGATCAAGTGTAGCCATGTTTACAGGATCTTCATAAGTGATAACTTATGATAAGTTTCTTTTTCTGTGTGACTTATTTCACTTAGAATCATCGTACCTGAATCCACCCATTTTGCTGCTACTGGTGTTATGACATTGATTTCATGGCTGAGGGATATTCCATCGTACGTAAGTACCACAATTTTTTGAACCATTTTTATATTTCCTGGGATATTTAAGGTGTACCCAAGTTGAGGTCCTTGTAAGCAGTGCAGCCCAAAATTTTGGGGTGGCTCTGTCTTATTGATTTTCAGTTTTTCCCAGGTATATTCCCTAGACTGGAAGTGCCCTTGGCTCTGTAGCTCTGTTGTTTACTTGTATTAGGGAACAAAATGCACTCCTCCAGAGAGGCAGTTGGCAATTTACATCCCGTCCATCAGCATAACAAGGCTCCCTGTTCTCCAGGACCAGTCTTGCCTTTCTGGTTTTTACACATTTTGTGGATGTCCCTTTTGACCGGTGGGAAGTGATACTTCTTTGTAGTGGAGATTTGCATTGCCCGCTTGCTTGCTTGGCCAAAAAGGGCGTATGCGTTTTCTCCTGAATATATTCAGGGGAAAACACATACGCCCTTTTTGACCAAGTGCATCATTGTCGAAGTTGTGCCCCTCTTCCTGTGCTTTAAAGGCGATTCCAACGTACCTCTTGAAATCTGTTTCCTGCTATTCTGCCTCGCTTTCAAGTCCACCTCGTTGCCTTCCCTCAACAGATTTTTGGACGATAGTTGTCCTTTATTACTCGGTCAGTTTGTGTATTGCTGTGCCCCTGAGCTCCATTTTTCAACTCGTTTTTGGTGAGCTGACCGCAAGTTCAAAATTTTGGTTCAGGATCTATACTGATTCCAGGTGGGTGGCTGAGACTTTGGTTAATTCTTCTTCCTGCCGGGAAATTACAGTGATATGTGCCCGTCCAAATGCCTGACAGCTACTCTCTCATTGGTTCTCCCTCTTCCCTTTCATCCTCTGCCAAATTGGCAACCTGTGCGAACCAGGAGGTTAAAGTGGCTGTCTCTCCAACTTGGGAGGTTGATAATAAAGCAGATGGAAAGTCAAACCGGAGCACCAGGAGAGGGACTATTCGTTGAGTTTTAGAAACCTTTCGTATTCACAGTGTGTCCGTTCTCTAGGATTCCCGTACATGTTATATCTGTAGTAATATTCCCTTCAACCTGGAGAGTTGGGACCCATGGAATGTGTGCCATGCATTATTGCTTTAAAGGGTCTGCATTTGCTCACCCAATCTCACCAATCCTCTCAGTCCCAAGTGTCCAGCCTTATGCCACATCCAGCTGTCATTGTAGATAGGGTCATTTCAGGTTTCATCAGAGACCCTGAAGGAATTGTAAAGAATTTCCCAGTTTTTTTGTTTTATTTTTGAAATTCCTTTTTATAGTGGGTTTGAGCTGATTCTCGCTGCCATATTTATCCCAGTCTAGACACACTTGATTCCCTTACGGAGACATATCAATACATAGGTTTTAAGATTCTTACTAGTCAGATATATTCCTCTGCGGGAAATATGGGGTTTTGAGTCCCTTTCACTGAGGAAGGTGTAGGTCTTGTCTATTCCATAGTTGGTTTTTGGAACGGTACCTGTGCTTATATCAAACTCTGGTTTTATGCATCACCCCACCTCTCCTTCCCCCTTAAGCAGGCATAAGAGTGTTTTCTAAATGTGAGACACTGTTCTCTTTCCTAACTCAGTTCAAGTGTAGCCATGTTTGCAGGATCTTCATAAGTGATATCTTATGATAAGTTTCTTTTTCTGTGTGACTTATTTCACTTAGAATCATCGTACCTGAACCCACCCATTTTGCTGCTACTGGTCTTATGACATTGATTTCATGGCTGAGGGATATTCCATCGTACGTAAGTACCACAATTTTTTGAACCATTTTTATATTTCCTGGGATATTTAAGGTGTACCCAAGTTGAGGTCCTTGTAAGCAGTGCAGCCCTAAATTTTGGGGTGGCTGTGTCTTTTTGATTTTCAGTTTTCCCAAGGTATATTCCCTAGACTGGAAGTGCCCTTGGCTCTGTAGCTCTGTTGTTTACTTGTTTTAGGGAACACAATGCACTCCTCCAGAGAGGCAGTTGGCAATTTACATCCCGCCCATCAGCATAACAAGGCTCCCTGTTCTCCAGGGCCTGTCTTGCCTTTCTGGATTTTACACATTTTGTGGATGTCCCTTTTGACCGGTGGGAAGTGATACTTCTTTGTAGTGCAGATTTGCATTGCCCGCTTGCTTGCTTGGCCAAAAAGGGCGTATGCGTTTTCTCCTGAATATATTCAGGAGAAAACGCATACGCCCTTTTTGGCCAAGTGCATCATTGTCGAAGTTGTGCCCCTCTTCCTGTGCTTTAAAGGCGATTCCAACGTACCTCTTGAAATCTGTTTCCTGCTATTCTGCCTCGCTTTCAAGTCCGCCTCGTTGCCTTCCCTCAACAGATTTTTGGACGATAGTTGTCCTTTATTACTCGGCCAGTTTGTGAATTGCTGTGCCCCTGAGCTCCATTTTTCAACTCGTTTTTGGTGAGCTGACCGCAAGTCCAAAATTTTGGTTCCGGATCTATACTGATTCCCGGTGGGTGGCTGAGACTTTGGTTAATTCTTCTTCCTGCCGGGAAATTACAGTGATATGTGCCCGTCCAAATGCCTAACAGCTACTCTCTCATTGGTTCTCCCTCTTCCCTTTCATCCTCTGCCAAATTGGCAACCTGTGCGAACCAGGAGGTTAAAGGGGCTGTCTCTCCAAGTTGGGAGGTTGATAATAAAGCAGATGGAAAGTCAAACTGGAGCACCAGGAGAGGCACTATTCGTTGAGTTTTAGAAACCTTTCGTATTCACAGTGTGTCCGTTCTCTAGGATTCCCGTACATGTTATATCTGTAGTAATATTCCCTTCAACCTGGAGAGTTGGGACCCATGGAATGTGTGCCATGCATTATTGCTTTAAAGGGTCTGCATTTGCTCACCCAATCTCACCAATCCTCTCAGTCCCAAGTGTCCAGCCTTATACCACATCCAGCTGTCATTGTAGATAGGGTCATTTCAGGTTTCATCAGAGACCCTGAAGGAATTGTAAAGAATTTCCCAGTTTTTTTGTTTTATTTTTGAAATTCCTTTTTATAGTGGGTTTGAGCTGATTCTCGCTGCCATGTTTATGCCAGTCTAGACACACTTGATTCCCTTACGGAGACATATCAATACATAGGTTTTAAGATTCTTACTAGTCAGATATATTCCTCTGCGGGAAATATGGGATTTTGAGTCCCTTTCACTGAGGAAGGTGTAGGTCTTGTCTATTCCATAGTTGGTTTTTGGAACGGTACCTGTGCTTATATCAAACTCTGGTTTTATGCATCACCCCACCTCTCCTTCCCCCTTAAGCAGGCATAAGAGTGTTTTCTAAATGTGAGACACTGTTCTCTTTCCTAACTCAGTTCAAGTGTAGCCATGTTTACAGGATCTTCATAAGTGATATCTTAGGATAAGTTTCTTTTTCTCTGTGACTTATTTCACTTAGAATCATCGTACCTGAATCCACCCATTTTACTGCTACTGGTCTTATGACATTGATTTCATGGCTGAGGGATATTCCATCGTACGTAAGTACCACAATTTTTTGAACCATTTTTATATTTCCTGGGATATTTAAGGTGTACCCAAGTTGAGGTCCTTATAAGCAGTGCAGCCCTAAATTTTGGAGTGGCTCTGTCTTATTGATTTTCAGTTTTCCCAAGGTATATTCCCTAGACTGGAAGTGCCCTTGGCTCTGTAGCTCTGTTCTTTACTTGTTTTAGGGAACACAGTGTACTCCTCCAGAGAGGCAGTTGGCAATTTACATCCCGCCCATCAGCATAACAAGGCTCCCTGTTCTCCAGGGCCTGTCTTGCCTTTCTGGTTTTTACACATTTTGTGGATGTCCCTTTTGACCGGTGGTAAGTGATACTTCTTTGTAGTGCAGATTTGCATTGCCCGATTGCTTGCTTGGCCAAAAAGGGCGTATGCGTTTTCTCCTGAATATATTCAGGAGAAAACGCATACGCCCTTTTTGGCCACGTGCATCATTGTCGAAGTTGTGCCCCTCATCCGGTGCTTTAAAGGCGATTCCAACGTACCTCTTGAAATCTGTTTCCTGCTATTCTGCCTCGCTTTCAAGTCCGCCTCGTTGCCTTCCCTCAACAGATTTTTGGACGATAGTTGTCCTTTATTACTCGGCCAGTTTGTGAATTGCTGTGCCCCTGAGCTCCATTTTTCAACTCGTTTTTGGTGAGCTGACCGCAGGTCCAAAATTTTGGTTCAGGACCTATGCTGGTTCCCGGTGGGGGGCTGAGACTTTGGTTAATTCTTCTTCCTGCCGGGAAATTACAGTGATATGTGCCCGTCCAAATGCCTAACAGCTACTCTCTCATTGGTTCTCCCTCTTCCCTTTAATCCTCTGCCAAATTGGCAACCAGTGCCAACCAGGAGGTTAAAGGGGCTGTCTCTCCAAGTTGGGAGGTTGATAGTAAAGCAGGTGGAAAGTCAAACCGGAGCACCAGGAGAGGGACTATTCGTTGAGTTTTAGAAACCTTTCGTATTCACAGTGTGTCCGTTCTCTAGGTTTCCCGTACATGTTATAACTGTGGTAATATTCCCTTCAGCCTGGAGAGTTGGGACCCATGGAATGTGTGCCAAGCACTATTGCTTTAAAGGTTCTGCATTGGTTCACCCAATCTCACCAATCCTCTCAGTCCAAAGTGTCCAGTCTTATGCCACATCCAGCTGTCGTTGTAGATAGGGTCATTCCAGGTTTCATCAGAGACCCTGAAGGAATTGTAAAGAATTTCCCAGTTTTTTTGTTTTGTTTTTGAAATTCCTTTTTATAGTGGGTGTGAGCTGATTCTCACTGCCATATTTACTCCATTCTAGACACACTTGATTCCCTTACGGAGACATATCAATACATAGGTTTTAAGATTCTTACTAGTCAGATATATTCCTCTGCGGGAAATATGGGGTTTTGAGTCCCTTTCACTGAGGAAGGTGTAGGTCTTGTCTATTCCATAGTTGGTTTTTGGAACGGTACCTGTGCTTATATCAAACTCTGGTTTTATGCATCACCCCACCTCTCCTTCCCCCTTAAGCAGGCATAAGAGTGTTTTCTAAATGTGAGACACTGTTCTCTTTCCTAACTCAGTTCAAGTGTAGCCATGTTTACAGGATCTTCATAAGTGATATCTTATGATAAGTTTCTTTTTCTGTGTGACTTATTTCACTTAGAATCATCGTACCTGAATCCACCCATTTTGCTGCTACTGGTCTTATGACATTGATTTCATGGCTGAGGGATATTCCATCGTACGTAAGTACCACAATTTTTTGAACCATGTTTATATTTTCTGGGATACTTAAGGTGTATCCAAGTTCATGTCCTTGTATGCAGTGCAGCCCTAAATTTTGGGGTGGCTCTGTCTTATTGATTTTCAGTTTTCCCAAGGTATATTCCCTAGGCTGGTAGTGCCCTTGGCTCTGTAGCTCTGTTCTTTACTTGTTTTAGGGAACAGAATGCACTCCTCCAGAGAGGCAGTTGGCAATTTACATCCCGCCCATCAGCATAACAAGGCTCCCTGTTCTCCAGGGCCTGTCTTGCCTTTCTTGTTCTTACACATTTTGTGGATGTCCGTTTTGACCGGTGGGAAGTGATACTTCTTTGTAGTGCAGATTTGCATTGCCCGCTTGCTTGCTTGGCCAAAAAGGGCGTATGCGTTTTCTCCTGAATATATTCAGGAGAAAACGCATACGCCCTTTTTGGCCAAGTGCATCATTGTCGAAGTTGTGCCCCTCTTCCTGTGCTTTAAAGGCGATTCCAACGTACCTCTTGAAATCTGTTTCCTGCTATTCTGCCTCGCTTTCAAGTCCGCCTCGTTGCCTTCCCTCAACAGATTTTTGGACGATAGTTGTCCTTTATTACTCGGCCAGTTTGTGAATTGCTGTGCCCCTGAGCTCCATTTTTCAACTCGTTTTTGGTGAGCTGACCGCAAGTCAAAAATTTTGGTTCAGGATCTATACCGATTCCCGGTGTGTGGCTGAGACTTTGGTTAATTCTTCTTCCTGCTGGGAAATTACAGTGATATGTGCCCGTCCAAATGCCTAACAGCTACTCTCTCATTGGTTCTCCCTCTTCCCTTTCATCCTCTGCCAAATTGGCAACCTGTGCGAACCAGGAGGTTAAAGGGGCTGTCTCTCCAAGTTGGGAGGTTGATAATAAAGCAGATGGAAAGTCAAACCGGAGCACCAGGAGAGGGACTATTCGTTGAGTTTTAGAAACCTTTCGTATTCACAGTGTGTCCGTTCTCTAGGATTCCCGTACATGTTATATCTGTAGTAATATTCCCTTCAACCTGGAGAGTTGGGACCCATGGAATGTGTGCCATGCATTATTGCTTTAAAGGGTCTGCATTTGCTCACCCAATCTCACCAATCCTCTCAGTCCCAAGTGTCCAGCCTTATGCCACATCCAGCTGTCATTGTAGATAGGGTCATTTCAGGTTTCATCAGAGACCCTGAAGGAATTGTAAAGAATTTCCCAGTTTTTTTGTTTTATTTTTGAAATTCCTTTTTATAGTGGGTTTGAGCTGATTCTCGCTGCCATATTTATCCCAGTCTAGACACACTTGATTCCCTTACGGAGACATATCAATACATAGGTTTTAAGATTCTTACTAGTCAGATATATTCCTCTGCGGGAAATATGGGGTTTTGAGTCCCTTTCACTGAGGAAGGTGTAGGTCTTGTCTATTCCATAGTTGGTTTTTGGAACGGTACCTGTGCTTATATCAAACTCTGGTTTTATGCATCACCCCACCTCTCCTTCCCCCTTAAGCAGGCATAAGAGTGTTTTCTAAATGTGAGACACTGTTCTCTTTCCTAACTCAGTTCAAGTGTAGCCATGTTTACAGGATCTTCATAAGTGATATCTTATGATAAGTTTCTTTTTCTGTGTGACTTATTACACTTAGAATCATCGTACCTGAACCCACCCATTTTGCTGCTACTGGTCTTATGACATTGATTTCATGGCTGAGGGATATTCCATCGTACGTAAGTACCACAATTTTTTGAACCATTTTTATATTTCCTGGGATATTTAAGGTGTACCCAAGTTGAGGTCCTTGTAAGCAGTGCAGCCCTAAATTTTGGGGTGGCTGTGTCTTTTTGATTTTCAGTTTTCCCAAGGTATATTCCCTAGACTGGAAGTGCCCTTGGCTCTGTAGCTCTGTTGTTTACTTGTTTTAGGGAACACAATGCACTCCTCCAGAGAGGCAGTTGGCAATTTACATCCCGCCCATCAGCATAACAAGGCTCCCTGTTCTCCAGGGCCTGTCTTGCCTTTCTGGATTTTACACATTTTGTGGATGTCCCTTTTGACCGGTGGGAAGTGATACTTCTTTGTAGTGCAGATTTGCATTGCCCGCTTGCTTGCTTGGCCAAAAAGGGCGTATGCGTTTTCTCCTGAATATATTCAGGAGAAAACGCATACGCCCTTTTTGGCCAAGTGCATCATTGTCGAAGTTGTGCCCCTCTTCCTGTGCTTTAAAGGCGATTCCAACGTACCTCTTGAAATCTGTTTCCTGCTATTCTGCCTCGCTTTCAAGTCCGCCTCGTTGCCTTCCCTCAACAGATTTTTGGACGATAGTTGTCCTTTATTACTCGGCCAGTTTGTGAATTGCTGTGCCCCTGAGCTCCATTTTTCAACTCGTTTTTGGTGAGCTGACCGCAAGTCCAAAATTTTGGTTCCGGATCTATACTGATTCCCGGTGGGTGGCTGAGACTTTGGTTAATTCTTCTTCCTGCCGGGAAATTACAGTGATATGTGCCCGTCCAAATGCCTAACAGCTACTCTCTCATTGGTTCTCCCTCTTCCCTTTCATCCTCTGCCAAATTGGCAACCTGTGCGAACCAGGAGGTTAAAGGGGCTGTCTCTCCAAGTTGGGAGGTTGATAATAAAGCAGATGGAAAGTCAAACTGGAGCACCAGGAGAGGCACTATTCGTTGAGTTTTAGAAACCTTTCGTATTCACAGTGTGTCCGTTCTCTAGGATTCCCGTACATGTTATATCTGTAGTAATATTCCCTTCAACCTGGAGAGTTGGGACCCATGGAATGTGTGCCATGCATTATTGCTTTAAAGGGTCTGCATTTGCTCACCCAATCTCACCAATCCTCTCAGTCCCAAGTGTCCAGCCTTATACCACATCCAGCTGTCATTGTAGATAGGGTCATTTCAGGTTTCATCAGAGACCCTGAAGGAATTGTAAAGAATTTCCCAGTTTTTTTGTTTTATTTTTGAAATTCCTTTTTATAGTG
The DNA here is from genome assembly GCF_949752795.1 of Hyperoodon ampullatus. Classification (NCBI taxonomy): domain Eukaryota; kingdom Metazoa; phylum Chordata; class Mammalia; order Artiodactyla; family Ziphiidae; genus Hyperoodon; species Hyperoodon ampullatus. Next base: position 746,817 of record NW_027641036.1, on the reverse strand, counting down.
GGTTTGAGCTGATTCTCGCTGCCATGTTTATGCCAGTCTAGACACACTTGATTCCCTTACGGAGACATATCAATACATAGGTTTTAAGATTCTTACTAGTCAGATATATTCCTCTGCGGGAAATATGGGATTTTGAGTCCCTTTCACTGAGGAAGGGGTAGGTCTTGTCTATTCCATAGTTGGTTTTTGGAACGGTACCTGTGCTTATATCAAACTCTGGTTTTATGCATCACCCCACCTCTCCTTCCCCCTTAAGCAGGCATAAGAGTGTTTTCTAAATGTGAGACACTGTTCTCTTTCCTAACTCAGTTCAAGTGTAGCCATGTTTACAGGATCTTCATAAGTGATATCTTAGGATAAGTTTCTTTTTCTCTGTGACTTATTTCACTTAGAATCATCGTACCTGAATCCACCCATTTTACTGCTACTGGTCTTATGACATTGATTTCATGGCTGAGGGATATTCCATCGTACGTAAGTACCACAATTTTTTGAACCATTTTTATATTTCCTGGGATATTTAAGGTGTACCCAAGTTGAGGTCCTTATAAGCAGTGCAGCCCTAAATTTTGGAGTGGCTCTGTCTTATTGATTTTCAGTTTTCCCAAGGTATATTCCCTAGACTGGAAGTGCCCTTGGCTCTGTAGCTCTGTTCTTTACTTGTTTTAGGGAACACAGTGTACTCCTCCAGAGAGGCAGTTGGCAATTTACATCCCGCCCATCAGCATAACAAGGCTCCCTGTTCTCCAGGGCCTGTCTTGCCTTTCTGGTTTTTACACATTTTGTGGATGTCCCTTTTGACCGGTGGTAAGTGATACTTCTTTGTAGTGCAGATTTGCATTGCCCGATTGCTTGCTTGGCCAAAAAGGGCGTATGCGTTTTCTCCTGAATATATTCAGGAGAAAACGCATACGCCCTTTTTGGCCACGTGCATCATTGTCGAAGTTGTGCCCCTCATCCGGTGCTTTAAAGGCGATTCCAACGTACCTCTTGAAATCTGTTTCCTGCTATTCTGCCTCGCTTTCAAGTCCGCCTCGTTGCCTTCCCTCAACAGATTTTTGGACGATAGTTGTCCTTTATTACTCGGCCAGTTTGTGAATTGCTGTGCCCCTGAGCTCCATTTTTCAACTCGTTTTTGGTGAGCTGACCGCAGGTCCAAAATTTTGGTTCAGGACCTATGCTGGTTCCCGGTGGGGGGCTGAGACTTTGGTTAATTCTTCTTCCTGCCGGGAAATTACAGTGATATGTGCCCGTCCAAATGCCTAACAGCTACTCTCTCATTGGTTCTCCCTCTTCCCTTTAATCCTCTGCCAAATTGGCAACCAGTGCCAACCAGGAGGTTAAAGGGGCTGTCTCTCCAAGTTGGGAGGTTGATAGTAAAGCAGGTGGAAAGTCAAACCGGAGCACCAGGAGAGGGACTATTCGTTGAGTTTTAGAAACCTTTCGTATTCACAGTGTGTCCGTTCTCTAGGTTTCCCGTACATGTTATAACTGTGGTAATATTCCCTTCAGCCTGGAGAGTTGGGACCCATGGAATGTGTGCCAAGCACTATTGCTTTAAAGGTTCTGCATTGGTTCACCCAATCTCACCAATCCTCTCAGTCCAAAGTGTCCAGTCTTATGCCACATCCAGCTGTCGTTGTAGATAGGGTCATTCCAGGTTTCATCAGAGACCCTGAAGGAATTGTAAAGAATTTCCCAGTTTTTTTGTTTTGTTTTTGAAATTCCTTTTTATAGTGGGTGTGAGCTGATTCTCACTGCCATATTTACTCCATTCTAGACACACTTGATTCCCTTACGGAGACATATCAATACATAGGTTTTAAGATTCTTACTAGTCAGATATATTCCTCTGCGGGAAATATGGGGTTTTGAGTCCCTTTCACTGAGGAAGGTGTAGGTCTTGTCTATTCCATAGTTGGTTTTTGGAACGGTACCTGTGCTTATATCAAACTCTGGTTTTATGCATCACCCCACCTCTCCTTCCCCCTTAAGCAGGCATAAGAGTGTTTTCTAAATGTGAGACACTGTTCTCTTTCCTAACTCAGTTCAAGTGTAGCCATGTTTACAGGATCTTCATAAGTGATATCTTATGATAAGTTTCTTTTTCTGTGTGACTTATTTCACTTAGAATCATCGTACCTGAATCCACCCATTTTGCTGCTACTGGTCTTATGACATTGATTTCATGGCTGAGGGATATTCCATCGTACGTAAGTACCACAATTTTTTGAACCATGTTTATATTTTCTGGGATACTTAAGGTGTATCCAAGTTCATGTCCTTGTATGCAGTGCAGCCCTAAATTTTGGGGTGGCTCTGTCTTATTGATTTTCAGTTTTCCCAAGGTATATTCCCTAGGCTGGTAGTGCCCTTGGCTCTGTAGCTCTGTTCTTTACTTGTTTTAGGGAACAGAATGCACTCCTCCAGAGAGGCAGTTGGCAATTTACATCCCGCCCATCAGCATAACAAGGCTCCCTGTTCTCCAGGGCCTGTCTTGCCTTTCTTGTTCTTACACATTTTGTGGATGTCCGTTTTGACCGGTGGGAAGTGATACTTCTTTGTAGTGCAGATTTGCATTGCCCGCTTGCTTGCTTGGCCAAAAAGGGCGTATGCGTTTTCTCCTGAATATATTCAGGAGAAAACGCATACGCCCTTTTTGGCCAAGTGCATCATTGTCGAAGTTGTGCCCCTCTTCCTGTGCTTTAAAGGCGATTCCAACGTACCTCTTGAAATCTGTTTCCTGCTATTCTGCCTCGCTTTCAAGTCCGCCTCGTTGCCTTCCCTCAACAGATTTTTGGACGATAGTTGTCCTTTATTACTCGGCCAGTTTGTGAATTGCTGTGCCCCTGAGCTCCATTTTTCAACTCGTTTTTGGTGAGCTGACCGCAAGTCAAAAATTTTGGTTCAGGATCTATACCGATTCCCGGTGTGTGGCTGAGACTTTGGTTAATTCTTCTTCCTGCTGGGAAATTACAGTGATATGTGCCCGTCCAAATGCCTAACAGCTACTCTCTCATTGGTTCTCCCTCTTCCCTTTCATCCTCTGCCAAATTGGCAACCTGTGCGAACCAGGAGGTTAAAGGGGCTGTCTCTCCAAGTTGGGAGGTTGATAATAAAGCAGATGGAAAGTCAAACCGGAGCACCAGGAGAGGGACTATTCGTTGAGTTTTAGAAACCTTTCGTATTCACAGTGTGTCCGTTCTCTAGGATTCCCGTACATGTTATATCTGTAGTAATATTCCCTTCAACCTGGAGAGTTGGGACCCATGGAATGTGTGCCATGCATTATTGCTTTAAAGGGTCTGCATTTGCTCACCCAATCTCACCAATCCTCTCAGTCCCAAGTGTCCAGCCTTATGCCACATCCAGCTGTCATTGTAGATAGGGTCATTTCAGGTTTCATCAGAGACCCTGAAGGAATTGTAAAGAATTTCCCAGTTTTTTTGTTTTATTTTTGAAATTCCTTTTTATAGTGGGTTTGAGCTGATTCTCGCTGCCATATTTATCCCAGTCTAGACACACTTGATTCCCTTACGGAGACATATCAATACATAGGTTTTAAGATTCTTACTAGTCAGATATATTCCTCTGCGGGAAATATGGGGTTTTGAGTCCCTTTCACTGAGGAAGGTGTAGGTCTTGTCTATTCCATAGTTGGTTTTTGGAACGGTACCTGTGCTTATATCAAACTCTGGTTTTATGCATCACCCCACCTCTCCTTCCCCCTTAAGCAGGCATAAGAGTGTTTTCTAAATGTGAGACACTGTTCTCTTTCCTAACTCAGTTCAAGTGTAGCCATGTTTACAGGATCTTCATAAGTGATATCTTATGATAAGTTTCTTTTTCTGTGTGACTTATTACACTTAGAATCATCGTACCTGAACCCACCCATTTTGCTGCTACTGGTCTTATGACATTGATTTCATGGCTGAGGGATATTCCATCGTACGTAAGTACCACAATTTTTTGAACCATTTTTATATTTCCTGGGATATTTAAGGTGTACCCAAGTTGAGGTCCTTGTAAGCAGTGCAGCCCTAAATTTTGGGGTGGCTGTGTCTTTTTGATTTTCAGTTTTCCCAAGGTATATTCCCTAGACTGGAAGTGCCCTTGGCTCTGTAGCTCTGTTGTTTACTTGTTTTAGGGAACACAATGCACTCCTCCAGAGAGGCAGTTGGCAATTTACATCCCGCCCATCAGCATAACAAGGCTCCCTGTTCTCCAGGGCCTGTCTTGCCTTTCTGGATTTTACACATTTTGTGGATGTCCCTTTTGACCGGTGGGAAGTGATACTTCTTTGTAGTGCAGATTTGCATTGCCCGCTTGCTTGCTTGGCCAAAAAGGGCGTATGCGTTTTCTCCTGAATATATTCAGGAGAAAACGCATACGCCCTTTTTGGCCAAGTGCATCATTGTCGAAGTTGTGCCCCTCTTCCTGTGCTTTAAAGGCGATTCCAACGTACCTCTTGAAATCTGTTTCCTGCTATTCTGCCTCGCTTTCAAGTCCGCCTCGTTGCCTTCCCTCAACAGATTTTTGGACGATAGTTGTCCTTTATTACTCGGCCAGTTTGTGAATTGCTGTGCCCCTGAGCTCCATTTTTCAACTCGTTTTTGGTGAGCTGACCGCAAGTCCAAAATTTTGGTTCCGGATCTATACTGATTCCCGGTGGGTGGCTGAGACTTTGGTTAATTCTTCTTCCTGCCGGGAAATTACAGTGATATGTGCCCGTCCAAATGCCTAACAGCTACTCTCTCATTGGTTCTCCCTCTTCCCTTTCATCCTCTGCCAAATTGGCAACCTGTGCGAACCAGGAGGTTAAAGGGGCTGTCTCTCCAAGTTGGGAGGTTGATAATAAAGCAGATGGAAAGTCAAACTGGAGCACCAGGAGAGGCACTATTCGTTGAGTTTTAGAAACCTTTCGTATTCACAGTGTGTCCGTTCTCTAGGATTCCCGTACATGTTATATCTGTAGTAATATTCCCTTCAACCTGGAGAGTTGGGACCCATGGAATGTGTGCCATGCATTATTGCTTTAAAGGGTCTGCATTTGCTCACCCAATCTCACCAATCCTCTCAGTCCCAAGTGTCCAGCCTTATACCACATCCAGCTGTCATTGTAGATAGGGTCATTTCAGGTTTCATCAGAGACCCTGAAGGAATTGTAAAGAATTTCCCAGTTTTTTTGTTTTATTTTTGAAATTCCTTTTTATAGTGGGTTTGAGCTGATTCTCGCTGCCATGTTTATGCCAGTCTAGACACACTTGATTCCCTTACGGAGACATATCAATACATAGGTTTTAAGATTCTTACTAGTCAGATATATTCCTCTGCGGGAAATATGGGATTTTGAGTCCCTTTCACTGAGGAAGGGGTAGGTCTTGTCTATTCCATAGTTGGTTTTTGGAACGGTACCTGTGCTTATATCAAACTCTGGTTTTATGCATCACCCCACCTCTCCTTCCCCCTTAAGCAGGCATAAGAGTGTTTTCTAAATGTGAGACACTGTTCTCTTTCCTAACTCAGTTCAAGTGTAGCCATGTTTACAGGATCTTCATAAGTGATATCTTAGGATAAGTTTCTTTTTCTCTGTGACTTATTTCACTTAGAATCATCGTACCTGAATCCACCCATTTTACTGCTACTGGTCTTATGACATTGATTTCATGGCTGAGGGATATTCCATCGTACGTAAGTACCACAATTTTTTGAACCATTTTTATATTTCCTGGGATATTTAAGGTGTACCCAAGTTGAGGTCCTTATAAGCAGTGCAGCCCTAAATTTTGGAGTGGCTCTGTCTTATTGATTTTCAGTTTTCCCAAGGTATATTCCCTAGACTGGAAGTGCCCTTGGCTCTGTAGCTCTGTTCTTTACTTGTTTTAGGGAACACAGTGTACTCCTCCAGAGAGGCAGTTGGCAATTTACATCCCGCCCATCAGCATAACAAGGCTCCCTGTTCTCCAGGGCCTGTCTTGCCTTTCTGGTTTTTACACATTTTGTGGATGTCCCTTTTGACCGGTGGGAAGTGATACTTCTTTGTAGTGCAGATTTGCATTGCCCGATTGCTTGCTTGGCCAAAAAGGGCGTATGCGTTTTCTCCTGAATATATTCAGGAGAAAACGCATACGCCCTTTTTGGCCACGTGCATCATTGTCGAAGTTGTGCCCCTCATCCGGTGCTTTAAAGGCGATTCCAACGTACCTCTTGAAATCTGTTTCCTGCTATTCTGCCTCGCTTTCAAGTCCGCCTCGTTGCCTTCCCTCAACAGATTTTTGGACGATAGTTGTCCTTTATTACTCGGCCAGTTTGTGAATTGCTGTGCCCCTGAGCTCCATTTTTCAACTCGTTTTTGGTGAGCTGACCGCAGGTCCAAAATTTTGGTTCAGGACCTATGCTGGTTCCCGGTGGGGGGCTGAGACTTTGGTTAATTCTTCTTCCTGCCGGGAAATTACAGTGATATGTGCCCGTCCAAATGCCTAACAGCTACTCTCTCATTGGTTCTCCCTCTTCCCTTTAATCCTCTGCCAAATTGGCAACCAGTGCCAACCAGGAGGTTAAAGGGGCTGTCTCTCCAAGTTGGGAGGTTGATAGTAAAGCAGGTGGAAAGTCAAACCGGAGCACCAGGAGAGGGACTATTCGTTGAGTTTTAGAAACCTTTCGTATTCACAGTGTGTCCGTTCTCTAGGTTTCCCGTACATGTTATAACTGTGGTAATATTCCCTTCAGCCTGGAGAGTTGGGACCCATGGAATGTGTGCCAAGCACTATTGCTTTAAAGGTTCTGCATTGGTTCACCCAATCTCACCAATCCTCTCAGTCCAAAGTGTCCAGTCTTATGCCACATCCAGCTGTCGTTGTAGATAGGGTCATTCCAGGTTTCATCAGAGACCCTGAAGGAATTGTAAAGAATTTCCCAGTTTTTTTGTTTTGTTTTTGAAATTCCTTTTTATAGTGGGTGTGAGCTGATTCTCACTGCCATATTTACTCCATTCTAGACACACTTGATTCCCTTACGGAGACATATCAATACATAGGTTTTAAGATTCTTACTAGTCAGATATATTCCTCTGCGGGAAATATGGGGTTTTGAGTCCCTTTCACTGAGGAAGGTGTAGGTCTTGTCTATTCCATAGTTGGTTTTTGGAACGGTACCTGTGCTTATATCAAACTCTGGTTTTATGCATCACCCCACCTCTCCTTCCCCCTTAAGCAGGCATAAGAGTGTTTTCTAAATGTGAGACACTGTTCTCTTTCCTAACTCAGTTCAAGTGTAGCCATGTTTACAGGATCTTCATAAGTGATATCTTATGATAAGTTTCTTTTTCTGTGTGACTTATTTCACTTAGAATCATCGTACCTGAATCCACCCATTTTGCTGCTACTGGTCTTATGACATTGATTTCATGGCTGAGGGATATTCCATCGTACGTAAGTACCACAATTTTTTGAACCATGTTTATATTTTCTGGGATACTTAAGGTGTATCCAAGTTCATGTCCTTGTATGCAGTGCAGCCCTAAATTTTGGGGTGGCTCTGTCTTATTGATTTTCAGTTTTCCCAAGGTATATTCCCTAGGCTGGTAGTGCCCTTGGCTCTGTAGCTCTGTTCTTTACTTGTTTTAGGGAACAGAATGCACTCCTCCAGAGAGGCAGTTGGCAATTTACATCCCGCCCATCAGCATAACAAGGCTCCCTGTTCTCCAGGGCCTGTCTTGCCTTTCTTGTTCTTACACATTTTGTGGATGTCCGTTTTGACCGGTGGGAAGTGATACTTCTTTGTAGTGCAGATTTGCATTGCCCGCTTGCTTGCTTGGCCAAAAAGGGCGTATGCGTTTTCTCCTGAATATATTCAGGAGAAAACGCATACGCCCTTTTTGGCCAAGTGCATCATTGTCGAAGTTGTGCCCCTCTTCCTGTGCTTTAAAGGCGATTCCAACGTACCTCTTGAAATCTGTTTCCTGCTATTCTGCCTCGCTTTCAAGTCCGCCTCGTTGCCTTCCCTCAACAGATTTTTGGACGATAGTTGTCCTTTATTACTCGGCCAGTTTGTGAATTGCTGTGCCCCTGAGCTCCATTTTTCAACTCGTTTTTGGTGAGCTGACCGCAAGTCAAAAATTTTGGTTCAGGATCTATAGCGATTCCCGGTGTGTGGCTGAGACTTTGGTTAATTCTTCTTCCTGCTGGGAAATTACAGTGATATGTGCCCGTCCAAATGCCTAACAGCTACTCTCTCATTGGTTCTCCCTCTTCCCTTTCATCCTCTGCCAAATTGGCAACCTGTGCGAACCAGGAGGTTAAAGGGGCTGTCTCTCCAAGTTGGGAGGTTGATAATAAAGCAGATGGAAAGTCAAACCGGAGCACCAGGAGAGGGACTATTCGTTGAGTTTTAGAAACCTTTCGTATTCACAGTGTGTCCGTTCTCTAGGATTCCCGTACATGTTATATCTGTAGTAATATTCCCTTCAACCTGGAGAGTTGGGACCCATGGAATGTGTGCCATGCATTATTGCTTTAAAGGGTCTGCATTTGCTCACCCAATCTCACCAATCCTCTCAGTCCCAAGTGTCCAGCCTTATGCCACATCCAGCTGTCATTGTAGATAGGGTCATTTCAGGTTTCATCAGAGACCCTGAAGGAATTGTAAAGAATTTCCCAGTTTTTTTGTTTTATTTTTGAAATTCCTTTTTATAGTGGGTTTGAGCTGATTCTCGCTGCCATATTTATCCCAGTCTAGACACACTTGATTCCCTTACGGAGACATATCAATACATAGGTTTTAAGATTCTTACTTTACTAGTCAGATATATTCCTCTGCGGGAAATAAGGGGTTTTGAGTCCCTTTCACTGAGGAAGGTGTAGGTCTTGTCTATTCCATAGCTGGTTTTTGGAACGGTACCTGTGCTTATATCAAACTCTGGTTTTATGCATCACCCCACCTCTCCTTCCCCCTTAAGCAGGCATAAGAGTGTTTTCTGAATGTGAGACACTGTTCTCTTTCCTAACTCAGTTCAAGTGTAGCCATGTTTACAGGATCTTCATAAGTGATATCTTATGATAAGTTTCTTTTTCTGTGTGACTTATTTCACTTAGAATCATCGTACCTGAATCCACCCATTTTGCTGCTACTGGTCTTATGACATTGATTTCATGGCTGAGGGATATTCCATCGTACGTAAGTACCACAATTTTTTGAACCATTTTTATATTTCCTGGGATATTTAAGGTGTATCCAAGTTGAGGTCCTTGTAAGCAGTGCAGCCCTAAATTTTGGGGTGGCTGTGTCTTTTTGATTTTCAGTTTTCCCAAGGTATATTCCCTAGACTGGAAGTGCCCTTGGCTCTGTAGCTCTGTTGTTTACTTGTTTTAGGGAACACAATGCACTCCTCCAGAGAGGCAGTTGGCAATTTACATCCCGCCCATCAGCATAACAAGGCACCCTGTTCTCCAGGGCCTGTCTTGCCTTTCTGGTTTTTACACATTTTGTGGATGTCCCTTTTGACTGGTGGGAAGTGATACTTCTTTGTAGCGCAGATTTGCATTGCCCGCTTGTTTGCTTGGCCAAAAAGGGCGTATGCGTTTTCTCCTGAATATATTCAGGAGAAAACGCATACGCCCTTTTTGGCCAAGTGCATCATTGTCGAAGTTGTGCCCCTCTTCCTGTGCTTTAAAGGTGATTCCAACGTACCTCTTGAAATCTGTTTCCTGCTATTCTGCCACGCTTTCAAGTCCTCCTCATTGCCTTCCCTCAACAGATTTTTGGACGATAGTTGTCCTTTATTACTCGGCCAGTTTGTGAATTGCTGTGCCCCTGAGCTCCATTTTTCAACTCGTTTTTGGTGAGCTGACCGCAAGTCCAAAATTTTGTTTCAGGATCTATACTGATTCCCGGTGCGTGGCTGAGACTTTGGTTAATTCTTCTTCCTGCCGGGAAATTACAGTGATATGTGCCCGTCCAAATGCCTAACAGCTACTCTCTCATTGGTTCTCCCTCTTCCCTTTCATCCTCTGCCAAATTGGCAACCTGTGCGAACCAGGAGGTTAAAGGGGCTGTCTCTCCAAGTTGGGAGGTTGATAATAAAGCAGATGGAAAGTCAAACCGGAGCACCAGGAGAGGGACTATTCGTTGAGTTTTAGAAACCTTTCGTATTCACAGTGTGTCCGTTCTCTAGGATTCCCGTACATGTTATATCTGTAGTAATATTCCCTTCAACCTGGAGAGTTGGGACCCATGGAATGTGTGCCATGCATTATTGCTTTAAAGGGTCTGCATTTGCTCACCCAATCTCACCAATCCTCTCAGTCTCAAGAGTCCAGCCTTATGCCACATCCAGCTGTCATTGTAGATAGGGTCATTTCAGGTTTCATCAGAGACCCTGAAGGAATTGTAAAGAATTTCCTAGTTTTTTTTGTTTTGTTTTTGAAATTCCTTTTTATAGTGGGTTTGAGCTGCTTCTCGCTGCCATGTTTATGCCAGTCTAGACACACTTGATTCCCTTATGGAGACATATCAATACATAGGTTTTAAGATTCTTACTAGTCAGATATAATCCTCTGCGGGAAATATGGGGTTTTGAGTCCCTTTCACTGAGGAAGGTGTAGGTCTTGTCTATTCCATAGTTGGTTTTTGGAACGGTACCTGTGCTTATATCAAACTCTGGTTTTATGCATCACCCCACCTCTCCTTCCCCCTTAAGCAGGCATAAGAGTGTTTTCTAAATGTGAGACACTGTTCTCTTTCCTAACTCAGTTCAAGTGTAGCCATGTTTACAGGATCTTCATAAGTGATATCTTATGATAAGTTTCTTTTTCTGTGTGACTTATTTCACTTAGAATCATCGTACCTGAATCCACCCATTTTGCTGCTACTGGTCTTATGACATTGATTTCATGGCTGAGGGATATTCCATCGTACGTAAGTACCACAATTTTTTGAACCATTTTTATATTTCCTGGGATATTTAAGGTGTACCCAAGTTGAGGTCCTTGTAAGCAGTGCAGCCCTAAATTTTGGGGTGGCTGTGTCTTTTTGATTTTCAGTTTTCCCAAGGTATATTCCCTAGACTGGAAGTGCCCTTGGCTCTGTAGCTCTGTTGTTTACTTGTTTTAGGGAACACAATGCACTCCTCCAGAGAGGCAGTTGGCAATTTACATCCCGCCCATCAGCATAACAAGGCTCCCTGTTCTCCAGGGCCTGTCTTGCCTTTCTGGTTTTTACACATTTTGTGGATGTCCCTTTTGACCGGTGGGAAGTGATACTTCTTTGTAGTGCAGATTTGCATTGCCCGCTTGCTTGCTTGGCCAAAAAGGGCGTATGCGTTTTCTCCTGAATATATTCAGGAGAAAACGCATACGCCCTTTTTGGCCAAGTGCATCATTGTCGAAGTTGTGCCCCTCTTCCTGTGCTTTAAAGGCGATTCCAACGTACCTCTTGAAATCTGTTTCCTGCTATTCTGCCTCGCTTTCAAGTCCGCCTCGTTGCCTTCCCTCAACAGATTTTTGGGCGATAGTTGTCCTTTATTACTCGGCCAGTTTGTGAATTGCTGTGCCCCTGAGCTCCATTTTTCAACTCGTTTTTGGTGAGCTGACCGCAAGTCCAAAATTTTGGTTCCGGATCTATACTGATTCCCGGTGGGTGGCTGAGACTTTGGTTAATTCTTCTTCCTGCCGGGAAATTACAGTGATATGTGCCCGTCCAAATGCCTAACAGCTACTCTCTCATTGGTTCTCCCTCTTCCCTTTCATCCTCTGCCAAATTGGCAACCTGTGCGAACCAGGAGGTTAAAGGGGCTGTCTCTCCAAGTTGGGAGGTTGATAATAAAGCAGATGGAAAGTCAAACCGGAGCACCAGGAGAGGGACTATTCGTTGAGTTTTAGAAACCTTTCGTATTCACAGTGTGTCCGTTCTCTAGGATTCCCGTACATGTTATATCTGTAGTAATATTCCCTGCAACCTGGAGAGTTGGGACCCATGGAATGTGTGCCATGCATTATTGCTTTAAAGGGTCTGCATTTGCTCACCCAATCTCACCAATCCTCTCAGTCCCAAGTGTCCAGCCTTATGCCACATCCAGCTGTCATTGTAGATAGGGTCATTTCAGGTTTCATCAGAGACCCTGAAGGAATTGTAAAGAATTTCCCAGTTTTTTTGTTTTGTTTTTGAAATTCCTTTTTATAGTGGGTTTGAGCTGATTCTCGCTGCCATGTTTATGCCAGTCTAGACACACTTGATTCCCTTACGGAGACATATCAATACATAGGTTTTAAGATTCTTACTAGTCAGATATATTCCTCTGCGGGAAATATGGGATTTTGAGTCCCTTTCACTGAGGAAGGTGTAGGTCTTGTCTATTCCATAGTTGGTTTTTGGAACGGTACCTGTGCTTATATCAAACTCTGGTTTTATGCATCACCCCACCTCTCCTTCCCCCTTAAGCAGGCATAAGAGTGTTTTCTAAATGTGAGACTCTGTTCTCTATCCTAACTCAGTTCAAGTGTAGCCATGTTTACAGGATCTTCATAAGTGATATCTTATGATAAGTTTCTTTTTCTCTGTGACTTATTTCACTTAGAATCACCGTACCTGAATCCACCCATTTTACTGCTACTGCTCTTAAGACATTGATTTCATGGCTGAGGGATATTCCATCGTACGTAAGTACCACAATTTTTTGAACCATTTTTATATTTCCTGGGATATTTAAGGTGTACCCAAGTTGAGGTCCTTATAAGCAGTGCAGCCCTAAATTTTGGAGTGGCTCTGTCTTATTGATTTTCAGTTTTCCCAAGGTATATTCCCTAGACTGGAAGTGCCCTTGGCTCTGTAGCTCTGTTCTTTACTTGTTTTAGGGAACACAATGTACTCCTCCAGAGAGGCAGTTGGCAATTTACATCCCGCCCATCAGCATAACAAGGCTCCCTGTTCTCCAGGGCCTGTCTTGCCTTTCTGGTTTTTACACATTTTGTGGATGTCCCTTTTGACCGGTGGTAAGTGATACTTCTTTGTAATGCAGATTTGCATTGCCCGATTGCTTGCTTGGCCAAAAAGGGCGTATGCGTTTTCTCCTGAATATATTCAGGAGAAAACGCATACGCCCTTTTTGGCCACGTGCATCATTGCCGAAGTTGTGCCCCTCATCCGGTGCTTTAAAGGTGATTCCAACGTACCTCTTGAAATCTGTTTCCTGCTATTCTGCTTCCCATTCAAGTCCGCCTCGTTGCCTTCCCTCAACAGATTTTTGGACGATAGTTGTCCTTTATTACTCGGCCAGTTTGTGAATTGCTGTGCCCCTGAGCTCCATTTTTCAACTCGTTTTTGGTGAGCTGACCGCAGGTCCAAAATTTTGGTTCAGGATCTATGCTGGTTCCCGGTGGGGGGCTGAGACTTTGGTTAATTCTTCTTCCTGCCGGGAAATTAGAGTGATATGTGCCCGTCCAAATGCCTAACAGCTACTCTCTCATTGGTTCTCCCTCTTCCCTTTCATCCTCTGCCAAATTGGCAACCTGTGCGAACCAGGAAGTTAAAGGGGCTGTCTCTCCAAGTTGGGAGGTTGATAGTAAAGCAGGTGGAAAGTCAAACCGGAGCACCAGGAGAGGGACTATTCGTTGAGTTTTAGAAACCTTTCGTATTCACAGTGTGTCCGTTCTCTAGGTTTCCCGTACATGTTATTAATGTAGTAATATTTCCTTCAACCTGGAGAGTTGGGACCCATGGAATGGGTGCCATGCATTAATGCTTTAAAGGTTCCGCATTTGTTCACCCAATCTCACCAATCCTCTCAGTCCAAGTGTCCCGCCTTATGCCACATCCAGCTGTCATTGTAGATAGGGTCAGTCCAGGTTTCATCAGAGACTCTGAAGGAATTGTAAAGAATTTCCCAGGTTTTTGTTTTGTTTTTGAAATTCCTTTTTATAGTGGGTTTGAGCTGATTCTCGCTGCCATGTTTATGCCAGTCTAGACACACTTGGTTCCCTTACGGAGACATATCAATACATAGGTTTTAAGATTCTTACTAGTCAGATATATTCCTCTGCGGGAAATATGGGGTTTTGAGTCCCTTTCACTGAGGAAGGTGTAGGCCTTGCCTATTCCATAGTTGGTTTTTGGAACGGTACCTCTGCTTATATCAAACTCTGGTTTTATGCATCACCCCACCTCTCCTTCCCCCTTAAGCAGGCATAAGAGTGTTTTCTAAATGTGAGACACTGTTCTCTTTCCTAACTCAGTTCAAGTGTAGACATGTTTACAGGATCTTCATAAGTGATATCTTATGATAAGTTTCTTTTTCTCTGTGACTTATTTCACTTAGAATCATCGTACCTGAATCCACCCATTTTGCTGCTACTGGTCTTATGACATTGATTTCATGGCTGAGGGATATTCCATCGTATGTAAGTACCACAATTTTTTGAACCATTTTTATATTTAGTGGGATATTTAAGGTGTACCGAAGTTGAGGTCCTTGTAAGCAGTGCAGCCCTAAATTTTGGGGTGGCTGTGTCTTTTTGATTTTCAGTTTTCCCAAGGTATATTCCCTAGACTGGAAGTGCCCTTGGCTCTGTAGCTCTGTTCTTTACTTGTTTTAGGGAACACAATGTACTCCTCCAGAGAGGCAGTTGGCAATTTACATCCCGCCCATCAGCATAACAAGGCTCCCTGTTCTCCATGGCCTGTCTTGCCTTTCTGGTTTTTACACATTTTGTGGATGTCCCTTTTGACCGGTGGGAAGTGATACTTCTTTGTAGTGCAGATTTGCATTGCCCGCTTGCTTGCTTGGCCAAAAAGGGCGTATGCGTTTTCTCCTGAATATATTCAGGAGAAAACGCATACGCCCTTTTTGGCCACGTGCATCATTGTCGAAGTTGTGCCCCTCATCCGGTGCTTTAAAGGCGATTCCAACGTACCTCTTGAAATCTGTTTCCTGCTATTCTGCCTCGCTTTCAAGTCCGCCTCGTTGCCTTCCCTCAACAGATTTTTGAACGATAGTTGTCCTTTATTACTCAGCCAGTTTGTGAATTGCTGTGCCCCTGAGCTCCATTTTTCAACTCGTTTTTGGTGTGCTGACCGCAAGTCCAAAATTTTGGTTCAGGACCTCTGCTGGTTCCTGGTGGGGGGCTCAGACTTTGGTTAATTCTTCTTCCTGCCGGGAACTTACAGTGATATGTGCCCGTCCAAATGCCTAACAGCTACTCTCTCATTGGTTCTCCCTCTTCCCTTTCATCCTCTGCCAAATTGGCAACCTGTGCGAACCAGGAGGTTAAAGGGGCTGTCTCTCCAAGTTGGGAGGTTGATAGTAAAGCAGGTGGAAAGTCAAACCGGAGTACCAGGAGAGGGACTATTCGTTGAGTTTTAGAAACCTTTCGTATTCACAGTGTGTCCGTTCTCTAGGTTTCCCGTACATGTTATATCTGTAGTAATATTCCCTTCAACCTGGAGAGTTGGGACCCATGGAATGTGTGCCATGCACTATTGCTTTAAATGGTCTGCATTTGTTCACCCAATCTCACCAATCCTCTCAGTCCAAAGTGTCCAATCTTATGCCACATCCAGCTGTCGTTGTAGATAGGGTCATTCCAGGGTTCATCAGAGACCCTGAAAGAATTGTAAAGAATTTCCCAGTTTTTTTGTTTTGTTTTTGAAATTCCTTTTTATAGTGGATTTGAGCTGATTCTCGCTGCCATGTTTATGCCTGTCTAGACACACTTGATTCCCTTACGGAGACATATCAATACATAGGGTTTAAGATTCTTACTAGTCAGATATATTCCTCGGCGGGAAATATGGGGTTTTGAGTCCCTTTCACTGAGGAAGGTGTAGGTCTTGTCTATTCCATAGTTGGTTTTTGGAACGGTACCTATGCTTATATCAAACTCTGGTTTTATGCATCACCCCACCTCTCCTTCCCATTTAAGCAGGCATAACAGTGTTTTCTAAATGTGAGACACTGTTCTCTTTCCTAACTCAGTTCAAGTGTAGCCATGTTTACAGGGTCTTCATAAGTGATATCTTATGATAAGTTTCTTTTTCTGTGTGACTTATTTCACTTAGAATCATCGTACCTGAATCCACCCATTTTGCTGCTACTGTTCTTATGACATTGATTTCATGGCTGAGGGATATTCCATCGTACGTAAGTACCACAATTTTTTTAACCATTTTTATATTTCCTGGGATATTTAAGGTGTACCCAAGTTGAGGTCCTTGTAAGCAGTGCAGCCCTAAATTTTGGGGTGGCTGTGTCTTATTGATTTTCAGTTTTCCCAAGGTATATTCCCTAGACTGGAAGTGCCCTTGGCTCTGTAGCTCTGTTCTTTACTTGTTTTAGGGAACACAATGTACTCCTCCAGAGCCGCAGTTGGCAATTTACATCCCGCCCATCAGCATAACAAGGCTCCCTGTTCTCCAGGGCCTGTCTTGCCTTTCTGGTTTTTACACATTTTGTGGATGTCCCTTTTGACCGGTGGGAAGTGATACTTCTTTGTAGTGCAGATTGGCATTGCCCGCTTGCTTGCTTGGCCAAAAAGGGCGTATGCGTTTTCTCCTGAATATATTCAGGAGAAAACGCATACGCCCTTTTTGGCCAAGTGCATCATTGTCGAAGTTGTGCCCCTCTTCCTGTGCTTTAAAGGCGATTCCAACGTACCTCTTGAAATCTGTTTCCTGCTATTCTGCCTCGCTTTCAAGTCCACCTCGTTGCCTTCCCTCAACAGATTTTTGGACGATAGTTGTCCTTTATTACTCGGCCAGTTTGTGAATTGCTGTGCCCCTGAGCTCCATTTTTCAACTCGTTTTTGTTGAGCTGACCGCAAGTCCAAAATTTTGGTTCAGGACCTATACTGGTTCCCGGTGGGGGGCTGAGACTTTGGTTAATTCTTCTTCCTGCCGGGAATTTAGATTGATATGTGCCCGTCCAAATGCCTAACAGCTACTCTCTCATTGGTTCTCCCTCTTCCCTTTCATCCTCTGCCAAATTGGAAACCTATGCGAACCAGGAGGTTAAAGAGGCTGTCTCTCCAAGTTGGGAGGTGGATAGTAAAGCAGATGGAAAGTCAAACCGGAGCACCAGGAGAGGGACTATTCGTTGAGTTTTAGAAACCATTCGTATTCACAGTGTGTCCGTTCTCTAGGTTTCCCGTACATGTTATAACTGTAGTAATATTCCCTTCAACCTGAAGAGTTGGGACCCATGGAACGGGTGCCATGCATTATTGCTTTAAAGGGTCTGCATTTGCTCACCCAATCTCACCAATCCCCTCAGTCCCAAGTGTCCAGCCTTTTGCCATATCCAGCTGTCTTTGTAGATAGGGTCATTCCAGGTTTCATCATTCACCCTGAAGTAACTGTAAAGAATTTCCCAGTTTTTTTGCTTTGTTTTTGAAATTCCTTTTTATAGTGGGTTTGAGCTGATTCTCGCTGCCATGTTTCAGCCAGTCTAGACACACTTGATTCCCTTATGGAGACATATCAATACATAAGTTTTAAGATTCTTACTAGTCAGATATATTCCTCTGCGGGAAATATGGGGTTTTGAGTCCCTTTCACTGAGGAAGGTGTAGGTCTTGTCTATTCCATAGTTGGTTTTTGGAACGGTACCTGTGCTTATATCAAACTCTGGTTTTATACATCACCCCACCTCTCCTTCCCCCTTAAGCAGGCATAAGAGTGTTTTCTAAATGTGAGACACTGATCTCTTTCCTAACTCAGTTCAAGTGTAGCCATGTTTACAGGATCTTCATAAGTGATATCTTATGATAAGTTTCTATTTCTCTGTGACTTATTTCACTTAGAATCATCGTACCTGAATCCACCCATTTTGCTGCTACTGGTCTTATGACATTGATTTCATGGCTGAGGGATATTCCATCGTACGTAAGTACCACAATTTTTTGAACCATTTTTATATTTCCTGGGATATTTAAGGTGTACCCAAGTTGAGGTCCTTGTAAGCAGTGCAGCCGTAAATTTTGGTGTGGCTCTGTCTTATTGATTTTCAGTTTTCCCAACGTATATTCCCTAGACTGGAAGTGCCCTTGGCTCTGTAGCTCTGTTGTTTACTTGTTTTGGGAACACAATGTACTCCTCCAGAGAGGCAGTTGGCAATGTACATGCCGCCCATCAGCATAACAGGGCTCCCTGTTCTCCAGGGCCTGTCTTGCCTTTCTTGATTTTACACATTTTGTGGATGTCCCTTTTGACCGGTGGGAAGTGATACTTCTTTGTAGTGCCGATTTGCATTGCCCGCTTGCTTGCTTGGCCAAAAAGGGCGTATGCCTTTTCTCCTGAATATATTCCGGAGAAAACGCATACGCCTTTTTGGCCAAGTGCATCATTGTCGAAGTTGTGCCCCTCTTCCTGTGCTTTAAAGGCGATTCCAACGTACCTCTTGAAATCTGTTTCCTGCTATTCTGCCTCGCTTTCAAGTCCACCTCGTTGCCTTCCCTCAACAGATTTTTGGATGATAGTTGCCCTTTATTAATCGGCCAGTTTGTGTATTGCTGTGCCCCTGAGCTCCATTTTTCAACTCGTTTTTGGTGAGCTGATCGCAAGTCCAAAATTTTGGTTCAGGAACTATGCTGGTTCCCGGTGGGCGGCTGAGACTTTGGTTAATTCTTCTTCCTGCCAGGAAGTTAGAGTGATATGTGCCCGTCCAAATGCCTAACAGCTACTCTCTCATTGGTTCTCCCACTTCCCTTTCATCCTCTGCCAAATTGGCAACCTGTGCGAACCAGGAGGTTAAAGGGGCTGTCTCTCCAAGTTGGGAGGTTGATAGTAAAGCAGATGGAAAGTCAAACCGGAGCACCAGGAGAGGGAGTATTCGTTGAGGTTTAGAAACCTTTCGTATTCACAGTGTGTCCGTTCTCTAGGTTTCCCGTGCAAGTTATAACTGTAGTAATATTCCCTTCAACCTGGAGAGTTGGGACCCATGGAATGGGTGCCATGCATTATTGCTTAAATGGTCTGCATTTGCTCACCCAATCTCACCAATCCTGTCAGTCCCAAATGTCCAGCCTTATGCCACATCCAGCTGTCGTTGTAGATAGGGTCATTCCAGGTTTCCTCAGAGACCCTGAAGGAATTGTAAAGAATTTCCCAGTGTTTTTGTTTTGTTTTTGAAATTCCTTTTTATAATGGGTTTGACCTGATTCTCGCTGCCATGTTTATGCCAGTCTAGACACACTTGATTCCCTTACGGAGACATATCAATACATAGGTCTTAAGATTCTTACTAGTCAGATATATTCCTCTGCGGGAAATATGGGGTTTTGAGTCCCTTTCACTGAGGAAGGTGTAGGTCTTGTCTATTCCATAGTTGGTTTTTGGAATGGTACTTGTGCTTATATCAAACTCTGGTTTTATGCATCACCCCACCTCTCCTTCCCACTTAAGCAGGCATACGAGTGTTTTCTAAATGTGAGACACTGTTCTCTTTCCTAACTCAGTTCAAGTGTAGCCATGTTTACAAGATCTTCATAAGTGATATCTTATGATAAGTTTCTTTTTCTCTGTGACTTATTTCACTTAGAATCATCGTACCTGAATCCACCCATTTTGCTGCTACTGGTCTTATGACATTGATTTCATGGCTGAGGGATATTCCATCGTACGTAAGTACCATAGTTTTTTGAACCATTTTTATATTTCCTGGGATATTTAAAGTGTACCCAAGTTGAGGTCCTTGTAAGCAGTGCAGCCCTAAATTTTGGGGTGGCTCTGTCTTATAGAATTTCAGTTTTCCCAAGGTTTATTCCCTAGACTGGAAGTGCCCTTGGCTCTGTAGCTCTGTTCTTTACTTGTTTTAGGGAACACAATGTACTCCTCCAGAGAGGCAGTTGGCAATTTACATCCCGCCCATCAGCATAAAAAGACTCCCTGTTCTCCAAGGCCTGTCTTGCCTTTCTGGTTTTTACACATTTTGTGGATGTCCCTTTTGACCGGAGGGAGGTGATACTTCTTTGTAGTGCAGATTTGCATTGCCCGCTTGCTTGCTTGGCCAAAAAGGGCATATGCGTTTTCTCCTGAATATATTCAGGAGAAAACGCATACGCCCTTTTTGGCCAAGTGCATCATTGTCGAAGTTGTGCCCCTCTTCCTGTGCTTTATAGGGGATTCCAACGTACCTGTTGAAATCTGTTTCCTGTTATTCTGCCTCGCTTTCAAGTCCGCCTCGTTGCCTTCCCTCAACAGATTTTTGGACGATAGTTGTCCTTTATTACTTGGCCAGTTTGTGAATTGCTGTGCCCCTGAGCTCCATTTTTCAACTCGTTTTTGGTGAGCTGACCGCAAGTCCAAAATTTTGGTTCAGGACCTATGCTGGTTCCCGGTGGGGGGCTGAGACTTTGGTTAATTCTTCTTCCTGCCGGGAAATTACAGTGATATGTGCCCGTCCAAATGCCTAACAGCTACTCTCTCATTGGTTCTCCCTCTTCCCTTTCATCCTCTGCCAAATTGGCAACCTGTGCGAACCAGGAGGTTAAAGGGGCTGTCTCTCCAAGTTGGGAGGTTGATAGTAAAGCAGATGGAAAGTCAAACTGGAGCACGAGGAGAGGGACTATTAGTTGAGGTTTAGAAACCTTTCGTATTCACAGTGTGTCCGTTCTCTAGGTTTCCCGTACAAGTTATAACTGTAGTAATATTCCCTTCAACCTGGAGAGTTGGGACCCATGGAATGTGTGCCATGCATTATTGCTTTAAAGGGTCTGCATTTGCTCACCCAATCTCACCAATCCTGTCAGTCCCAAGTGTCCAGCCTTATGCCACATCCAGCTGTCGTTGTAGATAGGGTCATTCCAGGTTTCATCAGAGACCCTGAAGGAATTGTAAAGAATTTCCCAGTTTTTTTGTTTTGTTTTTGAAATTCCTTTTTATAGTGGGTTTGAGCTGATTCTCGCTGCCATGTTTATGCCAGTCTAGACACACTTGATTCCCTTACGGAGACATATCAATACATAGGTTTTAAGATTCTTACTAGTCAGATATATTCCTCTGCGGGAAATATGGGGGTTTGAGTCCCTTTCACTGAGGAAGGTGTAGGTCTTGTCTATTCCATAGTTGGTTTTTGGAATGGTACTTGTGCTTATATCAAACTCTGGTTTTATGCATCACCCCACCTCTCCTTCCCCCTTAAGCAGGCATAAGAGTGTTTTCTAAATGTGAGACACTGTTCTCTTTCCTAACTCAGTTCAAGTGTAGCCATGATTACAAGATCTTCATAAGTGATATCTTATGATAAGTTTCTTTTTCTCTGTGACTTATTTCACTTAGAATCATCGTACCTGAATCCACCCATTTTGCTGCTACTGGTCTTATGACATTGATTTCATGGCTGAAGGATATTCCATCGTACGTAAGTACCACAATTTTTTGAACCATTTTTATATTTCCTGGGATATTTAAGGTGTACCCAAGTTGAGGTCCTTGTAAGCAGTGCAGCCCTAAATTTTGGGGTGGCTCTGTCTTATTGATTTTCAGTTTTCCCAAGGTATATTCCCTAGACTGGAAGTGCCCTTGGCTCTGTAGCTCTGTTGTTTACTTGTTTTAGGGAACACAATGCACTCCTCCAGAGAGGCAGTTGGCAATTTACATCCCGCCCATCAGCATAACAATGCTCCCTGTTCTCCAGGGCCTGTCTTGCCAGTCTGGTTTTTACACATTTTGTGGATGTCCCCTTTGACCGGTGGGAAGTGATACTTCTTTGTAGTGCAGATTTGCATTGCCTGCTTGCTTGCTTGGCCAAAAAGGGCGTATGCGTTTTCTCCTGAATATATTCAGGAGAAAACGCATATGCCCTTTTTGGCCAAGTGCATCATTGTCGAAGTTGTGCCCCTGCCCTTTTTGGCCAAGTGCATCATTGTCGAAGTTGTGCCCCTCTTCCTGTGCTTTAAAGGCGATTCCAGCGTACCTCTTGAAATCTGTTTCCTGCTATTCTGCCTCGCTTTCAAGTCCGCCTCGTTGCCTTCCCTCTACAGATTTTTGGACGATAGTTGTCCTTTATTACTCGGCCAGTTTGTGAATTGCTGTGCCCCTGAGCTCCATTTTTCAACTCGTTTTTGGTGAGCGGACCGCAAGTCCAAAATTTTGGTTCAGGAACTGTGCTGGTTCCCGGTGGGGGGCTGAGACTTTGGTTAACTCTTCTTCCTGCCGGGAAGTTAGAGTGATATGTGACCGTCCAAATGCCTAACAGCTACTCTCTCATGGGTTCTCCCACTTCCCTTTCATCCTCTGCCAAATTGGCAACCTGTGCGAACCCGGAGGTTAAAGGGGCTGTCTCTCCAAGTTGGGAGGTTGATAGTAAAGAAGATGGAAAGTCAAACCGGAGCACCAGGAGAGGGACTATTCGTTGAGTTTTAGAAACCTTTCGTATTCACAGTTTGTCCGTTCTCTATGTTTCCCGTACATGTTATAACTGTAGTAATATTCCCTTCAACCTGGAGAGTTGGGACCCATGGAATGGGTGCCATGCATTATTGCTTTAAAGGGTCTGCATTTGCTCACCCAATCTCACCAATCCTGTCAGTCCCAAGTGTCCAGCCTTATGCCACCTCCAGCTGTCGTTGTAGATAGGGTCATTCCAGGTTTCATCAGAGACCCTGAAGGAATTATAAGAATTTCCCAGTTTTTTTGTTTTGTTTTTGAAATTCCTTTTTATAGTGGGTTTGAGCTGATTCTCGCTGCCATGTTTATGCCAGTCTAGACACAATTGATTCCCTTACAGAGACATATCAATACATAGGTTTTAAGATTCTTACTAGTCAGATATATTCCTCTGTGGGAAATATGGGGTTTTGAGTCCCTTTCACTGAGGAAGGTGTACGTCTTTTATATTCCATAGTTGGTTTTTGGAACGGTACCTATGCTTATATCAAACTCTGGTTTTATGCATCACCCCACCTCTCCTTCCCCCTTAAGCAGGCATAAGAGTGTTTTCTAAATGTGAGACACTGTTCTCTTTCCTAACTCAGTTCAAGTGTAGCCATGTTTACAGGATCTTCATAAGTGATATCTTATGATAAGTTTCTTTTTCTGTGTGACATATTTCACTTAGAATCATCGTACCTGAATCCACCCATTTTGCTGCTACTCGTCTTATGACATTGATTTCATGGCTGAGGGATATTCCATCGTACGTAAGTACCACAAGTTTTTGAAGCATTTTAATATTTCCTGGAATATTTAAGGTGTACCCAAGTTGAGGTCCTTGTAAGCAGTGCAGCCCTAAATTTTGGGGTGGCTCTGTCTTATTGATTTTCAGTTTTCGCAAGGTATATTCCCTAGACTGGAAGTGCCCTTGGCTCTGTAGCTCTGTTGTTTACTTGTTTTAGGGAACACAATGCACTCCTCCAGAGAGGCAGTTGGCAATTTACATCCCGCCCATCAGCATAACAAGGCTCCCTGTTCTCCAGGTCCTGTCTTGCCTTTCTGGTTTTTACACATTTTGTGGATGTCCCTTTTGACCGGTGGGAGGTGATACTTCTTTTTAGTGCAGATTTGCATTGCCCGCTTGCTTGCTTGGCCAAAAAGGGCGTTTGCGTTTTCTCCTGAATATATTCAGGAGAAAACACATACGCCCTTTTTGGTCAAGTGCATCATTGTCGAAGTTGTGCCCCTCTTCCTGTGCTTTAAAGGCGATTCCAACGTACCTCTTGAAATCTGTTTCCTGCTATTCTGCCTCGCTTTCAAGTCCGCCTCGTTGCATTCCCTCAACAGATTTTTGACGATAATTGTCCTTTATTACTCGGCCAGTTTGTGTATTGCTGTGCCCCTGAGATCCATTTTTCAACTCCTTTTTGGTGTGCTGACCGCAAGTCCAAAATTTTGGTTCAGGACCTATGCTGGTTCCCGGTGGGTGGCTGAGACTTTGGTTAATTCTTCTTCCTGCCGGGAAATTACAGTGATATGTGCCCGTCCAAATGCCTAACAGCTACTCTCTCATTGGTTCTCCCTCTTCCCTTTCATCCTCTGCCAAATTGGCAACCTGTGCGAAACAGGAGGTTAAAGGGGCTGTCTCTCCAAGTTCGGAGGTTGATAGTAAAGCAGGTGGAAAGTCAAACCGGAGCACCAGGAGAGGGACTATTCGTTGAGTTTTAGAAACCTTTCGTATTCACAGTGTTTCCGTTCTCTAGGTTTCCCGTACATGTTATAACTGTACTAATATTAACTTCAACCTGGAGAGTTGTGACCCATGGAATGGGTGCCATGCATTATTGCTTTAAAGGGTCTGCATTTGCTCACCCAATCTCACCAATCCCCTCAGTTCCAAGTGTCCAGCCTTATGCCATATCCAGCTGTCGTTGTAGATAGGGTCATTCCAGGTTTCATCATTGACCCTGAAGGAATTGTAAAGAATTTCCCAGTTTTTTTGTTTTGTTTTTGAAATTCCTTTTTATAGTGGGTTTGAGCTGATTCTCGCTGCCATGTTTATGCCAGTCTAGACACACTTGATTCCCTTACGGAGACATATCAATACATAGGTTTTAAGATTCTTACTAGTCAGATATATTCCTCTGCGGGAAATATGGGGTTTTTAGTCCCTTTCACTGAGGAAGGTGTAGGTCTTGTCTATTCCATAGTTTGTTTTTGGAACGGTACCTGTGCTTATATCAAACTCTGGTTTTATGCATCACCCCACCTCTCCTTCCCCCTTAAGCAGGCATAAGAGTGTTTTCTAAATGTGAGACACTGTTCTCTTTCCTAACTCAGTTCAAGTGTAGCCATGTTTACAGGATCTTCATAAGTGATATCTTATGATAAGTTTCTTTTTCTCTGTGACTTATTTCACTTAGAATCATCGTACCTGAATCCACCCATTTGCTGCTACTGGTCTTATGACATTGATTTCATGGCTGAGGGATATTCCATCGTACGTAAGTACCACAATTTTTTGAACCATTTTTATATTTCCTGGGATATTTAAGGTGTACCCAAGTTGAGGTCCTTGTAAGCAGTGCAGCCCTAAATTTTGGGGTGGCTCTGTCTTATTGATTTTCAGTTTTCCCAAAGTATATTCCTTAGACTGGAAGTGCCCTTGGCTCTGTAGCTCTGTTGTTTACTTGTTTTAGGGAACACAAGGCACTCCTCCAGAGAGGCAGTTGGCAATTTACATGCCGCCCATCAGCATAACAAGGCTCCCTGTTCTCCAGGGCCTGTCTTGCCTTTCTGGTTTTTACACATTTTGTGGATGTCCCTTTTGACCGGTGGGAAGTGATACTTCTTTGTAGTGCAGATTTGCATTGCCCGCTTGCTTGCTTGGCCAAAAAGGGCGTATGCGTTTTCTCCTGAATATATTCAGGAGAAAACGCATACGCCCTTTTTGGCCAAGTGCATCATTTTCGAAGTTGTGCCCCTCTTCCTGTGCTTTAAAGGCGATTCCAACGTACCTCTTGAAATCTGTTTCCTGCTATTCTGCCTCGCTTTCAAGTCCGCATAGTTGCCTTCCCTCAACAGATTTTTGGACGATAGTTGTCCTTTATTACTCAGCCAGTTTGTGAATTGCTGTGCCCCTGAGCTCCATTTTTCAACTCGTTTTTGGTGAGCGGACCGCAAGTCCAAAATTTTGGTTCAGGAACTGTGCTGGTTCCCGGTGGGGGGCTGAGACTTTGGTTAATTCTTCTTCCTGCCGGGAAGTTAGAGTGATATGTGACCGTCCAAATGCCTAACAGCTACTCTCTCATGGGTTCTCCCACTTCCCTTTCATCCTCTGCCAAATTGGCAACCTGTGCGAACCCGGAGGTTAAAGGGGCTGTCTCTCCAAGTTGGGAGGTTGATAGTAAAGAAGATGGAAAGTCAAACCGGAGCACCAGGAGAGGGACTATTCGTTGAGTTTTAGAAACCTTTCGTATTCACAATTTGTCCGTTCTCTATGTTTCCCGTACATGTTATAACTGTAGTAATATTCCCTTCAACCTGGAGAGTTGGGACCCATGGAATGGGTGCCATGCATTATTGCTTTAAAGGGTCTGCATTTGCTCACCCAATCTCACCAATCCTGTCAGTCCCAAGTGTCCAGCCTTATGCCACCTCCAGCTGTCGTTGTAGATAGGGTCATTCCAGGTTTCATCAGAGACCCTGAAGGAATTATAAGAATTTCCCAGTTTTTTTGTTTTGTTTTTGAAATTCCTTTTTATAGTGGGTTTGAGCTGATTCTCGCTGCCATGTTTATGCCAGTCTAGACACAATTGATTCCCTTACAGAGACATATCAATACATAGGTTTTAAGATTCTTACTAGTCAGATATATTCCTCTGTGGGAAATATGGGGTTTTGAGTCCCTTTCACTGAGGAAGGTGTACGTCTTTTATATTCCATAGTTGGTTTTTGGAACGGTACCTATGCTTATATCAAACTCTGGTTTTATGCATCACCCCACCTCTCCTTCCCCCTTAAGCAGTCATAAGAGTGTTTTCTAAATGTGAGACACTGTTCTCTTTCCTAACTCAGTTCAAGTGTAGCCATGTTTACAGGATCTTCATAAGTGATATCTTATGATAAGTTTATTTTTCTGTGTGACATATTTCACTTAGAATCATCGTACCTGAATCCACCCATTTTGCTGCTACTCGTCTTATGACATTGATTTCATGGCTGAGGGATATTCCATCGTACGTAAGTACCACAATTTTTTGAAGCATTTTTATATTTCCTGGAATATTTAAGGTGTACCCAAGTTGAGGTCCTTGTAAGCAGTGCAGCCCTAAATTTTGGGGTGGCTCTGTCTCATTGATTTTCAGTTTTCGCAAGGTATATTCCCTAGACTGGAAGTGCCCTTGGCTCTGTAGCTCTGTTGTTTACTTGTTTTAGGGAACACAATGCACTCCTCCAGAGAGGCAGTTGGCAATTTACATCCCGCCCATCAGCATAACAAGGCTCCCTGTTCTCCAGGTACTGTCTTGCCTTTCTGGTTTTTACACATTTTGTGGATGTCCCTTTTGACCGGTGGGAGGTGATACTTCTTTGTAGTGCAGATTTGCATTGCCCGCTTGCTTGCTTGGCCAAAAAGGGCGTTTGCGTTTTCTCCTGAATATATTCAGGAGAAAACACATACGCCCTTTTTGGTCAAGTGCATCATTGTCGAAGTTGTGCCCCTCTTCCTGTGCTTTAAAGGCGATTCCAACGTACCTCTTGAAATCTGTTTCCTGCTATTCTGCCTCGCTTTCAAGTCCGCCTCGTTGCATTCCCTCAACAGATTTTTGACGATAATTGTCCTTTATTACTCGGCCAGTTTGTGTATTGCTGTGCCCCTGAGATCCATTTTTCAACTCCTTTTTGGTGTGCTGACCGCAAGTCCAAAATTTTGGTTCAGGACCTATGCTGGTTCCCGGTGGGTGGCTGAGACTTTGGTTAATTCTTCTTCCTGCCGGGACATTACAGTGATATGTGCCCGTCCAAATGCCTAACAGCTACTCTCTCATTGGTTCTCCCTCTTCCCTTTCATCCTCTGCCAAATTGGCAACCTGTGCGAAACAGGAGGTTAAAGGGGCTGTCTCTCCAAGTTGGGAGGTTGATAGTAAAGCAGGTGGAAAGTCAAACCGGAGCACCAGGAGAGGGACTATTCGTTGAGTTTTAGAAACCTTTCGTATTCACAGTGTTTCCGTTCTCTAGGTTTCCCGTACATGTTATAACTGTACTAATATTAACTTCAACCTGGAGAGTTGGGACCCATGGAATGGGTGCCATGCATTATTGCTTTAAAGGGTCTGCATTTGCTCACCCAATCTCACCAATCCCCTCAGTTCCAAGTGTCCAGCCTTATGCCATATCCAGCTGTCGTTGTAGATAGGGTCATTCCAGGTTTCATCATTGACCCTGAAGGAATTGTAAAGAATTTCCCAGTTTTTTTGTTTTGTTTTTGAAATTCCTTTTTATAGTGGGTTTGAGCTGATTCTCGCTGCCATGTTTATGCCAGTCTAGACACACTTGATTCCCTTACGGAGACATATCAATACATAGGTTTTAAGATTCTTACTAGTCAGATATATTCCTCTGCGGGAAATATGGGGTTTTTAGTCCCTTTCACTGAGGAAGGTGTAGGTCTTGTCTATTCCATAGTTTGTTTTTGGAACGGTACCTGTGCTTATATCAAACTCTGGTTTTATGCATCACCCCACCTCTCCTTCCCCCTTAAGCAGGCATAAGAGTGTTTTCTAAATGTGAGACACTGTTCTCTTTCCTAACTCAGTTCAAGTGTAGCCATGTTTACAGGATCTTCATAAGTGATATCTTATGATAAGTTTCTTTTTCTCTGTGACTTATTTCACTTAGAATCATCGTACCTGAATCCACCCATTTTGCTGCTACTGGTCTTATGACATTGATTTCATGGCTGAGGGATATTCCATCGTACGTAAGTACCACAATTTTTTGAACCATTTTTATATTTCCTGGGATATTTAAGGTGTACCCAAGTTGAGGTCCGTGTAAGCAGTGCAGCCCTAAATTTTGGGGTGGCTCTGTCTTATTGATTTTCAGTTTTCCCAAAGTATATTCCTTAGACTGGAAGTGCCCTTGGCTCTGTAGCTCTGTTGTTTACTTGTTTTAGGGAACACAAGGCACTCCTCCAGAGAGGCAGTTGGCAATTTACATGCCGCCCATCAGCATAACAAGGCTCCCTGTTCTCCAGGGCCTGTCTTGCCTTTCTGGTTTTTACACATTTTGTGGATGTCCCTTTTGACCGGTGGGAAGTGATACTTCTTTGTAGTGCAGATTTGCATTGCCCGCTTGCTTGCTTGGCCAAAAAGGGCGTATGCGTTTTCTCCTGAATATATTCAGGAGAAAACGCATACGCCCTTTTTGGCCAAGTGCATCATTGTCGAAGTTGTGCCCCTCTTCCTGTGCTTTAAAGGCGATTCCAACGTACCTCTTGAAATCTGTTTCCTGCTATTCTGCCTCGCTTTCAAGTCCGCATAGTTGCCTTCCCTCAACAGATTTTTGGACGATAGTTGTCCTTTATTACTCAGCCAGTTTGTGAATTGCTGTGCCCCTGAGCTCCATTTTTCAACTCGTTTTTGGTGAGCTGACCGCAAGTCTAAAATTTTGGTTCAGGAACTGTGCTGGTTCCCGGTGGGGGGCTGAGACTTTGGTTAATTCTTCTTCCTGCCGGGAAGTTAGAGTGATATGTGCCCGTCCAAATGCCTAACAGCTACTATCTCATTGGTTCTCCCACTTCCCTTTCATCCTCTGCCAAATTGGCAACCTGTGTGAACCAGGAGGTTAAAGGGGCTGTCTTTCCAAGTTGGGAGGTTGATTGTAAAGAAGATGGAAAGTCAAACCGGAGCACCAGGAGAGGGACTATTCGTTGAGTTTTAGAAACCTTTCGTATTCACAGTTTGTCCGTTCTCTATGTTTCCCGTACATGTTATAACTGTAGTAATATTCCCTTCAACCTGTAGAGTTGGGACCCATGGAATGGGTGCCATGCATTATTGCTTTAAAGGGTCTGCATTTGCTCACCCAATCTCACCAATCCCCTCAGTCCCAAGTGTCCAGCCTTATGCCACATCCAGCTGTCGTTGTAGATAGGGTCATTCCAGGTTTCATCAGAGACCCTGAAGGAATTGTAAAGAATTTTCCAGTTTTTTTGTTTTGTTTTTGAAATTCCTTTTTATAGTGGGTTTGAGCTGATTCTCGCTGCCATGTTTATGCCAGTCTAGACACACTTGATTCCCTTACAGAGACATATCAATACATAGGTTTTAAGATTCTTACTAGTCAGATATATTCCTCTGCGGGAAATATGGTGTTTTGAGTCCCTTTCACTGAGGAAGGTGTAGGTATTGTCTATTCCATAGTTGGTTTTTGGAACGGTACCTGTGCTTATATCAAACTCTGGTTTTATGCATCACCCCACCTCTCCTTCCCCCTTAAGCAGGCATAAGAGTGTTTTCTAAATGTGAGACACTGTTCTCTTTCCTAACTCAGTTCAAGTGTAGCCTTGTTTACAGGATCTTCATAAGTGATATCTTATGATAAGTTTCTTTTTCTCTGTGACTTATTTCACTTAGAATCATCGTACCTGAATCCACCCATTTTGCTGCTACTGGTCTTATGACATTGATTTCATGGCTGAGGGATATTCCATCGTACATAAGTACCTCAATTTTTTGAACCATTTTTATATTTCCTGGGATATTTAAGGTGTACCCAAGTTGAGGTCCTTGTAAGCAGTGCAGCCCTAAAGTTTGGTGTGGCTCTGTCTTATTGATTTTCAGTTTTCCCAAAGTATATTCCCTAGACTGGAAGTGCCCTTGGCTCTGTAGCTCTGTTCTTTACTTGTTTTAGGGAACACAATGTACTCCTCCAGAGAGGCAGTTGGCAACTTACATCCCGCCCATCAGCATAACAATGCTCCCTGTTCTCCAGGGCCTGTCTTGCCTTTCTGGTTTTTACACATTTTGTGGATGTCCCTTTTGACCGGTGGGAAGTGATACTTCTTTGTAGTGCAGATTTGCATTGCCCGCTTGCTTGCTTGGCCAAAAAAGGCGTATGCGTTTTCTCCTGAATATATTCAGGAGAAAACGCATACGCCCTTTTTGGCCAAGTGCATCATTGTCGAAGTTGTGCCCCTTTTCCTGTGCTTTAAAGGCGATTCCAACGTACCTCTTGAAATCTGTTTCCTGCTTTTCTGCCTCGCTTTCAAGTCCGCCTCGTTGCCTTCCCTCAACAGATTTTTGGACGATAGGTGTCCTTTATTACTCGGCCAGTTTGTGAATTGCTGTACCCCTGAGCTCCATTTTTCAACTCGTTTTTGGTGAGCTGACCGCAAGTCCAAAATTTTGGTTCAGGACCTATACTGGTTCCCGGTGGGTGGCTGAGACTTTGGTTAATTCTTCTTCTGGCCGGGAAATTACAGTGATATGTGCCCGTCCAAATGCCTAACAGCTACTCTCTCATTGGTTCTCCCTCTTCCCTTTCATCCTCTGCCAAATTGGCAACCTGTGTGAACCAGGAGGTAAAAAGGTCTGTCTCTCCAAGTTGGGAGGTTGATAGTAAAGCAGATGGAAAGTCCAAACCGGAGCACCAGGAGAGGGACTATTCGTTGAGTTTTAGAAACCTTTCGTATTCACAGTGTGTCCGTTCTCTAGGTTTCCCGTACATGTTATAGCTGTAGTAATATTCCCTTCAACCTGGAGAGTTGGGACCCATGGAATGGGTGCCATGCATTATTGCTTTAAAGGGTCTGCATTTGCTCACCCAATCTCACCAATCCCCTCAGTCCCAAGTGTCCAGCCTTTTGCCATATCCAGCTGTCTTTGTAGATAGGGTCATTCCAGGTTTCCTCAGAGACCCTGAAGGAATTGTAAAGAATTTCCCAGTGTTTTTGTTTTGTTTTTGAAATTCCTTTTTATAATGGGTTTGACTTGATTCTCGCTGCCATGTTTATGCCAGTCTAGACACACTTGATTCCCTTACGGAGACATATCAATACATAGGTCTTAAGATTCTTACTAGTCAGATATATTCCTCTGCGGGAAATATGGGGTTTTGAGTCCCTTTCACTGAGGAAGGTGTAGGTCTTGTCTATTCCATAGTTGGTTTTTGGAATGGTAC
This sequence comes from Hyperoodon ampullatus, assembly GCF_949752795.1. Classification (NCBI taxonomy): domain Eukaryota; kingdom Metazoa; phylum Chordata; class Mammalia; order Artiodactyla; family Ziphiidae; genus Hyperoodon; species Hyperoodon ampullatus. The sequence goes on along the minus strand of NW_027641036.1, from coordinate 715,278 downwards.
TTGTGCTTATATCAAACTCTGGTTTTATGCATCACCCCACCTCTCCTTCCCACTTAAGCAGGCATACGAGTGTTTTCTAAATGTGAGACACTGTTCTCTTTCCTAACTCAGTTCAAGTGTAGCCATGTTTACAAGATCTTCATAAGTGATATCTTATGATAAGTTTCTTTTTCTCTGTGACTTATTTCACTTAGAATCATCGTACCTGAATCCACCCATTTTGCTGCTACTGGTCTTATGACATTGATTTCATGGCTGAGGGATATTCCATCGTACGTAAGTACCATAGTTTTTTGAACCATTTTTATATTTCCTGGGATATTTAAAGTGTACCCAAGTTGAGGTCCTTGTAAGCAGTGCAGCCGTAAATTTTGGGGTGGCTCTGTCTTATAGAATTTCAGTTTTCCCAAGGTTTATTCCCTAGACTGGAAGTGCCCTTGGCTCTGTAGCTCTGTTCTTTACTTGTTTTAGGGAACACAATGTACTCCTCCAGAGAGGCAGTTGGCAATTTACATCCCGCCCATCAGCATAAAAAGACTCCCTGTTCTCCAAGGCCTGTCTTGCCTTTCTGGTTTTTACACATTTTGTGGATGACCCTTTTGACCGGAGGGAGGTGATACTTCTTTGTAGTGCAGATTTGCATTGCCCGCTTGCTTGCTTGGCCAAAAAGGGCATATGCGTTTTCTCCTGAATATATTCAGGAGAAAACGCATACGCCCTTTTTGGCCAAGTGCATCATTGTCGAAGTTGTGCCCCTCTTCCTGTGCTTTAAAGGGGATTCCAACGTACCTGTTGAAATCTGTTTCCTGTTATTCTGCCTCGCTTTCAAGTCCGCCTCGTTGCCTTCCCTCAACAGATTTTTGGACGATAGTTGTCCTTTATTACTTGGCCAGTTTGTGAATTGCTGTGCCCCTGAGCTCCATTTTTCAACTCGTTTTTGGTGAGCTGACCGCAAGTCCAAAATTTTGGTTCAGGACCTATGCTGGTTCCCGGTGGGGGGCTGAGACTTTGGTTAATTCTTCTTCCTGCCGGGAAATTACAGTGATATGTGCCCGTCCAAATGCCTAACAGCTACTCTCTCATTGGTTCTCCCTCTTCCCTTTCATCCTCTGCCAAATTGGCAACCTGTGCGAACCAGGAGGTTAAAGGGGCTGTCTCTCCAAGTTGGGAGGTTGATAGTAAAGCAGATGGAAAGTCAAACTGGAGCACGAGGAGAGGGACTATTCGTTGAGGTTTAGAAACCTTTCGTATTCACAGTGTGTCCGTTCTCTAGGTTTCCCGTACAAGTTATAACTGTAGTAATATTCCCTTCAACCTGGAGAGTTGGGACCCATGGAATGCGTGCCATGCATTATTGCTTTAAAGGGTCTGCATTTGCTCACCCAATCTCACAAATCCTGTCAGTCCCAAGTGTCCAGCCTTATGCCACATCCAGCTGTCGTTGTAGATAGGGTCATTCCAGGTTTCATCAGAGACCCTGAAGGAATTGTAAAGAATTTCCCAGTTTTTTTGTTTTGTTTTTGAAATTCCTTTTTATAGTGGGTTTGAGCTGATTCTCGCTGCCATGTTTATGCCAGTCTAGACACACTTGATTCCCTTACGGAGACATATCAATACATAGGTTTTAAGATTCTTACTAGTCAGATATATTCCTCTGCGGGAAATATGGGGGTTTGAGTCCCTTTCACTGAGGAAGGTGTAGGTCTTGTCTATTCCATAGTTGGTTTTTGGAATGGTACTTGTGCTTATATCAAACTCTGGTTTTATGCATCACCCCACCTCTCCTTCCCCCTTAAGCAGGCATAAGAGTGTTTTCTAAATGTGAGACACTGTTCTCTTTCCTAACTCAGTTCAAGTGTAGCCATGATTACAAGATCTTCATAAGTGATATCTTATGATAAGTTTCTTTTTCTCTGTGACTTATTTCACTTAGAATCATCGTACCTGAATCCACCCATTTTGCTGCTACTGGTCTTATGACATTGATTTCATGGCTGAAGGATATTCCATCGTACGTAAGTACCACAATTTTTTGAACCATTTTTATATTTCCTGGGATATTTAAGGTGTACCCAAGTTGAGGTCCTTGTAAGCAGTGCAGCCCTAAATTTTGGGGTGGCTCTGTCTTATTGATTTTCAGTTTTCCCAAGGTATATTCCCTAGACTGGAAGTGCCCTTGGCTCTGTAGCTCTGTTGTTTACTTGTTTTAGGGAACACAATGCACTCCTCCAGAGAGGCAGTTGGCAATTTACATCCCGCCCATCAGCATAACAAGGCTCCCTGTTCTCCAGGGCCTGTCTTGCCAGTCTGGTTTTTACACATTTTGTGGATGTCCCCTTTGACCGGTGGGAAGTGATACTTCTTTGTAGTGCAGATTTGCATTGCCTGCTTGCTTGCTTGGCCAAAAAGGGCGTATGCGTTTTCTCCTGAATATATTCAGGAGAAAACGCATATGCCCTTTTTGGCCAAGTGCATCATTGTCGAAGTTGTGCCCCTCTTCCTGTGCTTTAAAGGCGATTCCAGCGTACCTCTTGAAATCTGTTTCCTGCTATTCTGCCTCGCTTTCAAGTCCGCCTCGTTGCCTTCCCTCTACAGATTTTTGGACGATAGTTGTCCTTTATTACTCGGCCAGTTTGTGAATTGCTGTGCCCCTGAGCTCCATTTTTCAACTCGTTTTTGGTGAGCGGACCGCAAGTCCAAAATTTTGGTTCAGGAACTGTGCTGGTTCCCGGTGGGGGGCTGAGACTTTGGTTAATTCTTCTTCCTGCCGGGAAGTTAGAGTGATATGTGACCGTCCAAATGCCTAACAGCTACTCTCTCATGGGTTCTCCCACTTCCCTTTCATCCTCTGCCAAATTGGCAACCTGTGCGAACCCGGAGGTTAAAGGGGCTGTCTCTCCAAGTTGGGAGGTTGATAGTAAAGAAGATGGAAAGTCAAACCGGAGCACCAGGAGAGGGACTATTCGTTGAGTTTTAGAAACCTTTCGTATTCACAGTTTGTCCGTTCTCTATGTTTCCCGTACATGTTATAACTGTAGTAATATTCCCTTCAACCTGGAGAGTTGGGACCCATGGAATGGGTGCCATGCATTATTGCTTTAAAGGGTCTGCATTAGCTCACCCAATCTCACCAATCCTGTCAGTCCCAAGTGTCCAGCCTTATGCCACATCCAGCTGTCGTTGTAGATAGGGTCATTCCAGGTTTCATCAGAGACCCTGAAGGAATTATAAGAATTTCCCAGTTTTTTTGTTTTGTTTTTGAAATTCCTTTTTATAGTGGGTTTGAGCTGATTCTCGCTGCCATGTTTATGCCAGTCTAGACACAATTGATTCCCTTACAGAGACATATCAATACATAGGTTTTAAGATTCTTACTAGTCAGATATATTCCTCTGTGGGAAATATGGGGTTTTGAGTCCCTTTCACTGAGGAAGGTGTACGTCTTTTATATTCCATAGTTGGTTTTTGGAACGGTACCTATGCTTATATCAAACTCTGGTTTTATGCATCACCCCACCTCTCCTTCCCCCTTAAGCAGGCATAAGAGTGTTTTCTAAATGTGAGACTCTGTTCTCTTTCCTAACTCAGTTCAAGTGTAGCCATGTTTACAGGATCTTCATAAGTGATATCTTATGATAAGTTTATTTTTCTGTGTGACATATTTCACTTAGAATCATCGTACCTGAATCCACCCATTTTGCTGCTACTCGTCTTATGACATTGATTTCATGGCTGAGGGATATTCCATCGTACGTAAGTACCACAATTTTTTGAAGCATTTTTATATTTCCTGGAATATTTAAGGTGTACCCAAGTTGAGGTCCTTGTAAGCAGTGCAGCCCTAAATTTTGGGGTGGCTCTGTCTTATTGATTTTCAGTTTTCGCAAGGTATATTCCCTAGACTGGAAGTGCCCTTGGCTCTGTAGCTCTGTTGTTTACTTGTTTTAGGGAACACAATGCACTCCTCCAGAGAGGCAGTTGGCAATTTACATCCCGCCCATCAGCATAACAAGGCTCCCTGTTCTCCAGGTCCTGTCTTGCCTTTCTGGTTTTTACACATTTTGTGGATGTCCCTTTTGACCGGTGGGAGGTGATACTTCTTTGTAGTGCAGATTTGCATTGCCCGCTTGCTTGCTTGGCCAAAAAGGGCGTTTGCGTTTTCTCCTGAATATATTCAGGAGAAAACACATACGCCCTTTTTGGTCAAGTGCATCATTGTCGAAGTTGTGCCCCTCTTCCTGTGCTTTAAAGGCGATTCCAACGTACCTCTTGAAATCTGTTTCCTGCTATTCTGCCTCGCTTTCAAGTCCGCCTCGTTGCATTCCCTCAACAGATTTTTGACGATAATTCTCCTTTATTACTCGGCCAGTTTGTGTATTGCTGTGCCCCTGAGATCCATTTTTCAACTCCTTTTTGGTGTGCTGACCGCAAGTCCAAAATTTTGGTTCAGGACCTATGCTGGTTCCCGGTGGGTGGCTGAGTCTTTGGTTAATTCTTCTTCCTGCCGGGAAATTACAGTGATATGTGCCCGTCCAAATGCCTAACAGCTACTCTCTCATTGGTTCTCCCTCTTCCCTTTCATCCTCTGCCAAATTGGCAACCTGTGCGAAACAGGAGGTTAAAGGGGCTGTCTCTCCAAGTTGGGAGGTTGATAGTAAAGCAGGTGGAAAGTCAAACCGGAGCACCAGGAGAGGGACTATTCGTTGAGTTTTAGAAACCTTTCGTATTCACAGTGTTTCCGTTCTCTAGGTTTCCCGTACATGTTATAACTGTACTAATATTAACTTCAACCTGGAGAGTTGGGACCCATGGAATGGGTGCCATGCATTATTGCTTTAAAGGGTCTGCATTTGCTCACCCAATCTCACCAATCCCCTCAGTTCCAAGTGTGCAGCCTTATGCCATATCCAGCTGTCGTTGTAGATAGGGTCATTCCAGGTTTCTTCATTGACCCTGAAGGAATTGTAAAGAATTTCCCAGTTTTTTTGTTTTGTTTTTGAAATTCCTTTTTATAGTGGGTTTGAGCTGATTCTCGCTGCCATGTTTATGCCAGTCTAGACACACTTGATTCCCTTACGGAGACATATCAATACATAGGTTTTAAGATTCTTACTAGTCAGATATATTCCTCTGCGGGAAATATGGGGTTTTGAGTCCCTTTCACTGAGGAAGGTGTAGGTCTTGTCTATTCCATAGTTGGTTTTTGGAACGGTACCTGTGCTTATATCAAACTCTGGTTTTATGCATCACCCCACCTCTCCTTCCCCCTTAAGCAGGCATAAGAGTGTTTTCTAAATGTGAGACACTGTTCTCTTTCCTAACTCAGTTCAAGTGTAGCCATGTTTACAGGATCTTCATAAGTGATATCTTATGATAAGTTTCTTTTTCTCTGTGACTTATTTCACTTAGAATCATCGTACCTGAATCCACCCATTTTGCTGCTACTGGTCTTATGACATTGATTTCATGGCTGAGGGATATTCCATCGTACGTAAGTACCACAATTTTTTGAACCATTTTTATATTTCCTGGGATATTTAAGGTGTACCCAAGTTGAGGTCCTTGTAAGCAGTGCAGCCCTAAATTTTGGGGTGGCTCTGTCTTATTGATTTTCAGGTTTCCCAAAGTATATTCCCTAGACTGGAAGTGCCCTTGGCTCTGTAGCTCTGTTGTTTACTTGTTTTAGGGAACACAAGGCACTCCTCCAGAGAGGCAGTTGGCAATTTACATGCCGCCCATCAGCATAACAAGGCTCCCTGTTCTCCAGGGCCTGTCTTGCCTTTCTGGTTTTTACACATTTTGTGGATGTCCCTTTTGACCGGTGGGAAGTGATACTTCTTTGTAGTGCAGATTTGCATTGCCCGCTTGCTTGCTTGGCCAAAAAGGGCGTATGCGTTTTCTCCTGAATATATTCAGGAGAAAACGCATACGCCCTTTTTGGCCAAGTGCATCATTGTCGAAGTTGTGCCCCTCTTCCTGTGCTTTAAAGGCGATTCCAACGTACCTCTTGAAATCTGTTTCCTGCTATTCTGCCTCGCTTTCAAGTCCGCCTAGTTGCCTTCCCTCAACAGATTTTTGGATGATAGTTGTCCTTTATTACTCGGCCAGTTTGTGAATTGCTGTACCCCTGAGCTCCATTTTTCAACTCGTTTTTGGTGAGCTGAACGCAAGTCCAAAATTTTGGTACAGGACCTATGCTGGTTCCCAGTGGGGGGCTGAGACTTTGGTTAATTCTTCTTCCTGCCGGGAAATTACAGTGATATGTGCCCGTTCAAATGCCTAACAGCTACTCTCTCATTGGTTCTCCCTCTTCCCTTTAAACCTCTGCCAAATTGGCAACCTGTGAGAACCAGGAGGTTAAATGGGCTGTCTCTCCAAGTTGGGAGGTTGATAGTAAAGCAGATGGAAAGTCAAACCAGAGCACTAGGAGAGGGACTATTCGTTGAGTTTTAGAAACCTTTCGTATTCACAGTGTGTCCGTTCTCTAGGTTTCCCGTACATGTTATAACTGTAGTAATATTCCCTTCAACCTGGAGAGTTGGGACCCATGGAATGGGTGCCATGCATTATTGCTTTAAAGGGTCTGCAATTGCTCACCGAATCTCACCAATCCTCTCAGTCCCAAATGTCCAGCCATATCCCACATCTAGCTGTCATTGTAGATAGGGTCATTACAGGTTTCATCAGAGACGCTGAAGGAATTGTAAAGAATTTCCCAGTTTTTTTTGTTTTGTTTTTGAACTTCCTTTTTATAGTGGGTTTGAGCTGATTCTCGCTGCCATGTTTATGCCAGTCTAGATACACTTGATTCCCTTATGGAGACATATCAATACATAGGTTTTAAGATTCTTACTAGTCAGATATATTCCTCTGCGGGAAATATGGGGTTTTGAGTCCCTTTCACTGAGGAAGGTGTAGGTCTTGTCTATTCCATAGTTGGTTTTGGAACGGTACCTGTGCTTATATCAAACTCTGCTTTTATGCATCACCCCACCTCTCCTTCCCCCTTAAGCAGGCATAAGAGTGTTTTCTAAATGTGAGACACTGTTCTCTTTCTTAACTCAGTTCAAGTGTAGCCATGTTTACAGGATATTCATAAGTGATATCTTATGATAAGTTTATTTTTCTGTGTGACTTATTTCAATTAGAATCATCGTACCTGCATCCACCCATTTTGCTGCTACTGGTCTTATGACATTGATTTCATGGCTGAGGGATAATCCATCGTACGTAAGTACCACAATTTTTTGAACCATTTTTATATTTCCTGGGATATTTAAGGTGTACCCAAGTTGAGGTCCTTGTAAGCAGTGCAGCCCTAAATTTTGGGGTTGCTCTGTCTTATTGATTTTCAGTTTTCCCAAGGTATATTCCCTAGACTGGAAGTGCCCTTGGCTCTGTAGCTCTGTTCTTTACTTTTTTAGGGAACACAATGTACTCCTCCAGAGAGGCAGTTGGCAATTTACATCCCGCCCATCAGCATAACAAGGCTCCCTGTTCTCCAGGGCCTGTCTTGCCTTTCTGGTTTTTACACATTTTGTGGATGTCCCTTTTGACTGGTGGGACGTGATACTTCTTTGTAGTGCAGATTTGCATTGCCCGCTTGCTTGCTTGGCCAAAAAGGGCGTATGCTTTTTCTCCTGAATATATTCAGGAGAAAACGCATACGCCCTTTTTGGCCAAGTGCATCATTGTCGAAGTTGTGCCCCTCTTCCTGTGCTTTAAAGGCGATTCCAACGTACCTCTTGAAATCTGTTTCCTGCTATTCTGCCTCGTTTTCAAGTCCGCCTCGTTGCCTTCCCTCAACAGATTTTTGGACGATAGTTGTCCTTTATTACTTGGCCAGTTTGTGAATTGCTGTGCCCCTGAGCCCCATATTTCAACTCGTTTTTGGTGAGCTGACCGCAAGTCCAAAATTTTGGTTCAGGACCTATGCTGGTTCCCGGTGGGGGGCTGAGACTTTGGTTAATTCTTCTTCCTACCGGGAAATTACAGTGATATGTGCCCGTTCAAATGCCTAACAGCTACTCTCTCAGTGGTTCTCCCTCTTCCCTTTCATCCTTTGCCAAATTGGCAACCTGTGCGAACCAGGAGGTTAAAGGGGCTGTCTCTCCAAGTTGGGAGGTTGATAGTAAAGCAGATGGAAAGTCAAACCGGAGCACCAGGAGAGGGACTATTCGTTGAGTTTTAGAAACCTTTCGTATTCACAGTGTGTCCGTTCTCTAGGTTTCCCGTACATGTTATAACTGTAGTAATATTCCCTTCAACCTGGAGAGTTGGGACCCATGGAATGGGTGCCATGCATTATTGCTTTAAAGGGTCTGCAATTGCTCACCGAATCTCACCAATCCTCTCAGTCCCAAATGTCCAGCCATATGCCACATCTAGCTGTCATTGTAGATAGGGTCATTACAGGTTTCATCAGAGACGCTGAAGGAATTGTAAAGAATTTCCCAGTTTTTTTTGTTTTGTTTTTGAAATTCCTTTTTATAGTGGGTTTGAGCTGATTCTCGCTGCCATGTTTATGCCAGTCTAGATACACTTGATTCCCTTATGGAGACATATCAATACATAGGTTTTAAGATTCTTACTAGTCAGATATATTCCTCTGCGGGAAATATGGGGTTTTGAGTCCCTTTCACTGAGGAAGGTGTAGGTCTTGTCTATTCCATAGTTGGTTTTGGAACGGTACCTGTGCTTATATCAAACTCTGCTTTTATGCATCACCCCACCTCTCCTTCCCCCTTAAGCAGGCATAAGAGTGTTTTCTAAATGTGAGACACTGTTCTCTTTCTTAACTCAGTTCAAGTGTAGCCATGTTTACAGGATATTCATAAGTGATATCTTATGATAAGTTTATTTTTCTGTGTGACTTATTTCAATTAGAATCATCGTACCTGCATCCACCCATTTTGCTGCTACTGGTCTTATGACATTGATTTCATGGCTGAGGGATAATCCATCGTACGTAAGTACCACAATTTTTTGAACCATTTTTATATTTCCTGGGATATTTAAGGTGTACCCAAGTTGAGGTCCTTGTAAGCAGTGCAGCCCTAAATTTTGGGGTGGCTCTGTCTTATTGATTTTCAGTTTTCCCAAGGTATATTCCCTAGACTGGAAGTGCCCTTGGCTCTGTAGCTCTGTTCTTTACTTTTTTAGGGAACACAATGTACTCCTCCAGAGAGGCAGTTGGCAATTTACATCCCGCCCATCAGCATAACAAGGCTCCCTGTTCTCCAGGGCCTGTCTTGCCTTTCTGGTTTTTACACATTTTGTGGATGTCCCTTTTGACTGGTGGGACGTGATACTTCTTTGTAGTGCAGATTTGCATTGCCCGCTTGCTTGCTTGGCCAAAAAGGGCGTATGCTTTTTCTCCTGAATATATTCAGGAGAAAACGCATACGCCCTTTTTGGCCAAGTGCATCATTGTCGAAGTTGTGCCCCTCTTCCTGTGCTTTAAAGGCGATTCCAACGTACCTCTTGAAATCTGTTTCCTGCTATTCTGCCTCGTTTTCAAGTCCGCCTCCTTGCCTTCCCTCAACAGATTTTTGGACGATAGTTGTCCTTTATTACTTGGCCAGTTTGTGAATTGCTGTGCCCCTGAGCCCCATATTTCAACTCGTTTTTGGTGAGCTGACCGCAAGTCCAAAATTTTGGTTCAGGACCTATGCTGGTTCCCGGTGGGGGGCTGAGACTTTGGTTAATTCTTCTTCCTACCGGGAAATTACAGTGATATGTGCCCGTTCAAATGCCTAACAGCTACTCTCTCAGTGGTTCTCCCTCTTCCCTTTCATCCTTTGCCAAATTGGCAACCTGTGCGAACCAGGAGGTTAAAGGGGCTGTCCCTCCAAGTTGGGAGGTGATAGTAAAACAGATGGAAAGTCAAACTGGAGCACCAGGAGAGGGACCCTTCGTTGAGTTTTAGAAACCTTTCGTATTCACAGTGTGTCCGTTCTCTAGGATTCCCGTACATGTTATAGCTGTAGTAATATTCCCTTCAACCTGGAGAGTTGGGACCCATGGAATGGGTGCCATGCATTATTGCTTTAAAGGGTCTGCATTTGCTCACCCAATCTCACCAATCGTCTCAGTCCAAAGTGTCCCTCCTTATGCCACATCCAGATGTCATTGTAGACAGGGTCATTCCAGGTTTCATCAGGGACCCTGAAGGAATTGTAAAGAATTTCCCAGTTTTTTTGTTTTGTTTTTGAAATTCCTTTTTATAGTGTGTTTGAGCTGATTCTCGCTGCCATGATTATGCCAGTCTAGACACACTTGATTCCCTTACGGACACATATCAATCCATAGGTTTTAAGATTCTTACTACTCAGATATATTCCTCTGCGGGAAATATGGGGTTTTGAGTCCCTTTCACTGAGGAGGGTGTAGGTCTTGTCTATTCCATAGTTGGTTTTTGGAACAGTACCTGTGCTTATATCAAACTCTGGTTTTATGCATCATCCCACCTCTCCTTCCCCCTTAAGCAGGCATAAGAGTGTTTTCTAAATGTGAGACTCTGTTCTCTTTCCTAACTCAGTTCAAGTGTAGCCATGTTTACAGGATCTTCATAAGTGATATCTTATGATAAGTTTCTTTTTCTCTGTGACTTATTTCACTTAGAATCATCGTAGCTGAATCCACCCATTTTGCTGCTACTGGTCTTATGACATTGATTCCATGGCTGAGGGATATTCCATCTTACGTAAGTACCACAATTTTTTGAACCATTTTTATATTTCCTGGGATATTTAAGGTGTACCCAAGTTGAGGTCCTTGTAAGCACTGCAGCCCTAAATTTTGGCGTGGCTCTGTCTTATTGATTTTCAGTTTTCCCAAGGTATATTCCCTAGACTGGAAGTGCCCTTGGCTCTGTAGCTCTGTTGTTTACTTGTTTTAGGGAACACAATGCACTCCTCCAGAGAGGCAGTTGGCAATTTACATCCCGCCCATCAGCATAACAAGGCTCCCTGTTCTCCAGGGCCTGTCTTGCCTTTCTGGTTTTTACACATTTTGTGGATGTCCCTTTTGACTGGTGGAAAGTGATACTTCTTTGTAGTGCAGATTTGCATTGCCCGCTTGCTTGCTTGGCCAAAAAGGGCGTATGCGTTTTCTCCTGAATATATTCAGGAGAAAACGCATATGCCCTTCTTGGCCAAGTGCATCATTGTCGAAGTTGTGCCCCTGTTCCTGTGCTTTAAAGGCGATTCCAACGTACCTCTTGAAATCTGTTTCCTGCTATTCTGCCTCGCTTTGAAGTCCGCCTCGTTGCCTTCCCTCAACAGATTTTTGGACGATAGTTGTCCTTTATTACTCGGCCAGTTTGTGAATTGCTGTGCCCCTGAGCTCCATTTTTCAACTCGTTTTTGGTGAGCTGACCGCAAGTCCAAAATTTTGGTTCAGGACCTATACTGGTTCCCGGTGGGTGGCTGAGACTTTGGTTAATTTTTCTTCCTGCCGGGAAATTACAGTGATATGTGCCCGTCCAAATGCCTAACAGCTACTCTCTCAATGGTTCTCCCTCTTCCCTTTCATCCTCTGCCAAATTGGCAACCTGTGCGAACCAGGAGGTTAAAGGGGCTGTCCCTCCAAGTTGGGAGGTGATAGTAAAACAGATGGAAAGTCAAACTGGAGCACCAGGAGAGGGACCCTTCGTTGAGTTTTAGAAACCTTTCGTATTCACAGTGTGTCCGTTCTCTAGGATTCCCGTACATGTTATAGCTGTAGTAATATTCCCTTCAAACTGGAGAGTTGGGACCCATGGAATGTGTGCCATGCATTATTGCTTTAAAGGGTCTGCATTTGCTCACCCAATCTCACCAATCATCTCAGTCCCAAGTGTCCCTCCTTATGCCACATCCAGATGTCATTGTAGATAGGGTCATTCCAGGTTTCATCAGGGACCCTGAAGGAATTGTAAAGAATTTCCCAGTTTTTTTGTTTTGTTTTTGAAATTCCTTTTTATAGTGGGTTTGAGCTGATTCTCGTTGCCATGATTATGCCAGTCTAGACACACTTGATTCCCTTACGGAGACATATCAATACATAGGTTTTAAGATTCTTACTAGTCAGATATATTCCTCTGCTGGAAATATGGGGTTTTGAGTCCCTTTCACTGAGGAAGGTGTAGGTCTTGTCTATTCCATAGTTGGTTTTTGGAACAGTACCTGTGCTTATATCAAACTCTGGTTTTACGCATCACCCCACCTCTCCTTCCCCCTTTAGCACGGTTAAGAGTGATTTCTAAATGAGAGACACTGTTCACTTTCCTAACTCAGTTCAAGTGTAGCCATGTTTACAGGATCTTCATAAGTGATATCTTATGATAAGTTTCTTTTTCTCTGTGACTTATTTCACTTAAAATCATCGTACCTGAATCCACCCATTTTGCCTCTACTGTTCTCATGGCATTGATTTCGTGGCTGAGGGATATCCCATCGTACGTAAGTACCGCAATTTTTTGAACCATTTTTATATTTCCTGTAATATTTAAGGTGTACCCAAGTTGAGGTCCTTGTAAGCAGTGCAGCCCTAAATTTTGGGGTGGCTTTGTCTTATTGATTTTCAGTTTTCCCAAGTTATATTCCCTAGACTGGAAGTGTCCTTGGCTCTGTAGCTCTGTTGTTTACTTGTTTTAGGGAACACAATGCACTCCTCCAGAGAGGAGGTTGGCAATTTACATCCCTCCCATCAGCATAACAAGGCTCCCTGTTCTCCAGGGCCTGTCTTGCCTTTCTGGTTTTTACACATTTTGTGGATGTCCCTTTTGACCAGTGGGAAGTGATACTTCTTTGTAGTGCAGATTTGCATTGCCCGCTTGCTTGCTTGGCCAAAAAGGGTGTATGCGTTTTCTCTGGAATATATACAGGAGAAATCGCATACGCCGTTTGTGGCCAAGTGCATCATTGTTGAAGTTGTGCCCCTCTTCCTGTGCTTTAAAGGCGATTCCAACTTACCTCTTCAAATCTGTTTCCTGCTATTCTGCCTCGCTTTCAAGTCCGCCTCGTTGCTTTCCCTTAACAGATTTTTGGAAGATAGTTGTCCATTATTACTCGGCCAGTTTGTGAATTGCTGTGCCCCTGAGCTCCATTTTTCAACTCGTTTTTTATGAGCTGACCGCAAGTCCAAAATTTTGGTTCAGGACCTATGCTGGTTCCCGGTGGGGGGCTGAGACTTTGGTTAATTCTTCTTCCTGCTGGGAAATTTGTGTGATATGTGTCCGGCCAAATGCCTAACAGCTACTCTCTCATTGGTTCTCCCTCTTCCCTTTCATCCTCTGCCAAATTGGAAACCTGTGCGAACCAGGAGGTTAAAGGGGCTGTCTCTCCAAGTTGGGAGATTGATAGTAAAGCAGATGGAAAGTCAAACCTTAGCACCAGGAGAGGGACTATTTGTTGAGTTTTAGAAACCTTTCTTATTCACAGTGGGTCCATTTTCTAGGTTTCCCGTACATGTTATAGCTGTAGTAATATTCCCTTCAACCTGGATAGTTGGGACCAATGGAATGGGTGCCAGGCATTTGTGCTTTAAAGGGTCTGCATTTGCTCACCCAATCTCACCAATCCTCTCAGTCCCAAGTGTCCAGCCTTATGCCACATCCAGCTGTCATTGTAGATAGGGACATTCCAGGTTTCATCAGAGACCCTGAAGGAATTGTAAACAATTTCCCAGTTCTTTTGTTTTGTTTTTGCAATTCCTTTTTATAGTGGGTTTGAGCTGATTCTCGCTGCCATGTTTATGCCTGTCTAGACACTCCTGATTCCCTTACGGAGACATATCAATACATAGGTTTTAAGATTGTTACTAGTCAGCTATATTCCTCTGCAGGAAATATGGTGTTTTGAGTCCCTTTCACTGAGGAAGGTGTAGGTCTTGTCTATTCCATAGTTGGTTTTTGGAATGGTACCTGTGCTTATATCAAACTCTTGTTTTATGCATCACCCCACCTCTCCTTCCCCCTTAAGCAGGCATAAGAGTGTTTTCTAAATGTGAGACACTGTTCTCTTTCCTAACTCAGTTCAAGTGTAGCCATGTTTACAGGATCTTCATAAGTGATATCTTATGATAAGTTTCTTTTTCTGTGTGACTTATTTCACTTAGAATCATCGTACCTGAATCCACCCATTTTGCTGCTACTGGTCTTATGACATTGATTTCATGGCGAAGGGATATTTTATCGTACGTAAGTACCACAATTTTTTGAACCATTTTTATATTTCCTGGGATATTTAAGGTGTACCCAAGTTGAGGTCCTTGTAAGCAGTGCAGCCCTAAATTTTGGGGTGGCTCTGTCTTATTGATTTTCAGTTTTCCCAAGGTATATTCCCTAGACTGGAAGTGCCCTTGGCTCTGTAGCTCTGTTGTTTACTTGTTTTAGGGAACACAATGCACTCCTCCAGAGAGGCAGTTGGCAATTTACATCCCGCCCATCAGCATAAGAAGGGTCCCTGTTCTCCAGGGCCTGTCTTGCCTTTCTGGTTTTTACACATTTTGTGGATGTCCCTTTTGACCGGTGGGAAGTGACACTTCTTTGTAGTGCAGATTTGCATTGCCCGCTTGCTTGCTTGGCCAAAAAGGGCGTATGCGTTTTCTCCTGAATATATTCAGGAGAAAACGCATACGCCCTTTTTGGCCAAGTGCATCATTGTCGAAATTGTGCCCCTCTTCCTGTGCTTTAAAGGCGATTCCAACGTACCTCTTGAAATCTGTTTCCTGCTATGTTGCCTCACTTTCAAGTCAGACTCGTTGTCCTCACTCAACAGATTTTTGGACGATTGTTTTCCTTTATTACTCGGGCAGTTTGTGAATTGCTGTGCCCCTGAGCTCCATTTTTCACCTCGTTTTTTGTGAGCTGACCGAAAGTCCAAAATTTTGCTTCAGGACCTATACTGGTTCCCGGTGGGTGGCTGAGACTTTGGTTAATTCTTCTTCCTGCCGGGAAATTAGAGTGATATGTGCCCGTCCAAATGCCTAACAGCTACTCTCTCATTGGTTCTCCCTCTTCCCTTTCATCCTCTGCCAAATTGGCAACCTGTGCGAACCAGGATGTTAAAGGGGCTGTCTCTCCAAGTTGGGAGGTTGATGGTAAAGCAGATGGAAAGTGAAACCAGAGCACCAGGAGAGGGACTATTCGTTGAGTTTTAGAAATCTTTCGTATTCACAGTGTGTCCGTTCTCTAGGTTTCGTGTACATGTTATAGCTGTAGTAATATTCCCTTCAACATGGAGAGTTGGGACCCATGGAATGGGTGCCAGGCATTTGTGCTTTAAAGGGTCTGCATTTGCTCACCCAATCACACCAATCGTCTCAGTCCCAATTGTCCAGCCTTATGCCACATCCAGCTGTGGTTGTAGATAGGGTCATTCCAGGTTTCATCAGAGACCCTGAAGGAATTGTAAAGAATTTCCCAGTTTTTTTGTTTTGTTTTTGAAATTCCTTTTTATAGTGGGTTTGAGCTGATTCTCATGCCATGTTTATGCCAGTCTAGACACACTTGATTCCCTTATGGAGACATATCAATACATAGGTTTTAAGATTCTTACTAGTCAGATATATTCCTCTGCGGGAAATATGGTGTTTTGAGTCCCTTTCACTGAGGAAGGTGTAGGTCTTGTCTATTCCATAGTTGGTTTTTGGAACAGTACCTGTGCTTATATCAAACTCTGGTTTTATGCATCACCCCACCTCTCCTTCCCCCTTCAGCAGCCATAAGAGTGTTTTCTAAATGTGAGACTCTGTTCTCTTTCCTAACTCAGTTCAAGTGTAGCCATGTTTACAAGATCTTCATAAGTGATATCTTATGATATGTTTCTTTTTCTGTGTGACTTATTTCACTTAGAATCATCGTACCTGAATCCACCCATTTTGCTGCTACTGGTCTTATGATATTGATTTCATGGCTGAGGGATATTCCATCGTACGTAAGTACCACAAATTTTTGAACCATTTTTATATTTCCTGGGATATTTAAGGTGTACCCAAGTTGAGGTCCTTGTAAGCAGTGAAGCCCTAAATTTTGGGGTGGCTGTTTCTTATTGATTTTCAGTTTTCCCAAGGTATATTCCCTAGACTGGAAGTGCCCTTGGCTCTGTAGCTCTGTTGTTTACTTGTTTTAGGGAACACAATGCACTCCTCCAGAGAGGCAGTTGGCAATTTACATCCCGCCCATCAGCATATCAAGGCTCCCTGTTCTCCAGGGCCTGTCTTGCCTTTCTGGTTCTTACACATTTTGTGGATGTCCCTTTTGACGGCTGGGAAGTGATACCTCTTTGTAGTGCAGATTTGCATTGCCCGTTGCTTGCTTGGCCAAAAAGGGCGTATGCGTTTTCTCCTGAATATATTCAGGAGAAAACACATGCGCCCTTTTTGGCCAAGTGCATCATTGTCGAAGTTGTGCCCCTCATCCTGTGCTTTATAGGTGATTCGAACATACCTCTTGAAATCTGTTTCCTGCTATTCTGCCTCACTTTCAAGTCCGCCTCGTTTCCTTCCCTCAACAGATTTTTGGATGATAGTTGTCATTTATTACTCTGCCAGTTTGTGAATTGCTGTGCCCCTGAGCTCCATTTTTCAACTCATTTTTTGTGAGCTGACCACATTTCCAAAATTTTGGTTCAGGACCTATGCTGGTTCCGGTTGGGCGCTGAGACTTTGGTTAATTCTTCTTCCTGCCGGGAAGTTAGAGTGATATGTGCCCGTCCAAATGCCTTACAGCTACTCTCTCATTGGTTCTCCCTCTTCCATTTCATCCTCTGCCAAATTGGCAACCTGTGCGAACCAGGATGTTAAAGGGGATGTCTCTCCAAGTTGGGAGGTTGATGGTAAAGCAGATGGAAAGTGAAACCGGAGCACCAGGAGAGGGACTATTCGTTGAGTTTTAGATATCTTTCGTATTCACAGTGTGTCCGTTCTCTAGGTTTCCTGTACATGTTATAGCTGTAGTAACATTCCCTTTAACCTGGAGAGTTGGGACCCAATGAATGGGTGCCACGCATTTGTGATTTAAACGGTCTGCATTTGCTCACCGAATCTCACCAATCCTCTCGGTCCCAAGTGTCCCTCCTTATGCCACATCCGGCTGTCGTTGTAGATAGGGTCATTCCAGGTTTCATCAGAGACCCTGAAGGAATTGTAAATAATTTCCCAGTTTTTTTGTTTTGTTTTTGAAATTGCTTTTTATAGTGGGTTTCAGCTGATTCTCGCTGCCATGTTTATGCCAGTCTAGACACACTTGATTCCCTTATGGAGACCTATCAATACATAGGTTTTAAGATTCTTATTAGTCAGATATATTCCTCTGTGGGAAATATGGGGTTTTGAGTCCCTTTCACTGAGGAAGGTGTAGGTCTTGTCTATTCCATAGTTGGTTTTTGGAACGGTACCTGTGCTTATATCAAACTCTGGTTTTATGCATCACCCCACCTCTCCTTCCCCCTTAAGCAGGCATAAGAGTGTTTTCTAAATGAGAGACACTGTTGACTTTCCTAACTCAGTTGAAGTGTAGCCATGTTTACAGGATCTTCATAAGTTATATGTTATGATAAGTTTCTTTTTCTGTGTGACTTATTTCACTTAGAATCATCGAACCTGAATCCAACCATTTTGCTGCTACTGGTCTCACGACATTGATTTCGTGGCTGAGGGATATCCCATCGTGCGTAAGTACCACAATTTTTTGAACCAATTTTATATTTCCTGGGATATTTAAGGTGTACCCAAGTTGAGGTCCTTGTAAGCAGTGCAGCCCTAAATTTTGTGGTGGCTCTGTCTTATTGATTTTCAGTTTTCCCAAGGTATATTCCCTAGACTGGAAGTGACCTTGGCTCTGTATCTCTGTTGTTTACTTGTTTTAGGGAACACAATGCACTCCTCCAGAGAGGCAGTTGGCAATTTACATCCCGCCCATCAGCATAACAAGGCACCCTGTTCTCCAGGGCCTGTCTTGCCTTTCTGGTTTTTACACATTTTGTGGATGTCCCTTTTGACCGGTGGGAAGTGATACTTCTTTGTAGTGCAGATTTGCATTGCCCACTTGCTTGCTTGGCCAAAAAGGGCGTATGCGTTTTCTCCTGAATATATTCAGGGGAAAACGCATACGCCCTTTTTGGCCAAGTGCATCATTGTCGAAGTTGTGCCCCTCTTCCTGTGCTTGAAAGACGATTCCAACGTACCTCTTGAAATCTGTTTCCTGCTATTCTGCCTCTCTTTCAACTCCGCCTCATTGCCTTCTCTGAACAGATTTTTGGACGATAGTTGTCCTTTATTACTCTGCCAGTTTGTACATTGCTGTGCCCCTGAGCTCCATTTTACAACTCGTTTTTTGTGAGCTGACCGCATGTCCAAAATCTTGGTTCAGGACCTATGCTGGTTCCCGTTAGGGGGCTGAGACTTTGGTTAATTCTTCTTCCAGCCGAGAAATTAGAGTGATATGTGCCCGTCGAAATGCCTAACAGCTACTCTTTCATTGGTTCTCCCTCTTCCCTTTCATCCTCTGCCAAAGTGGCAAACTGTGCGAACCAGGAGGATAAACGGGCTGTCTCTCCAAGTTGGGAGGTTGATAGTAAACCAGATGGAAAGTCAAACCGGAGCACCAGGAGAGGGACAATTCGTTGAGTTTTAGAAACCTTTCGTATTCACAGTTTGTCCGTTCTCTAGGTTTCCCGTACATGTTATAGCTGTAGTAATATTCCCTTCAACCTGGAGAGTTGGGACCCATGGAATGTGTGCCAGGCATTTGTGCTTTAAAGGGTCTGCATTTGCTCACCCAATCTCACCAATCCTCTGAGTCCCAAGTGTCCAGCCTTATGCCACATCCAGCTGTCTTTGTAGATAGGGTCCTTCCAGGCTTCATCAGAAACCCTGAAGGAATTGTAAAGAATTTCCCAGTTTATTTGTTTTGTTTTTGAAATTCCTTTTTATAGTGGGTTTGAGCTGATTCTCGCTGCCATGTTTATGCCAGTCTAGACACACTTGATTCCCTTACGGAGACATATCAATACATAGGATTTAAGATACTTACTAGTCAGATATATTCCTCTGCGGGAAATATGGGGTTTTGAGTCCCTTTCACTGAGGAAGGTGTAGGTCTTGTCTATTCCATAGTTGGTCTTTGGAACAGTACCTGTGCTTATATCAAACTCTGGTTTTATGCATCACCCCACCTCTCCTTCCCCCTTCAGCAGGCATAAGAGTGTTTTCTAAATGTGATACTCTGTTCCCTTTCCTAACTCAGTTCAAGTGTAGCCATGTTTACAGGATCTTCATAAGTGATATCTTATGATAAGTTTCTTTTTCTGTGTGACTTATTTCACTTAGAATCATCATACCTGAATCCACCCATTTTGCTGCTACTGGTCTTATGACATTGATTTCATGGCTGAGGGATATTCCATCGTACGTAAGTACCACAATTTTTTGAACCCTTTTTATATTTCCTGGGATATTTAATGTGTACCCAAGTTGAGGTCCTTGTAAGCAGTGCAGCCCTAAATTTTGGGGTGGCTCTGTCTTATTGATTTTCAGTTTTCCCAAGGTATATTCCCTAGACTGGAAGTGCCCTTGGCTCTGTAGCTCTGTTGTTTACTTCTTTTAGGGAACACAATGCAGTGCTCCAGAGAGGCAGTTGGCAATTTACATCCCGCCGTCAGCATATCAAGGCTCCCTGTTCTCCAGGGCCTGTCTTGCCTTTCTGGTTTTTACACATTTTGTGGATATCCCTTTTGACCGGTGGGAAGTGATACTTCTTTGTAGTGCAGATTTGCATTGCCCGCTTGCTTGCTTGGCCAAAAAGGGCGTATGCGTTTTCTCCTGAATATATTCAGGAGAAAACGCATACGCCCTTTTTGGCCAAGTGCATCATTGTCGAAGTTGTGCCCCTCTTCCTGTGCTTTAAAGGTGATTCCAACGTACCTCTTGAAATCTGTTTCCTGCTATTCTGCCTCGCTTTCAAGTCCGCCTCGTTGCCTTCCCTCAACAGATTTGTGGACGATACTTGTCCTTTACTACTCTGCCAGTTTGTGAATGGCTGTGCCCTTGAGCTCCATTTTTCAACTCCTTTTTTGTGAGCTGACCGTACGTCCAAAATTTTGGTTCAGGACGTATGCTGGTTCCCGGTGGGGGGCTGAGACTTTGGTTAATTCTTCTTCCTGCTGGGAAGTTAGAGTGATATGTGCCCGTCCAAATGCCTAACAGCTACTCTCTCATTGATTCTCCGTCTTCCCTTTCATCCTCTGCCAATTTGGAAACCTGTGCCAACCAGGAGGTTAAAGGGGCTGTCTCTCCAAGTTGGGAGATTGATAGTAAAGCAGATGGAAAGTCAAACTGGAGCACCAGGAGAGGGACTATTCGTTGAGTTTTAGAAACCTTTCGTATTCACAGTGTGTCCGTTCTCTAGGTTTCCCGTACATGTTATAGCTGTAGTAATATTCCCTTCAACCTGGAGAGTTGGGACGCATGGAATTTCTGCCAGGCATTTGTGCTTTAAAGGGTCTGCATTTGCTCACCCAATCTCACCAATCCTCTCAGTCCCAAGTGTCCAGCCTTATGCCACATCCAGCTGTCGTTGTAGATAGGGTCATTCCAGGTTTCATCAGAGACCATGAAGGAATTGTAAAGAATTTCCCAGTTTTTTGTTTTGTTTTTGAAATTCCTTTTTATAGTGGGTTTGAGGTGATTCTCGCTGCCATGTTTATGCCAGTCTAGACACACTTGATTCCCTTATGGAGACATATCAATACATAGGTTTTAAGATTCTTACTAGTCAGATATATTCCTCTGCGGGAAATATGGGGTTTTGAGTCCTTTTCACTGAGGAAGGTGTAGGTCTTGTCTATTCCATAGTTGGTTTTTGGAACGGTACCTGTGCTTATATCAAACTTTGGTTTTATGCATCACCCCACCTCTCCTTCCCCCTTAAGCAGGCATAAGAGTGTTTTCTAAATGTGAGACACTGTTCTCTTTCCTAACTCAGTTCAAGTGTAGCCATGTTTACAGGATCTTCATAAGTGATATCTTATGATAAGTTTCTTTTTCTCTGTGACTTATTTCTCTTAGAATCATCGTACCTGAATCTACGCATTTTGCTGCTACTCGTCTTATGACATTGATTTCATGGCTGAGGGATATTCCATCGTACGTACGTACCACAATTTTTTGAACCATTTTTATATTTCCTGGGATATTTAAGTTGTACCCAAGTTGAGGTCCTTGTAAGCAGTGCAGCCCTAAAATTGGGGTGGCTCTGTCTTATTGATTTTCAGTGTTCCCTAGGTATATTCCCTAGACTGGAAGTGCCCTTGGCTCTGTAGCTCTGTTCTTTACTTGTTTTAGGGAACACAATGCACTCCTCCAGAGAGGCAGTTGGCAAGGTACATCCCGCCCGTCAGCATTACAAGGCTCCCTGTTCTCCAGGGCCTGTCTTGCCTTTCTGGTTTTTACACATTTTGTGGATGTCCCTTTTGACCGGTGGGAAGTGATACTTCTTTGTAGTGCAGATTTGCATTGCCCGCTTGCTTGCTTGGCCAAAAAGGGCGTATGCGTTTTCTCCTGAATATATTCAGGAGAAAATGAATACGCCCTTTTTGCCCAAGTGAATCATTGTCGAAGTTGTGCCCCTCTTCCTGTGCTTTAAAGGAGATTCCAATGTACCTATTGATATCTTTTTCCTGCTATTCTGCCTCGCTTTCAAGTCCGCCTCGTAGCCTTCCCTTAACAGAATTTTGGACGATAGTTGTCCTTTATTACTCGGCCAGTTTGTGAATTGCTGTGCCCTTGAGCTGCATTTTTCAACTCGTTTTTTGTGAGCTGACCGCAAGTCCAAAATTTTGGTTCAGGGCTTATGCTGGTTCTCGGTGGGGGGCTGAGACTTTGGTTAATTCTTCTTCCTGCTGGGAAGTTAGAGTGATATGTGCCCGTCCAAATGCCTAACAGCTACTCTCTCATTGGTTATCCCTATTCCCTTTCATTATCTGCCAATTTGGAAACCTGTGCGAACCAGGAGGTTAAAGGGGCTGTCTCTCCAAGTTCAGAGGTTGATAGTAAAGGAGATGGAAAGTCAAACCGGAGCACCAGGAGAGGGACTATTCGTTGAGTTTTAGAAACCTTTCATATTCACAGTGGGTCCGTTCTCTAGGTTTCCCGTACATGTTATAGCTGTAGTAATATTCCCTTCAACCTGGAGAGTTGGGACCCATGGAATGGGTGCCAGGCATTTGTGCTTTAAAGGGTCTACATTTGCTCACCCAATCTCACCAATCCTCTCAGTCCCAAGTGTCCAGCCTTATGCCACATCCAGCTGTCGTTGTACATAGGGTCATTCCAGGTTTCATCAGAGACCCTGAAGGAATTGTAAAGAATTTCCCAGTTTTTTTGTTTTGTTTTTGAAATTCCTTTTTATACTGGGTTTGAGCTGATTCTCGCTGCCATGTTTATGCCAGTCTAGACACACTTGATTCCCTTACGGAGACATATCAATACATATGTTTTAAGATTCTTACTAGTCAGATATATTCCTCTGCGGGAAATAGGGTGTTTTGAGACCCTTTCACTGAGGAATGTGTAGGTCTTGTCTATTCCATAGTTGGTTTTTGGAACGGTACCTGTGCTTATATCAAATTCTGGTTTTATGCATCACCCCACCTCTCCTTCCCCCTTAAGCAGGCATAAGAGTGTTTTCTAAATGTGAGACACTGTTCTCTTTCCTAACTCAGTTCAAGTGTAGCCATGTTTACAGGATCTTCATAAGTGATATCTTATGATAAGTTTCTTTTTCTGTGTGACTTATTTCACTTAGAATCATCGTACCTGAATCCACCCATTTTGCTGCTACTGGTCTTATGGCATTTATCTCATGGCTGAGGGATATTCCATCGTACGTAAGTACCACAATTTTTTGAACAATTTATAGTTCCTGGCGTATTTAAGTTGTACCCAAGTTGAGGTACTTGTAAGCAGTGCAGCCCTAAATTTTGGGGTGGCTCTGTCTTATTGATTTTCAGTTTTCCCAAGGTATATTCCCTAGACTGGAAGTGCCCTTGGCCTTGTAGCTCTGTTGTTTACTTGTTTTAGGGAACATAATGCACTCCTCCAGAGAGGCAGTTGTCAATTTACATCCCGCCCATCAGCATAACAAGGCTCCCGGTTCTCCAGGGCCTGTCTTGCATTACTGGTTTTTACACATTTTGTGGATTTCCCTTATGACCTGTGAGAAGTGATACTTCTTTGTAGTGCAGATTTCCATTGACCGCTTGCTTGCTTGGCCAAAAAGGGCGTATGCGTTTTCTCCTGAATATATTCAGGAGAAAACGCATACGCCCTTTTTGGCCAAGTGCATCATTGTCGAAGTTGTGCCCCTCTTCCTGTGCTTTAAAGGCGATTCCAACGTACCTCTTGAAATCTGTTTCCTGCTATTCAGCCTCGCTTTGAAGTCCGCCTCGTTGCCTTCCCTTAACAGATTTTTGCACGATAGTTGTCCTTTATTAATCGGTCAGTATGTGAATTGCTGTGCCCGTGAGCTCAATTTTTCAACTCGTTTTTTGTGAGCTGACCGCAAATCCAAAATTTTGGTTCAGGACCTATGCTGGTTCCCGGTGGGGGGCTGAGACTTTGGTTAATTCTTCTTCCTGCCGGGAAGTTAGAGTGATATGTGCCCGTCCAAATGCCTAACAGCTACTCTCTCATTGGTTCTCCCTCTTCCCTTTCATCCTCTGCCAAATTGGAAACGTGTGAGGACGAGGAAGTTAAAGGGGCTCTCTCTCCAACTTTGGAGATTGATAGTAAAGCAGATGGAAAGTCAACCAGGAGCACCAGGAGAGGGACTATTCGTTGAGTTTTAGAAACCTTTCGTATTCACAGTGTGTCCGTTCTCTAGGTTTCCCTTACATGTTATAGCTGTAGTAATATTCCCTTCAACCTGGAGAGTTGGGACCCATGGAATGGGTGCCAGGCATTTGTGCTTTAAAGGGTCTGCATTTGCTCACCCAATCTCACCAATCGTCTCAGTCCCAAGTGTCCAGACTTATGCCACATCCAGCTGTCGTTGTAGATAGGGTCATTCCAGGTTTCATCAGAGACTCTGAAGGAAGGAATTTTAAAGAATTTCCCAGTTTTTTTGTTTTGTTTTTGAAATTCCTTTTTATAGTGGGTTTGAGCTGATTCTCGCTGCCATGTTTATGCCAGTCTAGACGCACTTGATTCCCTTACAGAGACATATCAATACATAGGTTTTAAGATTCTTCCTAGTCAGATATTTTCCTCTGCGGGAAATATGGGGTTTTGAGTCCCTTTCCCTGAGGAATGTGTAGGTCTTGTCTATTCCATAGTTGGTTTTTGGAACGGTACTTGTGCTTATATCAAACTCTGGTTTTATGCAACACCCCACCTCTCCTTCCACCTTAAGCAGGCATACGATTGTTTTCTAAACGTGAGACACTGTTCTCTTTCCTAACTCAGTTCAAGTGTAGCCATGTTTACAGGATCTTCATAAGTGATATCTTATGATAAGTTTCTTTTTCTCTGTGACTTATTTCACTTAGAATCATCGTACCTGAATCCACCCATTTTGCTGTTACTGGTCTTATGACATTGATTTCATGGCTGAGGGATATTCCACCATACATAAGTACCACAATATTTTGAACCATTTTTTTATTTCCTGGGATATTTAAGGTGTACCCAAGTTGAGGTCCTTGTAAGCAGTGCAGCCCTAAATTTTGGGGTGGCACTGTCTTATTGATTTTCAGTTTTCCCAAGGTATATTCCCTAGACTGGAAGTGCCCTTGGCTCTGTAGCTTTGTTCTTTACTAGTTTTAGGGAACACAATGCACTCCTCCAGAGAGGCAGTTGGCAATTTACATCCCGCCCATCAGCATAACAATGCTCCCTGTTCTCCAGGGCCTGTCTTGCCTTTCTGGTTTTTACACATTTTGTGGATATCCCTTTTGACAGGTGGGAAGTGATACTTCTTTGTACTGAAGATTTGCATTGCCCGCTTGCTTGCTAGGCCAAAAAGGGCGTATGCATTTTCTCTTGAATACATTCAGGAGAAAACGCATACGCCCTTTTTGGCCAAGTGCATCATTGTCGAAATTGTGCCCCTCTTCCTGTGCTTTAAAGGCGATTCAAACTTACCTCTTGAAATCTGTTTCCTGGTATTCTGCCTCGCTTTCAAGTCCGCCTCGTTGCCTTCCCTCAACAGATTTTTGGACGATAGTTGTCCTTTATTACTCGGCCAGTTTGTGAATTGCTGTGCCCCTGAGCTCCATTTCTCAACTCGTTTTTGGTGAGCTGACCGCAAGTCCAAAATTTTGGTTCAGGACCTATACTGGTTCCCGGTGGGTGGCTGAGACTTTGGTTAATTCTTCTTCCTGCTTAGAAATTACAGTGATATGTGCCCGTCAAAATGCCTAACAGCTACTCTCTCATTGGTTCTCCCTCTTCCCTTTCATCCTCTGCCAAATTGGCAACCTGTGCGAACCAGGAGGTTAAAGGGGCTGTCTCTCCAAGTTGGGAGGTTGATAGTAAAGCAGATGGAAAGTCAAACCAGAGCACCAGGAGAGGGACTATTCATTGAGTTTTAGAAACCTTTCGTATTCACAGTGTGTCCGTTCTCTAGGTTTCCTGTACATGTTATAGCTGTAGTAATATTCCCTTCAACCTGGAGAGTTGGGCCCCATGGAATGGGTGCCAGGCATTTGTGCTTTAAAGGGTCTGCATTTGCTCACCCAATCTCACCAATCGTCTCAGTCCCAAGTGTCCCTCCTTATGCCACATCCAGTTTTCATTGTAGATAGGGTCATTCCAGGTTTCATCAGAGACCCTGAAGGAATTGTAAAGAATTTCCCAGTTTTTTTTTTTAATTTTTGAAATTCCTTTTTATAGTGGGTTTGAGCTGATTCTCGCTGCCATGTTTATGCCAGTCTAGACACACTTGATTCCCTTACGGAGACATATCAATACATAGGTTTTAAGATTCTTACTAGTCAGATATATTCCTCTGCGGGAAATATGGGGTTTTGAGTCCCTTTCACTGAGGAAGGTGTAGGTCTTGTCTATTCCATAGTTGGTTTTTGGAACGGTACCTGTGCTTATATCAAACTCTGGTTTTATGCATCACCCCACCTCTCCTTCCCCCTTAAGCAGGCATAAGAGTGTTTTCTAAATGTGAGACACTGTTCTCTTTCCTAACTCAGTTCAAGTGTAGCCATGTTTACAGGATCTTCATAAGTGATATCTTATGATAACTTTCTTTTTCTGTGTGACTTATTTCACTTAGAATCATCGTAACTGAATCCACCCATTTTGCTGCTACTGGTCTTATGACATTGATTTCATGGCTGAGGGATATTCCATCGTACGTAAGTACCACAATTTTTTGAACCATTTTTATATTTCCTGGGATATTTAAGTTGTATCCAAGTTGAGGTCCTTGTAAGCAGTGCAGCCCTAAATTTTGGGGTGGCTCTGTCTTATTGATTTTCAGTTTTCCCAAGGTATATTCCCTAGACTGGAAGTGCCCTTGGCT
This sequence comes from Hyperoodon ampullatus, assembly GCF_949752795.1. Classification (NCBI taxonomy): domain Eukaryota; kingdom Metazoa; phylum Chordata; class Mammalia; order Artiodactyla; family Ziphiidae; genus Hyperoodon; species Hyperoodon ampullatus. The sequence continues at coordinate 688,760 of NW_027641036.1, read as the reverse complement.
CTGTAGCTCTGTTGTTTACTTGTTTTAGGGAACACAATGCACTCCTCCAGAGAGGCAGTTGGCAATTTACATCCCGCCCATCAGCATAACAAGGCTCCCTGTTCTCCAGGGCCTGTCTTGCCTTTCTGGTTTTTACACATTTTGTGGATGTCCCTTTTGACCGGTGGGAAGTGATACTTCTTTGCGGTGCAGATTTGCATTGCCCGCTTGTTTGCTTGGCCAACAAGGGTGTATGCGTTCTCTCCTGAATATATTCAGGAGAAAACGCATACGCCCTTTTTGGCCAAGTGCATCATTGTGGAAGTTGTGCCCCTCTTCCTGTGCTTTAAAGGCGATTCCAACGTACCTCTTGAAATCTCTTTCCTGCTATCCTGCCTCGCTTTCAAGTCTGCCACGTTGCCTTCCCTCAACAGATTTTTGGACGATAGTTGTCCTTTATTACTCGGCAAGTTTGTGAATTGCTGTGCCCCTGAGCTCCATTTTTCAACTCGATTTTGGTGAGCTGACCGCAAGTCCAACATTTTGGTTCAGGACCTATGCTGATTCCCGGGGGGGGGCTGAGACTTTGGTTAATTCTTCTTCCTGCCAGGAAATTAGAGTGATATGTGCCCGTCCAAATGCCTAACAGCTACTCTCTCATTGGTTCTCCCTCTTCCCTTTCATCCTCTGCCAAATTGGAAACCTGTGTGAACCAGGAGGTTAAAGGGGCTGTCTCTCCAAGTTGGGAGGTTGATAGTAAAGCAGATGGAAAGTCAAACCGGAGCACCAGGAGAGGGACTATTCGTTGAGTTTTAGAAACCTTTCGTATTCACAGTGGGTCCGTTCTCTAGGTTTCCCGTACATGTTATAGCTGTAGTAATATTCCCTTCAACCTGGAGTGTTGGGACCCATGGAATGGGTGTCATGCATTATTGCTTTAAAGGGTCTGCATTTGCTCACCCAATCTCACCAATCCTCTGAGTCCCAAGTTTCCCTCCTTATGCCACATCCAGCTGTCATTGTAGATAGGGTCATTCCAGGTTTCATCAAAGACCCTGAAGGAATTGCAAAGAATTTCCCAGTTTTTTTGTTTTGTTTTTGCAATTCCTTTTTATAGTGGGTTTGAGCTGATTCTCGATGCCATGTTTATGCCAGTCTAGACACACTTGATTCCCTTACGGAGACATATCAATACATAGGTTTTAAGATTCTTACTAGTCAGATATATTCCTCTGCGGGAAATATGGGGTTTTGAATCCCTTTCACTGAGGAAGGTGTAGGTCTTGCCTATTCCATAGTTGGTTTTTGGAACGGTACCTGTGCTTATATCAAACTCTGGTTTTATGCATCACCCCACCTCTCCTTCCCCCTTAAGAAGGCATAAGGGTGTTTTCTAAATGTGAGACACAGCTCTCTTTCCTAACTCGGTTCAAGTGTAGCCATGTTTACAGGATCTTCATAAGTGATATCTTATGATAAGTTTCTTTTTCTGTGTGACTTATTTCACTTAGAATCATCGTACCTGAATCCACCCATTTTGCTGCTACTGGTCTTATGACATTGATTTCATGGCTGAGGGATATTCCATCGTACGTAAGTACCACAATTTTTTGAACCATTTTTATATTTCCTGGGCTATTTAAGGTGCACCCAAGTTGAGGTCCTTGTAAGCAGTGCAGCCCTAAATTTTGGGGTGGCTCTGTCTTATTTATTTTCTGTTTTCCCAAGGTATATTCCATAGACTGGAAGTGCCCTTGGCTCTGTAGCTCTGTTCTTTACTTGTTTTAGGGAACACAATGTACTCCTCCAGAGGGGCAGTTGGCAATTTACATCCCGCCCATCAGCATAACAAGGCTCCCTGTTCTCCAGGGCCTGTCTTGCCTTTCTGGTTTTTACACATTTTGTGGATGTCCCTTTTGACCGGTGGGAAGTGATACTTCTTTGTAGTGCAGATTTGCATTGCCCGCTTGCTTGCTTGGCCAAAAAGGGCGTATGCGTTTTCTCCTGAATATATTCAGGAGAAAACGCATACGCCCCATTTGGCCAAGTGCATCATTGTCGAAGTTGTGCCCCTCTTCCTGTGCTTTAAAGGCGAATCCAACGTACCACTTGAAATCTGTTTCCTGCTATTCTGCCTCGCTTTCAAGTCCGCCTCCTGGCCTTCCCTCAACAGATTTTGGGACGATAGTTGTCCTTTATTACTCAGCCAGTTTGTGAATTGCTGTGCCCCGAGCTCAATTTTTCAACTCGTTTTTGGTGAGCTGACCGCAAGTCCAATATTTTGGTTCAGGACCTATGCTGGTTCCTGGTGAGGGGCTGAGACTTTGGTTAATTCTTCTTCCTGCCGGGAAGTTAGAGTGAAATGTGCCCGTCCAAATGACTAACAGCTACTCTCTCGTTGGTTCTCCCTCTTCCCTTTCATCCTCTGCCAATTTGGCAACCTGTGCGAACCAGGAGGTTAAAGGGGCTGTGTCTCCAAGTTGGGAGGTTGATAGTAAAGCAGATGGAAAGTCAAACTGGAGCACCAGGACAGGAACTATTCGTTGAGTTTTAGAAGCCTTTCGTATTCACAGTGGGTCCGTTCTCTAGGTTTCCCGTACATGTTATAGCTGTAGTAATATTCCCTTCAACCTGGAGAGTTGGGACCCATGGAAAGGGTGACAGGCATTTGTGCTTTAAAGGGTCTGCATTTGCTCACCCAATCTCACCAATCGTCTCAGTCCCAAGTGTCCCTCCTTATGCCACATCCAGCTGTCGTTGTAGATAGGGTCATTCTAGGTTGTATCAGAGACCCTGAAGGAATTGTAAAGAATTTCCCAGTTTTTTGGTTTGCTTTTGAAATTCCTTTGTATAGTGGGTTTGAGCTGATTCTTGCTGCCATGTTTATGCCAGTCTAGACACACTTGATTCCCTTACGGAGACATATCAATACATAGGTTTTAAGATTCTTACTAGTCAGATATATTCCTCTGCGGGAAATATGGGGTTTTGAGTCCCATTCACTGAGGAAGGTGTAGGTCTTGTCTATTCCATAGTTGGTTTTTGGAACGGTACCTGTGCTTATATCAAACTCTTCTTTTATGCATCACCCCACCTCTCCTTCCCCCTTAAGCAGGCATAAGAGTGTTTTCTAAATGTGAGACACTGTTCTCTTTCCTAACTCAGTTCAAGTGTAGCCATGTTTACAGGATCTTCATAAGTGATATCTTATGATAAGTTTCTTTTTCTGTGTGACTTATTTCACTTAGAATCATCGTACCTGAATCCACCCATTTTGCTGTTACTGGTCTTATGACATTGATTTCATGGCTGAGGGATATTCCACCATACATAAGTACCACAATATTTTGAACCATTTTTTTATTTCCTGGGATATTTAAGGTGTACCCAAGTTGAGGTCCTTGTAAGCAGTGCAGCCCTAAATTTTGGGGTGCCACTGTCTTATTGATTTTCAGTTTTCCCAAGGTATATTCCCTAGACTGGAAGTGCCCTTGGCTCTGTAGCTTTGTTCTTTACTAGTTTTAGGGAACACAATGCACTCCTCCAGAGAGGCAGTTGGCAATTTACATCCCGCCCATCAGCATAACAATGCTCCCTGTTCTCCAGGGCCTGTCTTGCCTTTCTGGTTTTTACACATTTTGTGGATATCCCTTTTGACAGGTGGGAAGTGATACTTCTTTGTACTGAAGATTTGCATTGCCCGCTTGCTTGCTAGGCCAAAAAGGGCGTATGCATTTTCTCTTGAATACATTCAGGAGAAAACGCATACGCCCTTTTTGGCCAAGTGCATCATTGTCGAAATTGTGCCCCTCTTCCTGTGCTTTAAAGGCGATTCAAACTTACCTCTTGAAATCTGTTTCCTGGTATTCTGCCTCGCTTTCAAGTCCGCCTCGTTGCCTTCCCTCAACAGATTTTTGGACGATAGTTGTCCTTTATTACTCGGCCAGTTTGTGAATTGCTGTGCCCCTGAGCTCCATTTCTCAACTCGTTTTTGGTGAGCTGACCGCAAGTCCAAAATTTTGGTTCAGGACCTATACTGGTTCCCGGTGGGTGGCTGAGACTTTGGTTAATTCTTCTTCCTGCTTAGAAATTACAGTGATATGTGCCCGTCAAAATGCCTAACAGCTACTCTCTCATTGGTTCTCCCTCTTCCCTTTCATCCTCTGCCAAATTGGCAACCTGTGCGAACCAGGAGGTTAAAGGGGCTGTCTCTCCAAGTTGGGAGGTTGATAGTAAAGCAGATGGAAAGTCAAACCAGAGCACCAGGAGAGGGACTATTCATTGAGTTTTAGAAACCTTTCGTATTCACAGTGTGTCCGTTCTCTAGGTTTCCTGTACATGTTATAGCTGTAGTAATATTCCCTTCAACCTGGAGAGTTGGGCCCCATGGAATGGGTGCCAGGCATTTGTGCTTTAAAGGGTCTGCATTTGCTCACCCAATCTCACCAATCGTCTCAGTCCCAAGTGTCCCTCCTTATGCCACATCCAGTTTTCATTGTAGATAGGGTCATTCCAGGTTTCATCAGAGACCCTGAAGGAATTGTAAAGAATTTCCCAGTTTTTTTTTTTAGTTTTTGAAATTCCTTTTTATAGTGGGTTTGAGCTGATTCTCGCTGCCATGTTTATGCCAGTCTAGACACACTTGATTCCCTTACGGAGACATATCAATACATAGGTTTTAAGATTCTTACTAGTCAGATATATTCCTCTGCGGGAAATATGGGGTTTTGAGTCCCTTTCACTGAGGAAGGTGTAGGTCTTGTCTATTCCATAGTTGGTTTTTGGAACGGTACCTGTGCTTATATCAAACTCTGGTTTTATGCATCACCCCACCTCTCCTTCCCCCTTAAGCAGGCATAAGAGTGTTTTCTAAATGTGAGACACTGTTCTCTTTCCTAACTCAGTTCAAGTGTAGCCATGTTTACAGGATCTTCATAAGTGATATCTTATGATAACTTTCTTTTTCTGTGTGACTTATTTCACTTAGAATCATCGTAACTGAATCCACCCATTTTGCTGCTACTGGTCTTATGACATTGATTTCATGGCTGAGGGATATTCCATCGTACGTAAGTACCACAATTTTTTGAACCATTTTTATATTTCCTGGGATATTTAAGTTGTATCCAAGTTGAGGTCCTTGTAAGCAGTGCAGCCCTAAATTTTGGGGTGGCTCTGTCTTATTGATTTTCAGTTTTCCCAAGGTATATTCCCTAGACTGGAAGTGCCCTTGGCTCTGTAGCTCTGTTGTTTACTTGTTTAAGGGAACACAATGCACTCCTCCAGAGAGGCAGTTGGCAATTTACATCCCGCCCATCAGCATAACAAGGCTCCCTGTTCTGCAGGGCCTGTCTTGCCTTTCTGGTTTTTACACATTTTGTGGATGTCCCTTTTGACCGGTGGGAAGTGATACTTCTTTGCGGTGCAGATTTGCATTGCCCGCTTGTTTGCTTGGCCAACAAGGGTGTATGCGTTCTCTCCTGAATATATTCAGGAGAAAACGCATACGCCCTTTTTGGCCAAGTGCATCATTGTGGAAGTTGTGCCCCTCTTCCTGTGCTTTAAAGGCGATTCCAACGTACCTCTTGAAATCTGTTTCCTGCTATCCTGCCTCGCTTTCAAGTCTGCCACGTTGCCTTCCCTCAACAGATTTTTGGACGATAGTTGTCCTTTATTACTCGGCAAGTTTGTGAATTGCTGTGCCCCTGAGCTCCATTTTTCAACTCGATTTTGGTGAGCTGACCGCAAGTCCAACATTTTGGTTCAGGACCTATGCTGATTCCCGGGGGGGGGCTGAGACTTTGGTTAATTCTTCTTCCTGCCAGGAAATTAGAGTGATATGTGCCCGTCCAAATGCCTAACAGCTACTCTCTCATTGGTTCTCCCTCTTCCCTTTCATCCTCTGCCAAATTGGAAACCTGTGTGAACCAGGAGGTTAAAGGGGCTGTCTCTCCAAGTTGGGAGGTTGATAGTAAAGCAGATGGAAAGTCAAACCGGAGCACCAGGAGAGGGACTATTCGTTGAGTTTTAGAAACCTTTCGTATTCACAGTGGGTCCGTTCTCTAGGTTTCCCGTACATGTTATAGCTGTAGTAATATTCCCTTCAACCTGGAGTGTTGGGACCCATGGAATGGGTGTCATGCATTATTGCTTTAAAGGGTCTGCATTTGCTCACCCAATCTCACCAATCCTCTGAGTCCCAAGTTTCCCTCCTTATGCCACATCCAGCTGTCATTGTAGATAGGGTCATTCCAGGTTTCATCAAAGACCCTGAAGGAATTGCAAAGAATTTCCCAGTTTTTTTGTTTTGTTTTTGCAATTCCTTTTTATAGTGGGTTTGAGCTGATTCTCGATGCCATGTTTATGCCAGTCTAGACACACTTGATTCCCTTACGGAGACATATCAATACATAGGTTTTAAGATTCTTACTAGTCAGATATATTCCTCTGCGCGAAATATGGGGTTTTGAATCCCTTTCACTGAGGAAGGTGTAGGTCTTGCCTATTCCATAGTTGGTTTTTGGAACGGTACCTGTGCTTATATCAAACTCTGGTTTTATGCATCACCCCACCTCTCCTTCCCCCTTAAGAAGGCATAAGGGTGTTTTCTAAATGTGAGACACAGCTCTCTTTCCTAACTCGGTTCAAGTGTAGCCATGTTTACAGGATCTTCATAAGTGATATCTTATGATAAGTTTCTTTTTCTGTGTGACTTATTTCACTTAGAATCATCGTACCTGAATCCACCCATTTTGCTGCTACTGGTCTTATGACATTGATTTCATGGCTGAGGGATATTCCATCGTACGTAAGTACCACAATTTTTTGAACCATTTTTATATTTCCTGGGCTATTTAAGGTGTACCCAAGTTGAGGTCCTTGTAAGCAGTGCAGCCCTAAATTTTGGGGTGGCTCTGTCTTATTTATTTTCTGTTTTCCCAAGGTTTATTCCATAGACTGGAAGTGCCCTTGGCTCTGTAGCTCTGTTCTTTACTTGTTTTAGGGAACACAATGTACTCCTCCAGAGAGGCAGTTGGCAATTTACATCCCGCCCATCAGCATAACAAGGCTCCCTGTTCTCCAGGGCCTGTCTTGCCTTTCTGGTTTTTACACATTTTGTGGATATCCCTTTTGACCGGTGGGAAGTGATACTTCTTTGTAGTGCAGATTTGCATTGCCCGCTTGCTTGCTTGGCCAAAAAGGGCGTATGCGTTTTCTCCTGAATATATTCAGGAGAAAACGCATACGCCCCATTTGGCCAAGTGCATCATTGTCGAAGTTGTGCCCCTCTTCCTGTGCTTTAAAGGCGAATCCAACGTACCACTTGAAATCTGTTTCCTGCTATTCTGCCTCGCTTTCAAGTCCGCCTCCTGGCCTTCCCTCAACAGATTTTGGGACGATAGTTGTCCTTTATTACTCAGCCAGTTTGTGAATTGCTGTGCCCCGAGCTCAATTTTTCAACTCGTTTTTGGTGAGCTGACCGCAAGTCCAATATTTTGGTTCAGGACCTATGCTGGTTCCTGGTGAGGGGCTGAGACTTTGGTTAATTCTTCTTCCTGCCGGGAAGTTAGAGTGAAATGTGCCCGTCCAAATGACTAACAGCTACTCTCTCATTGGTTCTCCCTCTTCCCTTTCATCCTCTGCCAATTTGGAAACCTGTGCGAACCAGGAGGTTAAAGGGGCTGTGTCTCCAAGTTGGGAGGTTGATAGTAAAGCAGATGGAAAGTCAAACTGGAGCACCAGGACAGGAACTATTCGTTGAGTTTTAGAAGCCTTTCGTATTCACAGTGGGTCCGTTCTCTAGGTTTCCCGTACATGTTATAGCTGTAGTAATATTCCCTTCAACCTGGAGAGTTGGGACCCATGGAAAGGGTGACAGGCATTTGTGCTTTAAAGGGTCTGCATTTGCTCACCCAATCTCACCAATCGTCTCAGTCCCAAGTGTCCCTCCTTATGCCACATCCAGCTGTCGTTGTAGATAGGGTCATTCTAGGTTGTATCAGAGACCCTGAAGGAATTGTAAAGAATTTCCCAGTTTTTTGGTTTGCTTTTGAAATTCCTTTGTATAGTGGGTTTGAGCTGATTCTTGCTGCCATGTTTATGCCAGTCTAGACACACTTGATTCCCTTACAGAGACATATCAATACATAGGTTTTAAGATTCTTACTAGTCAGATATATTCCTCTGCGGGAAATATGGGGTTTTGAGTCCCATTCACTGAGGAAGGTGTAGGTCTTGTCTATTCCATAGTTGGTTTTTGGAACGGTACCTGTGCTTATATCAAACTCTTCTTTTATGCATCACCCCACCTCTCCTTCCCCCTTAAGCAGGCATAAGAGTGTTTTCTAAATGTGAGACACTGTTCTCTTTCCTAACTCAGTTCAAGTGTAGCCATGTTTACAGGATCTTCATAAGTGATATCTTATGATAAGTTTCTTTTTCTGTGTGACTTATTTCACTTAGAATCATCGTACCTGAATCCACCCATTTTGCTGCTACTGGTCTTATGACATTGATTTCATGGCTGAGGGATATTCCATCGTACGTAAGTACCACAATTTTTTGAACCATTTTTATATTTCCTGGGATATTTAATGTGTACCCAAGTTGAGGTCCTTGTAAGCAGTGCAGCCCTAAATTTTGGGGTGGCTCTGTCTTATTGATTTTCAGTTTTCCCAAGGTATATTCCCTAGACTGGAAGTGCCCTTGGCTCTGTAGCTCTGTTCTTTACTTGTTTTAGGGAACACAATTCACTCCACCAGAGAGGCAGTTGGCCATTCACATCCCGCCCATCAGCATAACAAGGCTCCCTGTTCTCCAGGGCCTGTCTTGCCTTTCTGGTTTTTACACATTTTGTGGATGTCCCTTTTGACCGGTGGGAAGTGATACTTCTTTGTAGTGCAGATTTGCATTGCCCGCTTGCTTGCTTGGCCAAAAAGGGCGTATGTGTTTTCTCCTGAATATATTCAGGAGAAAACGCATACGCCCTTTTTGGCCAAGTGCATCATTGTCGAAGTTGTGTCCCTCTTCCTGTGCTTTAAAGGCGATTCCAACGTACCTCTGGAAATCTGTTTCCTGCTATTCTGCCTCGCTTTCAAGTCCGCCTCGTTGCCTTCCCTCAACAGATTTTTGGACGATAGTTGTCCTTTATTACTCGGCCAGTTTGTGAATTGCTGTGCCCCTGAGCTCCATTTTTCAACTCGTTTTTGGTGAGCTGACCGCAAGTCCAAAATTTTGGTTCCGGATCTATACTGATTCCCGGTGGGTGGCTGAGACTTTGGTTAATTCTTCTTCCTGCCGGGAAATTACAGTGATATGTGCCCGTCCAAATGCCTAACAGCTACTCTCTCATTGGTTCTCCCTCTTCCCTTTCATCCTCTGCCAAATTGGCAACCTGTGCGAACCAGGAGGTTAAAGGGGCTGTCTCTCCAAGTTGGGAGGTTGATAATAAAGCAGATGGAAAGTCAAACCGGAGCACCAGGAGAGGGACTATTCGTTGAGTTTTAGAAACCTTTCGTATTCACAGTGTGTCCGTTCTCTAGGATTCCCGTACATGTTATAGCTGTAGTAATATTCCCTTCAACATGGAGAGTTCGGACCCATGGAATGGGTGCCAGGCATTTGTGCTTTAAAGGGTCTGAATTTACTCACCCAATCTCACCAATCGTCTCAGTCCCAAGTGTCCCTCCTTATGCCACATCCAGCTGTCGTTGTAGATAGGGTCATTCCAGGTTGCATCAGAGACCCTGAAGGAATTGTAAAGAATTTCCCAGTTTTTTCTTTTGTTTTTGAAATTCCTTTTTATAGTGGGTTTGAGCTGATTCTCGCTGCCATGTTTATGCCAGTCTAGACACACTTGATTCCCTTATGGAGACATATCAATACATAGGTTTTAAGATTCTTACTAGTCAGATATATTCCTCTGCGGGAAATATGGTGTTTTGAGTCCCTTTCACTGAGGAATGTATAGGTCTTGTCTATTCCATAGTTGGTTTTTGGAACGGTACCTGTGCTTATATCAAACTCTGGTTTTATGCATCACCCCACCTCTCCTTCCCCCTTAAGCAGGCATAAGAGTGTTTTCTAAATGTGAGACACTGTTCTCTTTCCTAACTCAGTTTAAGTGTAGCCATGTTTACAGGATCTTCATAAGTGATATCTTATGATAAGTTTCATTTTCTGTGTGACTTATTTCACTTAGAATCATCGTACCAGAATCCACCCATTTTGCTGCTACTGGTCTTATGACATTGATTTCATGGCTGAGGGATATTCCATCGTACGTAAGTACCACAATATTTTGAACCATGTTTATATTTTCTGGGATACTTAAGGTGTACCCAATTTGAGGTTCTTGTAAGCAGTTCAGCCCTAAATTTTGGGGTGGCTCTGTCTTATTGATTTTCAGTTTTCCCAAGGTATATTCCCTAGACTGGAAGTGCCCTTGGCTTTGTAGCTCTGTTCTTTACTTGTTTTAGGGAACACAATGTACTCCTCCAGAGAGGCAGTTTGCAATTTGCATCCCGCCCATCAGCATAACAAGGCTCCCTGTTCTCCAGGGCCTGTCTTGCCTTTTTGGTTTTTACACATTTTGTGGATGTCCATTTTGACCGGTGGGAAGTGATACTTCTTTGTAGTGCAGATTTGCATTGCCCGCTTGCTTGCTAGGTCAAAAAGGGCGTATGCGTTTTCTCCTGAATATATTCAGGAGAAAACGCATACGCCCTTTTTGGCCAAGTGCATCATTGTCGAAGTTGTGCCCCTCTTCCTGTGCTTTAAAGGCGATTCCAACGTACCTCTTGAAATCTGTTTCCTGCTATTCTGCCTCACTTTCAAGTCCGCCTCGTTGCCTTCCCTCAACAGGTTTTTGGACGATAGTTGTCCTTTATTACTCGGCCAGTTTGTGAATTGCTGTGCCCCTGAGCTCCATTTTTAACTCGTTTTTGGTGAGGTGACCGCAAGTCCAAAATTTTGGTTCCGGACCTATACTGGTTCCCTGTGGGTGTCTGAGACTTTGGTTAATTCTTCTTCCTGCCGGGAAGTTAGAGTGATATGTGCCCATCCAAATGTCTAACAGCTACTCTCTCATTGGTTCTCCCTCTTCCCTTTCATCCTCTGCCAAATTGGAAACCTGTGTGAACCAGGAGTTTAAAGGGGCTGTCTCTCCAAGTTGGGAGATTGATAGTAAAGCAGATGGAAAGTCAAACCGGAGCACCAGGGGAGGGTCTATTCGTTGAGTTTTAGAAACCTTTCGTATTCACAGTGTGTCCGTTCTCTAGGTTTCCTGTACATGTTATAACTGTAGTAATATTCCCTTCAACCTGGAGAGTTGGGACCCATGGAATGGGTGCCATGCATTATTGCTTTAAAGGGTCTGCATTTCCTCACCCAATCTCACCAATCCTCTCAGTCCCAAGTGTCCAGCCTTATGCCACATCCAGCTGTCGTTGTAGATAGGGTCATTCCAGCTTTCATCAGAGACCCTGAAGGAATTGTAAAGAATTTCCCAGTTTTTTTGTTTTGTTTTTGAAATTCCATTTTATAGTGTGTTTGAGCTGATTCTCGCTGCCATGTTTATGTCAGTCTAGACACACTTGATTCCCTTACGGAGAGATATCAATACATAGGTTTTAAGATTCTTACTAATCAGATATATTCCTCTGTGGGAAATATGGGGTTTTGAGTCCCTTTCACTTAGGAAGGTGTAGGTCTTGCCTATTCCATAGTTGGTTTTTGGAACGGTACCTGTGCTTATATCAAACTCTGGTTTTTGCATCACCCCACCTCTCCTTCCCCCTTAAGCAGGTATAAGAGTGTTTTCTAAATGTGAGACACTGTTCTCCTTCCTATCTCAGTTCAAGTGTAGCCATGTTTACAGGATCTTCATAAGTGATATCTTATGATAAGTTTCTTTTTCTGTGTGACTTATTTCACTTAGAATCATCGTACCTGAATCCCCCCATTTTGCTGCTACTGGTCTTATGACATTGATTTCATGGCTGAGGGATATTCCATCGTACGTAAGTACCACAATATTTTGAACCATGTTTATATTTTCTGGGATACTTAAGGTGTATCCAAGTTGAGGTCCTTGTATGCAGTGCAGCCCTAAATTTTAGGGTGGCTCTGTCTTATTGATTTTCAGTTTTCCCAAGGTATATTCCCTAGACTGGTAGTGCCCTTGGCTCTGTAGCTCTGTTCTTTACTTGTTTTAGGGAACACAATGCACTCCTCCAGAGAGGCAGTTGGCAAATTACATCCCGCCAATCAGCATAACAAGGCTCCCTGTTCTCCAGGGCCTGTCTTGCCTTTCTGGTTCTTACACATTTTGTAGATGTCCCTTTTGACCGGTGGGAAGTGATACTTCTTTGTAGTGCAGATTTCAATTGCCCGCTTGCTTGCTTGGCCAAAAAGGGCGTATGCGTTTTCTCCTGAATATATTCAGGAGAAAACGCATAATCCGTTTTTGGCCAAGTGCATCATTGTCGAAGTTGTGCCCCTCTTCCTGTGCTTTAAAGGCGATTCCAACGTACCTCTTGAAATCTGTTTCCTGCTATTCTGCCTCGCTTTCAAGTCCGCCTCGTTGCCTTCCCTCAACAGATTTTTGGACGATAGTTGTCCTTTATTACTCGGCCAGTTTGTGAATTGCTGTGCCCCTGAGCTCCATTTGTCAACTCGTTTTTGGTGAGCTGACTGCAAGTCCAACATTTTGGTTCAGGACCTATGCTGGTTCCAGGTGGGGGGCTGAGACTTTGGTTAATTCATCTTCCTGCCAGGAAATTACAGTGATATGTGCCCGTCCAAATGCCTAACAGCTACTCTCTCATTGGTTCTCCCTCTTCCCTTTCATCCTCTGCCAAATTGGCAACCTGTGCGAACCAAGAGGTTAAAGGGGCTGTCTCTCCAAGTTGGGAGGTTGATAGTAAAGCAGATGAAAAGTCAAACCGGAGCACCAGGAGAGGGACTATTCGTTGAGTTTTACAAACCTTTCGTATTCACAGTGTGTCCGTTCTCTAGGTTTCCCGCACATGTTATAACTGTAGTAATATTCCCTTCAACCTGGAGAGTTCGGACCCATGGAATGGGTGCCATGCATTATTGCTTTAAAGGGTCTGCATTTGCTCACCCAATCTCACCAATCGTCTCAGTCCCAATTGTCCCTCCTTATGCCACATCCAGCTGTAGTTGTAGATAGGGTCATTCCAGCTTTCCTCAGAGACCCTGAAGGAATTGTAAAGAATTTCCCAGTTTTTTTGTTTTGTTTTTAAAATTCCTTTTTATAGTGGGTTTGAGCTGATTCTCGCTGCCATGTTTATGCCAGTCTAGACACACTTGATTCCCTTACGGAGACATATCAATACATAGGTTTTAAGATTCTTACTAGTCAGATATTTTCCTCTGCGGGAAATATGGGGTTTTGAGTCCCTTTCACTGAGGACGGTGTAGGTCTTGTCTATTCCATAGTTGGTTTTTGGAACGGTACCTGTGCTTATATCAAACTCTGGTTTTATGCATCACCCCACCTCTCCTTCCCCCTTAAGCAGGCATAAGAGTGTTTTCTAAATGTGAGACACTGTTCTCTTTCCTAACTCAGTTCATGTGTAGCCATGTTTACAGGATCTTCATAAGTGATATCTTATGATAAGTTTCTTTTTCTCTGTGACTTATTTCACTTAGAATCATCGTACCAGAATCCACCCATTTTGCTGCTACTGGTCTTATGACATTGATTTCATGGCTGAGGGATATTCCATCGTACGTAAGTACCACAATTTTTTGAACCATTTTTATATTTCCTGGGATATTTAAGGTGTACCCAAGTTGAGGTCCTTGTAAGCAGTGCAGCCCTAAATTTTGGGGTGGCTCTGTCTTATTGATTTTCAGTTTTCCCAAGGTGTATTCCCTAGACTGGAAGTGCCCTTGGCTCTGTAGCTCTGTTCTTTACTTGTTTTAGGGAACACAATGTACTCCTCTAGAGAGGCAGTTGGCAATTTACATCCCGCCCATCAGCATAACAAGGCTCCCTGTTCTCCAGGGCCTGTCTTGCCTTTCTAGTTTTTACACATTTTGTGGATGTCCCTTTTGAACGGTGGGAAGTGATACTTCTTTGTAGTGCAGATTTGCATTGCCCGCTTGCTTGCTTGGCCAAAAAGTGCGTATGCGTTTTCTCCTGAATATATTCAGGAGAAAACGCATACACCGTTTTTGGCCCAGTGCATCATTGTCTTAGTTGTGCCCCTCTTCCTGTGCTTTAAAGGCGATTCCAACGTACCTCGTGAAATCTGTTTCCTGCTATTCTGCCTCGCTTTCAAGTCCGCCTCGTTGCCTTCCCTCAACAGATTTTTGGACGATAGTTGTCCTTTATTACTCGGCCAGTTTGTGAATTGCTGTGCCCCTGAGCTCCATTTTTCAACTCGTTTTTGGTGAGCTGACCGCAAGTCCAAAATTTTGGTTCAGGACATATGCTGGTTCCCGGTGCAGGGCTGAGACTTTGGTTAATTCTTCTTCCTGCCGGGAAGTTAGAGTGATATGTGCCCGTCCAAATGCCTAACAGCTACTCTCTCATTGGTTCTCCCTCTTCCCTTTCATCCTCTGCCAAATTGGATGCCTGTGCGAACCAGGAGGTTAAAGGGGCTGTCTGTCCAAGTTGGGAGGTTGATAGTAAAGCAGATGGAAAGTCAAACCGGAGCACCAGGAGAGGAACTATTCGTTGAGTTTTAGAAACCTTTCGTATTCACAGTGTGTCCGTTCTCTAGTTTTCCCGTACATGTTATAGCTGTAGTAATATTCCCTTCAACCTGGAGAGTTCTGACCCATGAAATGGGTGCCATCCATTATTGCTTTAAAGGGTCTGCATTTGCTCACCCAATCTCACAAATCGTCTCAGTCTCAAGTGTCCCTCCTTATGCCACATCCAGCTGTCGTTGTAGATAGGGTCATTCCAGGTTTCATCAGAGTCCCTGAAGGAATTGTAAAGAATTTCCCAATTTTTTTTATTTTGTTTTTGAAATTCCTTTTTATAGTGGGTTTGAGCTGATTCTCGCTGCCATGTTTATGCCAGTCTAGACACACTTGATTCCCTTACGGAGACATATCAATACATAGGTTTTAAGATTCTTACTAGTCAGATATATTCCTCTGCGGGAAATATGGGGTTTTAAGTCCCTTTCACTGAGGAAGGTGTAGGTCTTGTCTAATCCATAGTTGGTTTTTGGAACCCTACCTGTGCTTATATCAAACTCTGGTTTTATGCATCACCCCACCTCTCCTTCCCCCTTAAGCAGGCATAAGATTGTTTTCTAAATGTGAGACACTATTCTCTTTCCTAACTCAGTTCAAGTGTAGCCATGTTTACAGGATCTTCATAAGTGATATCTTATGATAAGTTTCTTTTTCTGTGTGACTTATTTCACTTAGAATCATCGTACCTGAATCCACCCATTTTGCTGCTACTGGTCTTATGACATTGATTTCATGGCTGAGGGATATTCCATCGTTCGTAAGTACCTCAATTTTTTGAACCATTTTTATATTTCCTGGGATATTTAAGGTGTACCCAAGTTGATGTCCTTGTAAGCAGTGCAGCCCTAAATTTTGGGGCGGCTCTGTCTTACTGATTTTCAGTTTTCCCAAGGTATATTCCCTAGACTGGTAGTGCCCTTGGCTCTGTAGCTCTGTTCTTTACTTGTTTTAGGGACCACAATGTACTCCTCCAGAGAGACAGTTGGCAACTTACATCCCACCCATCAGCATAACAAGGCTCCCTGTTCTCCAGGGCCTGTCTTGCCTTTCTGGTTTTTACACATTTTGTGGATGTCCCTTTTGACCGGTGGGAAGTGATACTTCTTTGTAGTGCAGATTTGCATTGCCCGCTTGCTTGCTTGGCCAAAAAGGGCGTATGCGTTTTCTCCTGAATATATTCAGGAGAAAACGCATACACCCTTTGGGCCAAGTGCAACATTGTCGAAGTTGTGCCCCTCTTCCTGTCCTTTAAAGGCGATTCCAACGTACCTCTTGAAATCTGTTTCCTGCTATTCTGCCTCGCATTGAAGTCCGCCTCGTTGCCTTCCCTCAACAGATTTTTGGACGATAGTTGTCCTTTATTACTCGGCCAGTTTGTGAATTGCTGGGCCCCTGAGCTCCATTTTTCAACTCGTTTTTGGTGAGCTGACCGCAAGTCCAAAATTTTGGTCCAGGACCTATACTGGTTCCCGGTGGGTTGCTGAGATTTTGGTTAATTCTTCTTCCTGCCGGGAAATTACAGTGATATGTGCCCGTCCAAATGCCTAACAGCTACTCTCTCATTGGTTCTCCCTCTTCCCTTTAATCTTCTGCCAAATTGGCAACCTGTGTGAACCAGGAGGTTAAAGGGGCTGTGTCTCCAAGTTGGGATATTTATAGTAAAGCAGATGGAAAGTCGAACCAGAGCACCAGGAGAGGGACTATTCGTTGAGTTTTAGAAACCTTTCGTATTCACAGTGTGTCCGTTCTCTAGGTTTCCCGTACATGTTATAGCTGTAGTAATACTCCCTTCAACCTGGAGAGTTGGGACCCATGGAAAGGGTGACAGGCATTTGTGCTTCAAAGGGTCTGCATTTGCTCACCCAATCTCAACAATCGTCTCAGTCCCAAGTGTCCAGCCTTATGCCACATCCAGCTCTCATTGTAGATAGGGTCATTCCAGGTTTCATCAGAGACCCTGAAGGAATTGTAAAGAATTTCCCAGTTTTTTTGTTTTGTTTTTGAAATTCCTTTTTATAGTGGGTTTGAGCTGATTCTCGATGCCATGTTTATGCCAGTCTAGACACACTTGATTCCCTTACGGAGACATATCAATACATAGGTTTTAAGATTCTTACTACTCAGATAAATTCCTCTGCGGGAAATATGGGGTTTTGAGTCCCTTTCACTGAGGAAGGTGTAGGTCTTGTCTATTCCATAGTTGGTTTTTGGAACGGTACCTGTGCTTATATCAAACTCTGGTTTTATGCATCACCCCACCTCTCCTTCCCCCTTAAGCAGGCATAAGAGTGTTTTCTAAATGTGAGACACTGTTCTCTTTCCTAACTCAGTTCAAGTGTAGCCATGTTTACAGGATCTTCATAAGTGATATCTTATGATAAGTTTCTTTTTCTGTGTGACTTATTTCACTTAGAATCATCGTACCTGAATCCACCCATTTTGCTGCTACTTGTCTTATGACATTGATTTCATGGCTGAGGGATATTCCATCGTACGTAAGTACCACAATTTTTTGAACCATTTTTATATTTCCTGGGATATTTAATGTGTACCCAAGTTGAGGTCCTTGTAAGCAGTGCAGCCCTAAATTTTGGGGTGGCTCTGTCTTATTGATTTTCAGTTTTCCCAAGGTATATTCCCTAGACTGGAAGTGCCCTTGGCTCTGTAGCTCTGTTCTTTACTTGTTTTAGGGAACACAATTCACTCCACCAGAGAGGCAGTTGGCCATTCACATCCCGCCCATCAGCATAACAAGGCTCCCTGTTCTCCAGGGCCTGTCTTGCCTTTCTGGTTTTTACACATTTTGTGGATGTGCCTTTTGACCGGTGGGAAGTTATACTTCTTTGTAGTGCAGACTTGCATTGCCCGCTTGCTTGCTTGGCCAAAAAGGGCGTATGCGTTTTCTCCTGAATATATTCAGCAGAAAATGCATACGCCGTTTTTGGCCAATGCATCATTGTCGAAGTTGTGCCCCTCTTCCAGTGCTTTAAAGGCAATTCCAACGTACCTCTTGAAATCTGTTTCCCGCTATTCTGCCTCGCTTTCAAGTCCGCCTCGTTGCCTTCCCTCAACAGATTTTTGGCCGATAGTTGTCCTTTATTACTCGGCCAGTTTGTGAATTGCTGTGCCCCTGAGCTCCATTTTTCAACACGTTTTTGGTGAGCTGACCGCAAGTCCAAAATTTTGGTTCAGGACCTATACTGGTAACCGGTGGGTGGCTGAGACTTTGGTTAATTCTTCTTCCTGCCGGGAAGTTAGAGTGATATGTGCCCATCCAAATGCCTAACAGCTACTCTCTCATTGGTTCTCCCTCTTCCCTCTCATCCTCTGCCAAATTGGCAACCTGTGTGAATGAGGAGGTTAAAGTGGCTGTGTCTCCAAGTTGGGAGATTGATAGTAAAGCAGATGGAAAGTCAAACCAGAGCACCATGGGAGGGTCTATTCGTTGAGTTTTAGAAACCTTTCGTATTCACAGTGTGTCCGTTCTCTAGGTTTCCTGTACATGTTATAACTGTAGTAATATTCCCTTCAACCTGGAGAGTTGGGACCCATGGAATGGGTGCCATGCATTATTGCTTTAAAGGGTCTGCATTTCCTCACCCAATCTCACCAATCCTCTCAATCCCAAGTGTCCAGCCTTATGCCACATCCAGCTGTCGTTGTAGATAGGGTCATTCCAGCTTTCATCAGAGACCCTGAAGGAATTGTAAATAATTTCCCAGTTTTTTTGTTTTGTTTTTGAAATTCCATTTTATAGTGTGTTTGAGCTGATTCTCGCTGCCATGTTTATGTCAGTCTAGACACACTTGATTCCCTTACGGAGAGATATCAATACATAGGTTTTAAGATTCTTACTAGTCAGATATATTCCTCTGCGGGAAATATGGGGTTTTGAGTCCCTTTCACTTAGGAAGGTGTAGGTCTTGTCTATTCCATAGTTGGTTTTTGGAACGGTACCTGTGCTTATATCAAACTCTGGTTTTATGCATCACCCCACCTCTCCTTCCCCCTTAAGCAGGCATAAGAGTGTTTTCTAAATGTGAGACACTGTTCTCTTTCCTAACTCAGTTTAAGTGTAGCCATGTTTACAGGATCTTCATAAGTGATATCTTATGATAATTTTCTTTTTCTCTGTGACTTATTTCACTTAGAATCATCGTACCTGAATCCACCCATTTTGCTGCTACTGGTCTTATGACATTGATTTCATGGCTGAGGGATATTCCATCGTACGTAGGTACCACAATTTTTTGAACCATTTTTATATTTCCTGGGATATTTAAGGTGTACCCAAGTTGAGGTCCTTGTAAGCAGTGCAGCCCTAAATTTTGGGGTGGCTGTGTCTTATTGATTTTCAGTTTTCCCAAGGTATATTCCCTAGACTGGAAGTGCCCTTGGCTCTGTAGCTCTGTTCTTTACTTGTTTTAGGGAACACAATGTACTCCTCTAGAGAGGCAGTTGGCAATTTACATCCCGCCCATCAGCATAACAAGGCTCCCTGTTCTCCAGGGCCTGTCTTGCCTTTCTAGTTTTTACACATTTTGTGGATGTCCCTTTTGAACGGTGGGAAGTGATACTTCTTTGTAGTGCAGATTTGCATTGCCCGCTGGCTTGCTTGGCCAAAAAGGGCGTATGCGTTTTCTCCTGAATATATTCAGGAGAAAACGCATACGCCGTTTTTGGCCCAGTGCATCATTGTCTTAGTTGTGCCCCTCTTCCTGTGCTTTAAAGGTGATTCCAAAGTACCTCTTGAAATCTGTTTCCTGCTATTCTGCCTCGCTTTCAAGTCCACCTCGTTGCCTTCCCTCAACAGATTTTTGGACGATAGTTGTCCTTTATTACTCGGCCAGTTTGTGAATTGCTGTGCCCCTGAGCTCCATTTTTCAACTCGTTTTTGGTGAGCTGACCGCAAGTCCAAAATTTTGGTTCAGGACATATGCTGGTTCCCGGTGCAGGGCTGAGACTTTGGTTAATTCTTTTTCCTGCCGGGAAGTTAGAGTGATATGTGCCCGTCCAAATGCCTAACAGCTACTCTCTCATTGGTTCTCCCTCTTCCCTTTCATCCTCTGCCAAATTGGAAGCCTGTGCGAACCAGGAGGTTAAAGGGGCTGTCTCTCCAAGTTGGGAGATTGATAGTAAAGCAGATGGAAAGTCAAACCGGAGCACCATGGGAGGATCTATTCGTTGAGTTTTAGAAACCTTTCGTATTCACAGTGTGTCTGTTCTCTAGGTTTCCCGTACATATTATAACTGTAGTAATATTCCCTTCAACCTGGAGAGTTGGGAACCATGGAATGGGTGCCAGGCATTATTGCTTTAAAGGGTCTTCATTTGCTCACCCAAATTCACCAATCCTCTCAGTCCCAAGTGTCCAGCCTTATGCCACATCCAGCTGTCGTTGTAGAGAGGGTCATTCCAGGTTTCATCAGAGACCCTGAAGGAATTGTAAAGAATTTCCCAGTTTTTTGGTTTTGTTTTGAAATTCCTTTTTATAGTGCGTTTGAGCTGATTCTCGCTGCCATGTTTATGCCAGTCTAGACACACTTGATTCCCTTACGGAGACATATCAATACATAGGTTTTAAGATTCTTACTAGTCAGATATATTCCTCTGCGGGAAATATGGGGTTTTGAGTCCCTTTCACTGAGGAAGGTGTACGTCTTGTCTATTCCATAGTTGGTTTTTGGAACGGTACCTGTGCTTATATCAAACTCTGGTTTTATGCATCACCCCACCTCTCCTTCCGCCTTAAGCAGGCATAAGAGTGTTTTCTAAATGTGAGACACTGTTCTCTTTTCTAACTCAGTTCATGTGTAGCCATGTTTACAGGATCTTCATAAGTGATATGTTATGATAAGTTTCTTTTTCTGTGTGACTTATTTCACTTAGAATCATCATACCTGAATCCACCCATTTTGCTGCTACTGGTCTTATGACATTGATTTCATGGCTCAGGGATATTCCATCGTATGTAATTACCACAATTTTTTGAACCATTTATATATTTCCTGGGATATTTAAGGTGTACCCAAGTTGAGGTCCTTGTAAGCAGTGCAGCCCTAAATTTTGAGGTGGCTCTGTCTTATTGATTTTCAGTTTTCCCAAGGTATATTCCCTAGACTGGAAGTGCCCTTGGCATTGTAGCTCTGTTGTTTACTTGTTTTAAGGAACACAATGCACTCCTCCAGAGAGGCAGTTGGCAATTTACATCCCGCCCATCAGCATAACAAGTCTCCCTGTTCTCCAGGGCCTGTCTTGCCTTTCTGGTTTTTACACATTTTGTGGATGTCCCTTTTGACCGGTGGGAAGTGATACTTCCTTGTAGTGCAGATTTGCATTGCCCGATTGCTTGCTTGGCCAAAAAGGGCGTGTGCGTTTTCTCCTGAATATATTCAGGAGAAAACGCATACGCCCTTTTTGGCCAAGTGCATCATTGTCGAAATTGTGCCCCTCTTCCTAGCTTTAAAGGCGATTCCAACATACCTCTTGAAATCTGTTTCCTGCTATTCTGCCTCGCTTTCAAGTCCACCTCGTTGCCTTCCCTCAACGGATTTTTGGACCATAGTTTTCCTTTATTACTCAGCCAGTTTTTGAATTGCTGTGCCCCTGAGCTCCATTTTTCAACTCGTTTTTGGTGAGCTGACCGCAAGTCCAAAATTTTTGTTCAGGACCTACCCTGGTTCCCGGTGGGTGGCTGAGACTTTGGTTAATTCTTCTTCCTGCCGGGAAATTACAGTGATATGTGCCGTCCAAATGCCTAACAGCTACTCTCTCATTGGTTCTCCCTCTTCCCTTTCATCCTCTGCCAAATTGGCAACCTGTGGGAACCAGGAGGTTAAAGGGGCTGTCTCTCAAAGTTGGGAGGTTGATAGTAAAGCAGATGGAAAGTCAAACCGGAGCACCAGGAGAGGGACTATTCGTTGAGTTTTAGAAACCTTTCGTGTTCACAGTGTGTCCGTTCTCTAGGTTTCCCGTACATGTTATAACTATATTAATCTTTCCTTCAACCTGGAGAGTTGGGACCCATGGAATGGGTGCCATGCATTATTGCTTTAAAGGGTCTGAATTTGCGCACCCAATCTCACCAATCCTCTCAGTCCCAAGTGTGCAGCCTTATGCCGCATCCAGCTGTCGTTGTAGATAGTGTCATTCCAGGTTTCATCAGAGACCCTGAAGGAATTGAAAAGAATTTCCCAGTTTTATGTTTTGTTTTTCAAATTCCTTTTTATAGTGGGTTTGAGCTGATTCTCGCTGCCATGTTTATGCCAGTCTAGACACACTTGATTCCCTTACGGAGACATATCAATACATAGGTTTTAAGATTCTTACTAGTCAGATATATTCCTCTTCGGGAAATATGGGGTTTTGAGTCCCTTTCACTGAGGAAGGTGTAGGTCTTGTCTATTCCATAGTTGGTTTTTGGAACGGTACCTGTGGTTATATCAAACTCTGGTTTTATGCATCACCCCACCTCTCCTGCCCCCTTAAGCAGGCATAAGAGTGTTTTCTAAATGTTAGACACTGTTCTCTTTCCTAACTCAGTTCAAGTGTAGCCATGTTTACAGGATCTTCATAAGTGATATCTTATGATAAGTTTCTTTTTCTGTGTGACTTATTTCACTTAGAATCATCGTACCTGAATCCACCCATTTTGCTGCTACTGGTCTTATGACATTGATTTCATGGCTGAGGGATAATCCATCGTACGTAAGAACCACAATTTTTTGAACCATTTTTATATTTCCTGGGATATTTAAGGTGTACCCAAGTTGAGGTCCTTGTAAGCAGTGCAGCCCTAAATTTTGGTGTGGCTCTGTCTTATTGATTTTCAGTTTTCCCAAGGAATATTCCCTAGACTGGAAGTGCCCTTGGCTCTGATGCTCTGTTCTTTACTTGTTTTAGGGAACACAATGCACTCCTCCAGAGAGGCAGTTGGCAATTTACATCCCTCCCATCCGCATAACAAGGCTCCCTGTTCTCCAGGGCCTGTCTTGCCTTTCTGGTTTTTACACATATTGTGGATGACCCTTTTGACCGGTGGGAAGTTATACTTCTTTGTAGTGCAGATTCGCATTGCCCGCTTGCTTGCTTGGCCAAAAAGGGCGTATGCATTTTCTCCTGAATATATTCAGGAGAAAACGCATAATCCCTTTTTGGCCAAGTGCATCATTGTCGAAGTTGTGTCCCTCTTCCTGTGCTTTAAAGGCAATTCCAACATACCTCTTGAAATCTGTTTCCTGCTATTCTGCCTCACTTTCAAGTCCGCCTCGTTGCCTTCCCTCAACAGATTTTTGGACGATAGTTGTCCTTTATTACTCGGCCAGTTTGTGAATTGCTGTGCCCCTGAGCTCCATTTTCAACTCGTTTTTGGTGAGCTGACCGCAAGTCCAAAATTTTGGTTCAGTACCTATACTGGTTCCCGGTGGGTGGCTGAGACTTTGGTTAATTCTTCTTCTTGCCCGGAAATTACAGTGATATGTGCCCGTCCAAATGCCTAACAGCTACTCTCTCATTGGTTCTCCCTCTTCCCTTTCATCCTCTGCCAAATTGGCAACCTGTGCAAACCAGGAGGTTAAAGGGGCTGTCTCTCCAAGTTGGGAGGTAGATAGTAAAGCAGATGGAAAGTCAAACCGGAGCACCAGGAGAGGGGCTATTCGTTGAGTTTTAGAAACCTTTCATATTCACAGTGTGTCCGTTCTCTAGGTTTCCCGTACATGTTATAGCTGTAGTAATATTCCCTTCAACCTGGAGAGATGGGACCCGTGGAATGGGTGCCAGGCATTTGTGCTTTAAAGGGTCTGCATTTGCTCAACCAATCTCACCAATCCTCTCAGTCCCAAGTGGCCCTCCTTATGCCACATCCAGCTGTCATTGTAGATAGTGTCATTCCAGGTTTCATCAGAGACCCTGAAGGAATTGTAAAGAATTTCCCAGTTTTTTTGTTTTGTTTTTGAAATTCCTTTTAATAGTGGGTTTGAGCTGATTCTCTCTGCCATGCTTATGCCAGTCTAGACACACTGGATTCCCTTACGGAGACATATCAATACATAGGTTTTAAGATTATTACTACTCAGATATATTTCTCTGCGGGAAATATGGGGTCTTGAGTCCCTTTCACTGAGGAAGGTGTAGGTCTTGTCTATTCCATAGTTGGTTTTTGGAACGGTACATGTGCTTATATCAAGGTCTGGTTTTATGCATCACCCCACATCTCCTTCCCCCTTAAGCAGGCATAAGTGTGTTTTCTAAATATGAGACAATGTTCTCTTTCCTAACTCTGTTCAAGTGTAGCCATGTTTACAGGATCTCCATAAGTGATATCTATCTTATGATAAGTTTCTTTTTCTGTGTGACTTATTTCACTTAGAATCATCGTACCTGTATCCACCCATTTTGCTGCTACTGGTCTTATGACATTGATTTCATGGCTGAGGGATATTCCATCGTACGTAAGTACCACAATTTTTTGAACCATTTTTATATTTCCTGGGATATTTAAGGTGTACCCAAGTTGAGGTCCTTGTAAGCAGTGCAGCCCTAAATTTTGGCGTGGCTCTGTCTTATTGACTTTCAGTTTTCCCAAGGTATATTCCCTAGACTGGAAGTGCCCTTGGCTCTGTAGCTCTGTTCTTTACTTGTTTAGGGAACACAATGCACTCCTCCAGAGAGGCAGTTGGCAATTTACATCCCGCCCATCAGCATAACAAGGCTCCCTGTTCTCCAGGGCCTGTCTTGCCTTTCTGGTTTTTACATATTTTGTGGATGTCCCTTTTGACAGGTGGGAAGTGATACTTCTTTGTAGTTCAGATTTGCATTGCCCGCTTGCTTGCTTGGCCGAAAAGGGCATATGCGTTTTCTCCTGGATATATTCAGGAGAAAACTCATACGCCCTTTTTGGCCAAGTGCATCATTGTCGAAGTTGTGCCCCTCTTCCTGTGCTTTAAAGGCGATTCCAACGTACCTCTTGAAATCTGTTTCCTGCTATTCTGCAACGCTTTCAAGTCCGCTTCGTTGCCTTCCCTCACAGATTTCTGGACTATAGTTGTCCTTTATTACTCGGCCAGTTTGTGAATGGCTGTGCCCCTGAGCTCCATTTTTCAACTCGTTTTTGGTGAGCTGACCGCAAGTCCAAAATTTTGGTTCAGGACCTATGCTGGTTCCCGGTGGGGGGCTGAGACTTTGGTTAATTCTCCTTACTGCCGGGAAATTACAGTGATATGTGCCCGTCCAAATGCCTAACAGCTACTCTCTCATTGGTTCTCCCTATTCCCTTTCATCCTCTGCCAAATTGGCAACCTGTGTGAACCAGGAGGTTAAAGGGTCTGTCTCTCCAAGTTGGGAGGTTGATAGTAAAGCAGATGGAAAGTCAAACCGGAGCACCAGGAGAGGGACTATTCGTTGAGTTTTAGAAACCTTTCGTATTCACAGTGTGTCCGTTCTCTAGGTTTCCCGTACATGTTATAACTGTAGTAATATTCCCTTCAACCTGGAGAGTTGGGACCCATGGAATGGGTACCATGCATTATTGCTTTAAAGTGTCTGCATTTGCTCACCCAATCTCACCAATCCTCTCAGTCCCAAGTGTCCAGCCTTATGCCACATCCAGCTGTCGTTGTAGATAGGGTCATTCCAGGTTTCATCAGAGACCCTGAAGGAATTTTAAAGAGTTTCCCATTTTTCTGTTTTGTTTTTGAAATTCCTTTTTATAGTGGGTTTGAGCTGATTCTCGCTGCCATTTTTATGCCAGTCTAGACACACTTGATTCCCTTACGGAGACATATCAATACATAGGTTTTAAGATTCTTACGAGTCAGATATATTCCTCTGCGGGAAATATGGGGTTTTGAGTCCCTTTCACTGAGGAAGGTGTAGGTCTTGTCTATTCCATAGTTGGTTTTTGGAACGGTACCTGTGCTTACATCAAACTCTGGTTTTATGCATCACCCCACCTCTCCTTCCCCCTTAAGCAGGCATAAGAGTGTTTTCTAAATGTGAGACACTGTCCTCATTCCTAACTCAGTTCAAGTGTAGCCATGTTTACAGGATCTTCATAAGTGATCCCTTATGATAAGTTTCTTTATCTGTGTGACTTATATCACGTAGAATCATCGTACCTGAATCCACCCATTTTGCTGCTACTGGTATAATGACATTGATTTCATGGCTGAGGGATATTGCATCGTACGTAAGTCTCACAATTTTTTGAACCATTTTTATATTTCCTGGGATATTTAAGGTGTACCCAAGTTGAGGTCCTTGTAAGCAGTGCAGCCCTAAATTTTGGGGTGGCTCTGTCTTATTGATTTTCAGTTTTCCCAAGGTATATTCCCTAGACTGGATGTGCCCTTGGCTCTGTAGCTCTGTTGTTTACTGGTTTTAGGGAACACAATGCACTCCTCCAGAGAGGCAGTTGGAAATTTACATCCCGCCCATCAGCATAACAAGGCTCCCTGTTCTCCAGGGCCTGTCTTGCCTTTTTAGTTTTTACACATTTTGTGGATGTCCCTTTTGACCGGTGGGAAGTGATACTTCTTTGTAGTGCAGATTTGCATGGCCCGGTTGCTTGCTTGGCCAAAAAGGGTGTATGCGTTTTCTCCTGAATATATTCAGGAGAAAACGCATACGCCCTTTTTGGCCAAGTGCATCATTGTCGAAGTTGTGCCTCTCTTTCTGTGCTTTAAAGGCGATTCCAATGTACCTCTTGAAATCCGTTTCCTGCTATTCTGCCTCGCTTTCAAGTCCGCCTCGTTGCCTTCCCTCAACAGATTTTTGGACGATAGTTGTCCTTTATTACTCGGCCAGTTTGTGAATTGCTGTGCCCCTGAGCTCCATTTTTCAACTCGTTTTTTGTGAGCGGACAGCAAGTCCAAAATTTTGGTTCAGGGCCTATACTGGTTCCCGGTGTTTGGATGAGACTTTGGTTAATTCTTCTTCCTGACGGGAAATTTGAGTGATATGTGCCCGTCCAAATGCCTAACAGCTACTCTCTCATTGGTTCTCCCTCTTCCCTTTCATCCTCTGCCAAATTGGGCACCTGTGCGAACCAGGAGGTTAAAGGGGCTGTCTCTCCAAGTTGGGAGGTTGATAGTAAAGCAGATGGAAAGTCAAACCGGAGCACCAGGAGGGGGATTATTCGTTGAGTTTTAGAAACCTTTCGTATTCACAGTGTGTCCGTTCTCTAGGTTTCCCTTACATGTTATAGCTGTAGTAATATTCCCTTCAACCTGGAGAGTTGGGACCCATGGAATGGGTGCCAGGCATTTGTGCTTTAAAGGGTCTGCATTTGCTCACCCAATCTCTCCAGTCGTCTCAGTCCCAAGTGTCACTCTTATGCCACATCCAGCTGTCATTGTAGATCGGGTCATTCCAGGTTTTATCAGAGACCCTGAAGGAATTGTAAAGAATTTCCCAGTTTTTTTGTTTTGTTTTTGAAATTCCTTTTTATAGTGGGTTTGAGCTGATTCTCGCTGCCATGTTTATGCCAGTCTAGACACACTTGATTCCCTTACGGAGACATATCAATACATAGGTTTTAAGATTCTTACTAGTCAGATATATTCCTCTGCGGGAAATATGGGGTTTTGAGTCCCTTTCACTGAGGAAGGTGTAGGTCTTGTCTATTCCATAGTTGGTTTTTGGAACGGTACCTGTGCTTATATCAAACTCTAGTTTTATGCATCACCCCACCTCTCCTTCCCCCTTAAGCAGGCATAAGACTGTTTTCTACATGTGAGACACTGTTCTCTTTCCTAACTCAGTTCAAGTGTAGCCATGTTTACAGGATCTTCATAAGTGATATCTTATGATACATTTCTTTTTCTCTGTGACTTATTTCACTTAGAATCATCGTACCTGAATCCACCCATTTTGCTGCTACTGGTCTTATGACATTGATTTCATGGCTGAGGGATATTCCATCGTACGTAAGTACCACAATTTTTTGAACCATTTTTATATTTCCTGGGATATTTAAGGTGTACCCAAGTTGAGGTCCTTGTAAGCAGTGCAGCCCTAAATTTTGTGGTGGCTCTGTCTTATTGATATTCAGAATTCCCAAGGTATATTCCCTAGACTGGAAGTGCCCTTGGCTCTGTAGCTCTGTTCTTTACTTGTTTTAGGGAACACAATATACTCCTCCAGAGAGGCAGTTGGCAATTTACATCCCGCCCATCAGCATAACAACGCTCCCTGTTCTCCAGGGCCCGTCTTGCCTTTCTGGATTTTACACATTTTGTGGATGTCGCTTTTGACTGGTGGGAAGTGATACTTCTTTGTAGTGCAGATTTGCATTGCCCGCTTGCTTGCTTGGCCAAAAAGGGCGTATGCGTTTTCTCCTGAATATATTCAGGAGAAAACGCATACGCCCTTTTTGGCCAAGTGTATCATTGTCGTAGTTGTGCCCTCTTCCTGTGCTTTAAAGGCGATTCCATCGTACCTCTTGAAATCAGTTTCCTGCTATTCTGCCTCGCTTTCAAGTCCACCTCGTTGCCTTCCCTCAACAGAGTTTTGGACGATAATTGTCCGTTATTACTCTGCCTCTTTGTTAATTGCTGTGCCCCTGAGCTCCATTTTTCAACTCGATTTTGCTGAGCTGACCGCAAGTCCAAAATTTTGGTTCAGAACCT
Organism: Hyperoodon ampullatus; assembly: GCF_949752795.1. Taxonomy (NCBI): domain Eukaryota; kingdom Metazoa; phylum Chordata; class Mammalia; order Artiodactyla; family Ziphiidae; genus Hyperoodon; species Hyperoodon ampullatus. Next base: position 660,414 of record NW_027641036.1, on the reverse strand, counting down.
AAGCTGGTTCCCGGTGCGGGGCTGAAACTTTGGTTACTTGTTCTTCCTGCCGGGAATTTAGAGTGATATGTGCCCGTCCAAATGCCTAACAGCTACTCTCTCATTGGATCTCCCTCTACCCTTTCATCCTCTGCCAAATTGGAAACCTGTGCGAACCAGGAGGTTAAAGGGGCTCTCTCTCCAAGTTGGGAGATTGATAGTAAAGCAGATGGAAAGTCAAACCGGAGCACCAGGAGAGGGACCATTCGTTGAGTTTTAGAAACCTTTCGTATTCACAGTGTGTCCGTTCTCTTGGTTTCCCGTACATGTTATAACTGTAGTAATATTCCCTACAACCTGGAGAGTTGGGACCCATGGAATGGGTGCCATGCATTATTGCTTTGAAGTGTGTGCATTTGATCACCCAGTCTCACCAATCCCCTCAGTCCCAAGTGTCCAGCCTTATGCCACATCCAGCCGTCGTTGTAGATAGGGTCATTCCAGGTTTCATCAGAGACCCTGAAGGAATTGTAAAGAATTTCCCAGTTTTATTGGTTTGTTTTTGAAATTCCTTTTTATAGTGGGTTTGATCTGATTCTCGCTGCCATGTTTATGCCAGTCTACACATATTTGATTCCCTTACGGAGACATTTCAATACATAGGTTTTAAGATTCTTACTAGTCAGATATATTCCTCTGTGGGAAATATGGGTTTTGAGTTCCTTTCACTGAGGAAGGTGTAGGTCTTTTCTATTCCATAGTTTGTTTTTGGAACGGTAACTGTGCTTATATCAAACTCTGGTTTTATGCATCACCCCACCTCTCCTTCCCCCTTAAGCAGGCGTAAGAGTGTTTTCTAAATGTGAGACACTGTTCTCTTTCCTAACTCAGTTCAAGTGTAGCCATGTTTACAGGATCTTCATAAGTGATATCTTATGATAAGTTTCTTTTTCTGTGTGACTTATTTCACTTAGAATCATCGTAACTGAATCCACCCATTTTGCTGCTACTGGTCTTATGACATTGATTTCATGGCTGAGGGATATTCCATCGTACGTAAGTACCACAAATTTGAACCATTTTTATATTTCCTGGGATATTTAAGGTGTACCCAAGTTGAGGTCCTTGTAAGCAGTGCAGCCCTAAATTTTGGGGTGGCTCTGTCTTATTGATGTTCAGTTTTCCCAAGGTATATTCCCTAGACTGGAAGTGCCCTTGGCTCTGTAGCTCTGTTGTTTACTTGTTTTAGGGAACACAATGCACTCCTCCAGAGAGGCAGTTGGCAATTTACATCCCGCCCATCAGCATAACAAGGCTCCCTGTTCTCCAGGGCCTGTCTTGCCTTTCTGGTTTTTACACATTTTGTGGACGCCCCTTTTGACCGGTGGGAAGAGATACTTCTTTGTAGTGCAGATTTGCATTGCCCGCTTGCTTGCTTGGCCAAAAAGGGCGTATGCGTTTTCTCCTGAATATATTCAGGAGAAAACGCATACGCCCTTCTTGGCCAAGTGCATCATTGTCGAAGTTGTGCCCCTCTTCCTGTGCTTTAAAGGCGATTCCAACGTACCTCTTGAAATCTGTTTCCTGCTATTCTGCCTCGCTTTCAAGTCCGCCTCGTTGCCTTCCGTTAACAGATTTTTGGACGATACTTCTCCTTTATTACTCGGCCAGTTTGTGAATTGCTGTGCCCCTGAGCTCCATTATTCAACTCGTTTTTGGTGAGCTGACCGCAAGTCCAAAATTTTCGTTCAGTACCTATACTGGTTCCCGGTGGGTGGCTCAGACTTTGGTTAATTCTTCTTCCTGCCGGGAAATTAAAGTGATATGTGCCCGTCCAAATGCCTAACAGCTACTCCCTCATTGGTTCTCCCTCTTCCCTTTCATAATCTGCCAAATTGGCAACCTGTGTGAACCAGGAGGTTAAAGGGGCTATCTCTCCAAGTTGGGAGGTTGATAGTAAAGCAGATGGAAGTCAAACCGGAGCACCAGGAGAGGGACTATTCGTTGAGTTTTAGAAACCTTTCGTATTCACAGTGTGTCCGTTCTCTAGGTTTCTAGTACATGTTATAGCTGTAGTAATATTCCCTTCAACCTGGAGAGTTGGGACCCATGGAATGGGTGCCAAACATTATTGCTTTAAAGGGTCTGCATTTGCTCACCTAATCTCACCAATCCTCTCAGTCCCAAGTGTCCAGCCTTATGCCACATCCAGCTGTCGTTGTAGATAGGGTCATTCCAGGTTTCATCAGAGACCCTCAAGGAATTGTAAAGAATTTCCCAGTTTTTTGTTTTGTTTTTGAAATTCCTTTTTATAGTGGGTTTGAGCTGATTCTCGCTGCCATGTTTATGACGGTCTAGACACACTTGATTCCCTTATGGAGACATATCAATACATAGGTTTTAAGATTCTTACTAGTCAGATATATTCCTCTGCAGGAAATATGGGGTTTTGAGTCCCTTTCACTGAGGAATGTGTAGGTCTTGTCTATTCCATAGTTGGTTTTTGGAACGGTACCTGTGCTTATATCAAACTCTGGTTTTATGCATCACCCCACCTCTCCTTCCCCCTTAAGCAGGCATAAGAGTGTTTTCTAAATGTGAGACACTGTTCTCTTTCCTAACTCAGTTCAAGTGTAGCCATGTTTACAGGATCTTCATAAGTGATATCTTATGATAAGATTCTTTTTCTGTGTGACTTATTTCACTTAGAATCATCGTTCCTGAATCCACCCATTTTGCTGCTACTGGTCTTATGACATTCATTTCATGGCTGAGGGATATTCCATCGTACGTATGTACCACAATGTTTTGAACCATTTTTATATTTCCTGGGATATTTAATGTGTACCCAAGTTGAGGTCCTTTTAAGCACTGCAGCCCTAAATATTGGGGTGGCTCTGTCTTATTGATTTTCAGTTTTCCCAAGGTATATTCCCTAGACTGGAAGTGCCCTTGGCTCTGTAGCTCTGTTGTTTACTTGTTTTAGGGAACACAATGCACTCCTCCAGAGAGGCAGTTGGCAATTTACATCCCGCCCATCAGCATAACAAGGCTCCCTGTTCTCCAGGGCCTGTCTTGCCTTTCTGGTTTTTACACATTTTGTGGATGTCCCTTTTGACCGGTGGGAAGTGATACTTCTTTGTAGTGCAGATTTGCATTGCCCGCTTGCTTGCTTGGCCAAAAAGGGCGTATGCGTTTTCCCCTGAATATATTCAGTAGAAAATGCATACGCCCTTTTTGGCCAAGTGCATCATTGTCGAAGTTGTGCCCCTCTTCTTGTGCTTTAAAGGCGATTCCCACGTAGCTCTTGAAATCTGTTTCCTGCTATTCTGCCTCGCTTTCAAGTCCGCCTCGTTGCCTTCCCTCAACAGATTTTTGGATGATAGTTGTCCTTTATTACTCGGCCAGTTTGTGAATTGCTGTGCCCCTGAGCTCCATATTTCAACACATTTTTGGTGATCTGACCGCAAGTCCAACATTTTGGTTCAGGACCTATACTGGTTCCCGCTGGGTGGCTGAGACTTTGGTTAATTATTGTTCCTTCCGGGAATTTAGAGTGATATGTGCCCGTCCAAATGCCTGACAGCTACTCTCTCATTGGTTCTCCCTCTTCCCTTTCATCCTCTGCCAAATTGGCAACCTGTGCGAACCAGGAGGTTAAAGGGGCTGTCTCTCCAAGTTGGGAGGTTGATAGTAAAGCACATGGAAAGTCAAACCGGAGCACCAGGAGACGGACTATTCGTTGAGTTTTAGAAACATTTCGTATTCACAGTGTGTCCGTTCTCTAGGTATCCCGTACATGTTATAACTTTAGTAATATTCCCTTCAACCTGGAGAGTTGGGACCCATGGAATGGGTGCCATGCATTATTGCTTTAAAGGGTCTGCATTTGCTCACCCAATCTCACAAATCCTCTCAGTCCCAAGTGTCCAGCCTTATGCCACATCCAGCTGTCGTTGTAGATTGGGTCATTCCAGCTTTCATCAGAGACCCTGAAGGATTTGTAAAGAATTTCCCAGTTTTTTTGTTTTGTTTTTGAAATTCCTTTTTATAGTGGGTTTGAGCTGATTCTCGCTGCCATGTTTATGCCAGTCTAGACACACTTGATTCCCTTATGGAGACATATCAATACATAGGTTTTAAGATTCTTACTAGTCAGATATATTCCTCTGCGGGAAATATGGGGTTTTGAGTCCCTTTCACTGAGGAAGGTATAGGTCTTTTCTATTCCATAGTTGGTTTTTGGAACGGTACCTGTGCTTATATCAAACTCTGGTTTTATGCATCACCCCACCTCTCCTTCCCACTTAAGCACGCATAAGAGTGTTTTCTAAATGTGAGACACTGTTCTCTTTCCTAACTCAGTTCAAGTTTAGCCATGATTACAGGATCTTCATAAGTGATATCTTATGATAAGTTTCTTTTTCTGTGTGACTTATTTCACTTAGAATCATCGTACCTGAATCCACCCATTTTGCTGCTACTGGTCTTATGACATTGATTTCATGGCTGAGGGATATTCCATCGTACGTAAGTACCACAATTTTTTGAACCATTTTTATATTTCCTGGGATATTTAAGGTGTACCAAAGTTGAGGTCCTTGTAAGCAGTGCAGCCCTAAATTTTCGGGTGGCTCTGTCTTATTGATTTTCAGTTTTCCCAAGGTATATTCCCTAGACTGGAAGTGCCCTTGGCTCTGTAGCTCTGTTGTTTACTTGTTTTAGGGAACACAATGCACTCCTCCAGAGAGGCAGTTGGCAATTTACATCCCGCCCATCAGCATAACAAGGCTCCCTGTTCTCCAGGGCCTGTCTTGCCTTTCTGGTTTTTACACATTTTGTGGATGTCCCTTTTGACCGGTGGGAAGTGATACTTCTTTGTAGTGCAGATTTGCATTGCCCGCTTGCTTGCTTGGCCAAAAAAGGGCGTATGCGTTTTCTCCTGAATATATTCAGGAGAAAACGCATACGCCCTTTTTGGCCAAGTGCATCATTGTCGAAGTTGTGCCCCTCTTCCTGTGCTTTAAAGGCGATTCCAACGTACCTCTTTAAACCTGTTTCCTGCTATTCTGCCTCGCATTCAAGTCCGCCTCGTTGCCTTCCCTCAACAGATTTTTGGACGATAGTTGTCCTTTATTACTCGGCCAGTTTGTGAATTGCTGTGCCCCTGAGCTCCATTTTTCAACTCGTTTTTGGTGAGTTGACCGCAAGTCCAAAATTTTGGTTCAGGACCTATACTGGCTCCCGGTTGGTGGCTGAGACTTTGGTTAACTCTTCTTCCTACCGGGAAGTTAGAGTGATATGTGCCCGTCGAAATGCCTAACAGCTACTCTCTCATTGATTCTCCCTCTTCCCTTTCATCCTCTGCCAAATTGGCAACGTGTGTGAACCAGGAGGTTAAAGGGGTTGTCTCTCCAAGTTGGGAGGTTGATAGTAAAGCAGATGGAAAGTCAAACCGGAGCACCAGGAGAGGGACTATTCGTTGAGATTTAGAAACCTTTCGTATTCACAGTGTGTCCGTTCTCTAGGTTTCCCGTACATGTTATAGCTGTAGTAATATTCCCTTCAACCTGGAGTGTTCGGACACATGGAATGGGTGCCATGCATTATTGCTTTAAAGGGTCTGCATTTGCTCACCCAATCTCACCAATCGTCTCAGTCCCAAGTGTCCCTCCTTCTGCCACATCCAGCTGTCATTGTAGATAGGGTCATTCCAGGTTTCATCAGAGACCCTGAAGGAATTGTAAAGAATTTCCCAGTTTTTTTGTTTTGTTTTTGAAATTCCTTTTTATAGTGAGTTTGAGCTGATTCTCGCTGCCATGTTTATGTCAGTCTAGACACACTTGATTCCCTTACGGAGACATATCAATACATAGGTTTTAAGATTCTTACTAGTCAGATATATTCCTCTGCGGGAAATATGGGGTTTTGAGTCCCTTTCACTGAGGAAGGTGTAGGTCTTGTCTATTCCATAGTTGGTTTTTGGAACGGTACCTGTGCTTATATCAAACTCTGGTTTTATGCATCACCCCACCTCTCCTTCCCCATTAAGCAGGCATAAGTGTGTTTTCTAATGTGAGACACTGTTCTCTTTCCTAACTCAGTTCAAGTGTAGCCATGTTTACAGGATCTTCATAAGTGATATCTTATGATGTTTCTTTTTCTGAGTGACTTATTTCACTTAGAATCATCGTACCTGAATCCCCCCATTTTGCTGCTACTGGTCTTATGACATTGATTTCATGGCTGAGGGATATTCCATCGTACGTAAGTACCACAATTTTTTGAACCATTTTTATATTTCCTGGGATATTTAAGGTGTTCCCAAGTTGAGGTCCTTGTAAGCAGTGCAGCCCTAAATTATGGGGTGGCTCTGTCTTATTGATTTTCTGTTTTCCCAAGGTATATTCCATAGACTGGAAATGCCCTTGTCTCTGTAGCTCTGTTGTTTACTTGTTTTAGGGAACACAATGCACTCCTCCAGAGAGGCAGTTGGCAATTTACATCCCGCACATCAGCATAACAAGGCTCCCTGTTCTCCAGGGCCTGTCTTGCCTCTCTGGTTTTTATACATTTTGTGGATATCCCTTTTGACCGGTGGGAAGTGATACTTCTTTGTAGTGCAGATTTGCATTGCCCGCTTGCTTGCTTGGCCAAAAAGGGCGTATGCGTTTTCTCCTGAATATATTCAGGAGAAAACGCATACGCCCTTTTTGGCCAAGTGCATCATTGTCGAAGTTGTGCCCCTCTTCCTGTGCTTTAAAGGCGAATCCAACGTACCACTTGAAATCTGTTTCCTGCTATTCTGCCTCGCTTTCGAGTCCGCCTCGTTGCCTTCCGTTAACAGATTTTTGGACGATACTTGTCCTTTATTACTCGACCAGTTTGTGAATTGCTGTGCCCCTGAGCTCCATTTTTCAACTCGTTTTTGGTGAGCTGACCGCAAGTCCAAAATTTTCGTTCAGGACCTATACTGGTTCCCGGTGGGTGGCTGAGACTTTGGTTAATTCTTCTTCCTGCCGGGAAATTACAGTGATATGTGCCCGTCCAAATGCCTAACAGCTACTCTCTCATTGGTTCTCCCTCTTCCCTTTCATAATCTGCCAAATTGGAAACCTGTGTGAACCAGGAGGTTAAAGGGGCTATCTCTCCAAGTTGGGAGGTTGATAGTAAAGCAGATGGAAGTCAAACCGGAGCACCAGGAGAGGGACTATTCGTTGAGTTTTACCAACCTTTCGTATTCAGAGTGTGTCCGTTCTCTAGGTTTCCCGTACCTGTTATAGCTGTAGTAATATTCCCTTCAACCTGGAGAGTTGGGACCCATGGAATGGGTGCCAGGCATTTGTGCTTTAAAGGGTCTGCATTTGCTCACCCAATCTCCCCAATCCTCTCAGTCCCAAGTGTCCAGCCTTATGCCACATCCAGCTGTCGTTGTAGATAGGGTCATTCCAGGTTTCATCAGAGACCCTGAAGGAATTGTAAAGAAATTCCCACTTTTTTTGTTTTGTTTTTGAAATTCCTTTTTATAGTGGGTTTGAGCTGATTTTCGCTGCCATGTTTATGCCAGTCTTGACACACTTGATTCCTTTACGGAGACATATCAATACATAGGTTTTAAGATTCTTACTAGTCAGATATATTCCTCTGCGGGAAATATGGGGTTTTGAGTCCCTTTCACTGAGGAAGGTGTAGGTCTTGTCTATTCCATAGTTGGTTTTTGGAACGGTACCTGTGCTTATATCAAACTCTGGTTTTATGCATCACCCCACCACTCCTTCCCCCTTAAGCAGGCATAAGAGTGTTTTCTAAATGTGAGACACTGTTCTCTTTCCTAACTCAGTTCAAGTGTAGCCATGTTTACAGGATCTTCATAAGTGATATCTTATGATAAGTTTCTTTTTCTGTGTGACTTATTTCACTTAGAATCATCGTACCTGAATCCACCCATTTTGCTGCTACTGGTCTTATGACATTGATTTCATGGCTGAGGGATATTCCATCGTACGTAAGTACCACAATTTTTTGAACCATTTTTATATTTCCTGGGATATTTAAGGTGTACCCAATTTGAGGTCCTTGTAAGCAGTGCAGCCCAAAATTTTGGGGTGGCTCTGTCTTATTGATTTTCAGTTTTCCAAAGGTATATTCCCTAGACTGGAAGTGCCCTTGGCTCTGTAGCTCTGTTGATTACTTGTTTTAGGGAACACAATGCACTCCTCCAGAGAGACAGTTGGCAATTTACATCCCGCCCATCAACATAACAAGGCTCCCTGTTCTGCAGGGCCTGTCTTGCCTTTCTGGTTTTTACACATTTTGTGGATGTCCCTTTTGACCGGTGGGAAGTGATACTTCTTTGTAGTGCAGATTTGCATTGCCCGCTTGCTTGCTTGGCCAAAAACGGCGTATGCGTTTTCTCCTGAATATATTCAGGTGAAAACGCATACGCCCTTTTTGGCCAAGTGCATCATAATCAAAGTTGTGCCCCTCTTCCTGTGCTTTAAAGGCGATTCCAAAGTATCTCTTGAAATCTGTTTCCTGCTATTCTGCCTCGCTTTCAAGTCCACCTCGCTGCCTTCCCTCAAGAGATTTTTGGACCATAGTTGTCCTTTAAACTCGGCCAGTTTGTGAATTGCTGTGCCCCTGAGCTCCATTTTTCAACGCGTTTTTGGTGAGCTGACCGCAAGTGCAAAATTTTGATTCAGGACTTATGCTGGTTCCCGGTGGGGGGCTGAGACTTTGCTTAATTCTTCTTCCTGCCGGGATGTTAGAGTGATATATGCCCGTCCAAATGCCTAACAGCTACTCTCTCATTGGTTCTCCCTCTTCCCTTTCATCCTCTGCCAAATTGGCAACCTGTGCGAACCAGGAGCTTAAAGGGGCTGTCTCTCCAAGTTGGGAGGTTGATAGTAAAGCAGATGGAAAGTCAAAATGGAGCACCAGGAGAGGGACTATTCGTTGAGTTTTAGAAACCTTTCGTATTCACAGTGTGTCCGTTCTCTAGGTTTCCCGTACATGTTATAGCGGTAGTAATATTCCCTTCAACCTGGAGAGTTGGGACCCATGGAATGGGTGCCAAGCATTATTGCTTTAAAGGGTCTGCATTTGCTCACCCAATCTCACCAATCCTCTCAGTCCCAAGTGTCCAGCCTTTTGCCACATTCAGATGTCGTTGTAGATAGGGTCATTCCAGGTTTCATCAGAGACCCTGAAGGAAATGTAAAGAATTTCCCAGTTTTTTTGTTTTGTTTTTGAAATTCCTTTTTATAGTGGGTTTGAGCTGATTCTCGCTGCCATGTTTATGCCAGTCTAGACACACTTGATTCCCTTACGGTGACATATCAATACATAGGTTTTAAGATTCTTACTAGTCAGATATATTCCTCTGCGGGAAATATGGGGTTTTGAGTCCCTTTCACTGAGGAAGGTGTAGGTCTTGTCTATTCCATAGTTGGTTTTTGGAACGGTACCTGTGCTTATATCAAGCTCTGGTTTCATGCATCACCCCACCTCTACTTCCACCTAAAGCAGGCATAAGGGTGTTTTCTAAATGTGAGACACTGTTCTCTTTCCTAACTCAGTTCAAGTGTAGCCATGTTTACAGGATCTTCATAAGTGATATCTTATGATAAGTTTCTTTTTCTCTGTGACTTATTTCACTTAGAATCATCGTACCTGAATCCACCCATTTTGCTGCTACTGGTCTTATGACATTGATTTCATGGCTGAGTGATATTCCATCGTACGTAAGTACCACAATTTTTTGAACCATTTTTATATTTCCTGGGATATTTAAGGTGTACCCAAGTTGAGGTCCTTGTAAGCAGTGCAGCCCTAAATTTTTGGGTGGCTCTGTCTTGTTGATTTTCAGTTTTCCCAAGGTATATTCCCTAGACTGGAAGTGCCCTTGGCTCTGTAGCTCTGTTGTTTACTTGTTTTAGGGAACACAATGCACTCCTCCAGAGAGACAGTTGGCAATTTACATCCCGCCCATCAACATAACAAGGCTCCCTGTTCTGCAGGGCCTGTCTTGCCTTTCTGGTTTTTACACATTTTGTGGATGTCCCTTTTGACCGGTGGGAAGTGATACTTCTTTGTAGTGAAGATTTGCATTGCCAGCTTGCTTGCTTGGCCCAAAAGGGCGTATGCGTTTTCCCCTGAATATATTCAGGAGAAAACGCATACGCCCTTTTTGGCCAAGTGCATCATTGTCAAAGTTGTGCCCCTCTTCCTGTGCTAAAGGCCATTCCAACGTACCTCTTGAAATCTGTTTCCTGCTATTCTGCCTCACATTCAAGTCCGCCTCGATGCCTTCCCTCAACAGATTTTTGGACCATAGTTGTCCTTTATTACTCGGACTGTTTGTGAATTGCTGTGCCCCTGAGCTCCATTTTTCAACTCGTTTTTGGTGAGCTAACCGCAAGTCCAAAATTTTGGTTCAGGACCTATGCTGTTTCCCGGTGGGGGGCTGAGACTTTGGTTAATTCTTCTTCCTGCCAGGAAGTTAGAGTGATATGTGCCCGTGCAAATGCCTAACAGCTACTCTCTCATTGGTTCTCCCTCTTCCCTTTCATCCTCTGCCAAATTGGAAACCTGTGCGAACCAGGAGTTTAAAGGGGCTGTCTCTCCAAGTTGGGAGGTTGATAGTAAAGCAGATGGAAAGTCAAACCGGAGCACCAGGAGAGGGACTATTCGTTAAGTTTTAGAAACCTTTCGTATTCACTGTGTGTCCGTTCTCTAGGTTTCCAGTACATGTTATAGCGGTGGTCATATTCCCTTCAACCTGGAGAGTTGGGACCCATGGAATGGGTGCCAGGCATTTGTGCTTTAAAGGGTCTGCATTTGCTCACCCAATCTCACCATTCCTTTCAGTCCCAAGTGTCCAGCCTTATGCCACATCCAGCTGTCATTGTAGATAGGGTCATTCCAGGTTTCATCAGAGACCCTGAAGGAATTGTAAAGAATTTCCCAGTTTTTTTGTTTTGTTTTTTAAATTCCTTTTTATAGTGGGTTTGAGCTGATTCTCGCTGCCATGTTTTTGCCAGTCTAGACACACTTGATTCCCGTACGGAGACATATCAATACATAGGTTTTAAGATTCTTACTAGTCAGATATATTCCTCTGCGGGAAATATGGGGTTTTGAGTCCCTTTCACTGAGGAAGGTGTAGGTCTTTTCTATTCCATAGTTGGTTTTTGGAACGGTACCTGTGCTTATATCAAACTCTTGTTTTATGCATCACCTCACCTCTCCTTCCCCCTTAAGCAGGCATAAGAGTGTTTTCTAAATGTGAGACACTGTTCTCTTTCCTAACTCAGTTCAAGTGTAGCCATGTTTACAGGATCTTCATAAGTGATATCTTATGATAAGTTTCTTTTTCTGTGTGACTTATTTCACTTAGAATCATCGTACCTGAATCCACCCATTTTGCTACTACTGGTCTTATGACATTGATTTCATGGCTGAGGGATATTCCATCGTACGTAAGTACCACAATTTTTTGAACCATTTTTATATTTCCTGGGATATTTAAGGTGTACCCAAGTTGACGTCCTTGTAAGCACTGCAGCCCTAAATTTTGGGCTGGCTCTATCTTATTGATTTTCAGTTTTCCCAAGGTATATTCCCTAGACTGGAAGTGCCCTTGGCTCTGTAGCTCTGTTGATTACTTGTTTTAGGGAACACAATGCACTCCTCCAGAGAGACAGTTGGCAATTTACATCCCGCCCATCAACAAAACAAGGCTCCCTGTTCTGCAGGGCCTGTCTTGCCTTTCTGGTTTTTACACATTTTGTGGATGTCCCTTTTGACCGGTGGGAAGTGATACTTCTTTGTAGTGCAGATTTGCATTGCCTGCATGCTTGCTTGCTTGGCCAAAAAGGGCGTATGCGTTTTCTCCTGAATATATTCAGGAGAAAACGCATACGCCCTTTTTGGCCAAGTGCATCATTGTCGAAGTTGTGCCCCTCTTCCTGTGCTTTAAAGGCGATTCCAACGTACCTCTTGAAATCTGTTTCCTGCTATTCTGCCTCGCTTTCAATTCTGCCTCGTTGCCTTCCCTCAACAGATTTTTGGACGATAGTTGTCCTTTATTACTCGGCCAGTTTGTGAATTGCTGTGCCCCTGAGCTCCATTTGTCCACTCGATTTTGGTGAGCTGACCGCAAGTCCAACATTTTGGTTCAGGACCTATGCTGGTTCCCGGTGGGGGGCTGAGACTTTGGTTAATTCTTCTTCCTGCCGGGAAGTTAGAGTGATATGTGCCCGTCCAAATGCCTAACAGCTACTCTCTCATTGGTTCTCCCTCTTCCCTTTCATCCTCTGCCAAATTGGAAACCTGTGCGAACCAGGAGGTTAAAGGTGCTGTCTCTCCAAGTTGGGAGATTGATAGTAAAGAAGATGGAAAGTCAAACCGGAGCACCAGGAGAGGGACAATTCGTTGAGTTTTAGAAACCTTTCGTATTCACAGGGTGTCCGTTCTCTAGATTTCCCGTACATGTTATAACTGTAGTAATATTCCCTTCAACCTGGAGAGTTGGGACCCATGGAATGGGTGCCATGCATTATTGCTTTAAAGGGTCTGCATTTGCTAACTCAATCTCAACCTTCCTCTCAGTCCCAAGTGTCCAGCCTTATGCCACATCCAGCTGTCGTTGTAGATAGGGTCTTTCCAGGTTTCATCAGAGACCCTGAAGGATTTGTAAAGAATTTCCCAGTTTTTTTGTTTTGTTTTTGAAATTCCTTTTTATAGTGGGTTTGAGTTGATTCTCGCTGCCATGTTTATGCCAGTCTAGACACACTTGATTCCCTTACGGAGACATATCAATACAGAGGTTTTAAGATTCTTACTAGTCAGATATATTCCTCTGCGGGAAATATGGGGTTTTGAGTCCCTTTCACTGAGGACGGTGTAGGCCTTGTCTATTCCATAGTTGGTTTTTGGAACGGTACCTGTGCTTATATCAAACTCTGGTTTTATGCATCACCCCACCTCTCCTTCCCCCTTAAGCAGGCATAAGAGTGTTTTCTAAATGTGAGACACTGTTCTCTTTCCTAACTCAGTTCAAGTGTAGCCATGTTTACAGGATCTTCATAAGTGATATCTTATGATAAGTTTCTTTTTCTGTGTGACTTATTTCACTTAGAATCATCGTACCTGAATCCACCCATTTTGCTGCTACTGGTCTTATGACATTGATTTCATGGCTGAGGGATATTCTATCGTACGTAAGTACCACAATTTTTTGAACCATGTTTATATTTCCTGGGATATTTAAGGTGTACCCAAGTTGAGGTCCTTGTAAGCAGTGCAGCCCTAAATTTTGGGGCGGCTCTGTGTTATTGATTTTCAGTTTTCCCAAGGTATATTCCCTAGACTGGAAGTGCCCTTGGCTCTGTAGCTCTGTTCTTTACTTGTTTTAGGGAACACAATGCACTCCTCCAGAGAGGCAGTTGGCAATTTACATCCCGCCCATCAGCATAACAAGGCTCCCTGTTCTCCAGGGCCTGTCTTGCCTTTCTGGTTTTTACACATTTTGTGGATGTCCCTTTTGACCGGCGGGAAGTGATACTTCGTTGTATTGCAGATTTGTATTGCCCTTTGCTTGCTAGGTCAAAAAGGGCATATGCGTTTTCTCCTGAATATATTCAGGAGAAAACGCATACGCCCTTTTTGGCCAAGTGCATCATTGTCGAAGTTGTGCCCCTCTTCCTGTGCTTTAAAGGCGATTCCAACGTACCTCTTGAAATCTGTTTCCTGCTATTCTGCCTCACTTTCAAGTCCGCCTCGTTGCCTTCCCTCAACAGATTTTTGGATGATAGTTGTCCTTTATTACTCGGCCAGTTTGTGAATTGCTGTGCCCCTGAGATCCATTTTAACTCGTTTTTGGTGAGGTGACCGCAAGTCCAAAATTTTGGTTCAGGACCTATACTGGTTCCCTGTGGGTGTCTGAGACTTTGGTTAATTCTTCTTCCTGCCGGGAAGTTAGAGTGTTATGTGCCCATCCAAATGTCTAACAGCTACTCTCTCATTGGTTCTCCCTCTTCCCTTTCATCCTCTGCCAAATTGGGAACCTGTGTGAACCAGGAGGTTAAAGGGGCTGTCTCTCCAAGTTGGGAGATTGATTGTAAAGCAGATGGAAAGTCAAACCGGAGCACCATGGGAGGGTCTATTCGTTGAGTTTTAGAAACCTTTCGTATTCACAGTGTGTCCGTTCTCTAGGTTTCCTGTACATGGTATAACTGTAGTAATATTCCCTTCAACCTGGAGAGTTGGGACCCATGGAATGGGTGCCATGCATTATTGCTTTAAAGGGTCTGCATTTCCTCACCCAATCTCACCAATCCTCTCAATCCCAAGTGTCCAGCCTTATGCCACATCCAGCTGTCGTTGTAGATAGGGTCATTCCAGCTTTCATCAGAGACCCTGAAGGAATTGTAAAGAATTTCCCAGTTTTTTTGTTTTGTTTTTGAAATTCCATTTTATAGTGTGTTTGAGCTGATTCTCGCTGCCATGTTTATGTCAGTCTAGACACACTTGATTCCCTTATGGAGAGATATCAATACATAGGTTTTAAGATTCTTACTAGTCAGATATATTCCTCTGTGGGAAATATGGGGTTTTGAGTCCCTTTCACTTAGGAAGGTGTAGGTCTTGCCTATTCCATAGTTGGTTTTTGGAACGGTACCTGTGCTTATATCAAACTCTGGTTTTATGCATCACCCCACCTCTCCTTCCCCCTTAAGCAGGTATAAGAGTGTTTTCTAAATGTGAGACACTGTTCTCTTTCCTAACTCAGTTCAAGTGTAGCCATGTTTACAGGATCTTCATAAGTGATATCTTATGATAAGTTTCTTTTTCTGTGTGACTTATTTCACTTAGAATCATCGTACCTGAATCCACCCATTTTGCTGCTACTGGTCTTATGACATTGATTTCATGGCTGAGGGATATTCCATCGTACGTAAGTACCACAATATTTTGAACCATGTTTATATTTTCTGGGATACTTAAGGTGTATCCAAGTTGAGGTCCTTGTAGGTAGCACAGCCCTAAATTTTTGGGTGGCTCTGTCTTATTGATTTTCAGTTTTCCCAAGGTATATTCCCTAGACTGGTAGTGCCCTTGGCTCTGTAGCTCTGTTCTTTACTTGTTTTAGGGAACACAATGCACTCCTCCAGAGAGGCAGTTGGCAAATTACATCCCGCACATCAGCATAACAAGGCTCCCTGTTCTCCAGGGCCTGTCTTGCCTTTCTGGTTCTTACACATTTTGTAGATGTCCCTTTTGACCGGTGGGAAGTGATACTTCTTTGTAGTGCAGATTTGCATTGCCCGCTTGCTTGCTTGGCCAAAAAGGGCGTATGCGTTTTCTCCTGAATATATTCAGGAGAAAACGCATAATCCATTTTTGGCCAAGTGCATCATTGTCGAAGATGTGCCCCTCTTCCTGTGCTTTAAAGGCGATTCCAACGTACCTCTTGAAATCTGTTTCCTGCTATTCTGCCTCGCTTTCAAGTCCGCCTCGTTGCCTTCCCTCAACAGATTTTGGGACGATAGGTGTCCTTTATTACTCGGCCAGTTTGTGAATTGCTGTGCCCCTGAGCTCCATTTTTCAACTCGTTTTTGGTGAGCTGACCGCAAGTCCAAAATTTTGGTTCAGGACCTATACTGGTTCCCGGTGGGTGGCTGAGACTTTGGTTAATTCTTCTTCCTGCCGGGAAATTACAGTGATATGTGCCCGACCAAATGCCTAACAGCTACTCTCTCATTGGTTCTCCCTCTTCCCTTTCATCCTCTGCCAAATTGGCAACCTGTGCGTACCAAGAGGTTAAAGGGGCTGTCTCTCCAGTTGGGAGGTTGATAGTAAAGCAGATGGAAAGTCAAACCGGAGCACCAGGAGAGGGACTATTCTTTGAGTTTTAGAAACCTTTCGTATTCACAGTGTGTCCGTTCTCTATGTTTCCCGCACATGTTATAGCTGTAGTAATATTCCCTTCCACCTGGAGAGATCGGACCCATGGAATGTGTGCCATGCATTATTGCTTTAAAGGGTCTGCATTTGCTCACCCAATCTCACCAATCGTCTCAGTCCCAAGTGTCCCTCCTTATGCCACATCCAGCTGTCGTTGTAGATAGGGTCATTCCAGGTTTCATCAGAGACCCTGAAGGAATTGTAAAGAATTTCCCAGTTTTTTTGTTTTGTTTTTGAAATTCCTTTTTATAGTGGGTTTGAGCTGATTCTCGCTGCCATGTTTATGCCAGTCTAGACACACTTGATTCCCTTACGGAGACATATCAATACATAGGTTTTAAGATTCTTACTAGTCAGATATATTCCTCTGCGGGAAATATGGGGTTTTGAGTCCCTTTCACTGAGGAAGGTGTAGGTCTTGTCTATTCCATAGTAGCATTTTGGAACGGTACCTGTGCTTATATCAAACTCTGTTTTTATGCATCACCCCACCTCTCCTTCCCCCTTAAGCAGGCATTAGAGTGTTTTCTAAATGTGAGACACTGTTCTCTGTCCTAACTCAGTTCAAGTGTAGCCATGTTTACAGGATATTCATAAGTGATATCTTATAATAAGTTTCTTTTTCCCTGTGACTTATTTCACTTAGAATCATCGTACCTGAATCCACCCATTTTGCTGCTACTGGTCTTATGACATTGATTTCATGGCTGAGGGATATTCCATCGTACGTAAGTACCACAATTTTTTGAACCATTTTTATATTTCCTGGGATATTTAAGGTGTACCCAAGTTGAGGTCCTTGTAAGCAGTGCAGCCCTAAATTTTGGGGTTGCTCTGTCTTATTGTTTTCAGTTTTCCCAAGGTATATTCCCTAGACTGGTAGTGCCCTTGGCTCTGTAGCTCTGTTGTTTACTTGTTTTAGGGAACACAATGCACTCCTCCAGAGAGGCAGTTGGCAGTTTATATCCCGCCCATCAGCATAACAAGGCTCCCTGTTCTCCACGGCCTGTCTTGCCTTTCTGGTTTTTACACATTTTGTGGATGTCCCTTTTGACCGGTGGGAAGTGATACTTCTTTGTAGTGCAGATTTGCATTGCCCGCTTGCTTGCTTGGCCAAAAAGGGCGTATGCGTTTTCTCCTGAATATATTCAGGAGAAAACTAATAAGCCATTTGTGGCCAAGTGCATCATTGTCGAAGTTTTGCCCCTGTTCCTGTGCTTTAAAGGTGATTCCAACGTACCTCTTGAAATCTGTTTCCTGCTATTCTGCCTCGCTTTCAAGTCCGCCTCGTTGACTTCCCTCAATAGATTTTTGGACGATAGTTGTCCTTTTTTACTTGGCCAGTTTGTGAATTGCTGTGCCCCTGAGCTCCATTTTTCAACTCGTTTTTGGTGAGCTGACCGCAAGTCCAAAATTTTGGTTCAGGACCTATACTGGTTCCCGGTGGGTGGCTGAGACTTTGGTTAATTCTTCTTCCTGCCGGGAAGTTAGAGTGATATGTGCCCGTCCAAATGCCTAACAGCTACTCTCTCATTGGTTCTCCCTCTTCCCTTTCATCCTCTGCCAAATTGGCAACCTGTGCGAACCAGGAGGTTAAAGGGGCTGTCTCTCCAAGTTGGGATGTTGATAGTAAAGCAGATGGAAAGTCAAACCGGAGCACCAGGAGAAGGACTATTCGTTGAGTTTTAGAAACCTTTCGTATTCACAGTGTGTCCGTTCTCTAGGTTTCCCGTACATGTTATAACTTTAGTAATATTCCCTTCAACCTGGAGAGTTGGGACCCATGTAATGGGTGCCATGCATTTTTGCTTTAAAGGGTCTGCATTTGCTCACCCAATCTCACCAATCCTCTCAGTCCCAAGTGTCCAACATTATGCCACATCCAGCTGTCATTGTAGATAGGGTCATTCCAGGTTTCATCAGAGTCCCTGAAGGAATTTTAAAGAATTTCCCAGTTTTTTTGTTTTGTTTTTGAAATTCCTTTTTATAGTGGGTTTGAGGTGATTCTGGCTGCCATGTTTATGCCACTCTAGACACACTTGATTCCCTTACGGAGACATATCAATACATAGGTTCTAAGATTCTTACTAGTCAGATATATTCCTCTGCGGGAAATATGGGGTTTTGAGTCCCTTTCACTGAGGAAGGTGTAGGTCTTGTCTATTCCTTAGTTGGTTTTTGGAACGGTACCTGTGCTTATATCAGACTCTGGTTTTATGCATCACCCCACCTCTCCTTCCCCCTTAAGCAGGCATAAGAGTGTTTTCTAAATGTGAGACACTGTTCTCTTTCCTAACTCAGTTCAAGTGTAGCCATGTTTACAGGTTCTTCATAAGTGATATCTTATGATAAGTTTCTTTTTCTGTGTGACTTATTTCACTTAGAACCATCGTACCTGAATCCACCCATTTTGCTGCTACTGGTCTTATGACATTGATTTCATGGCTGAGGGATATTCCATCATACGTAAGTACCACAATTTTTTGAACCATTTTTATATTTCCTGGGATATTTAAGGTGTACCCAAGTTGAGGTCCTTGTAAGCAGTGCAGCCATAAATTTTGGGGTGGCTCTGTCTTATTGATTTTCAGTTTTCTCAAGGTATATTCCCTAGACTGGAAGTGCCCTTGGCTCTGTGGCTCTGTTCTTTACTTGTTTTAGGGAACACAATGTACTCCTCCAGAGAGGCAGTTGGCAATTTACATCCCGCCCATCAGCATAACAAGGCTCCCTGTTCTCCAGGGCCTGTCTTGCCTTTCTGGTTTTTACACATTTTGTGGATGTCCCTTTTGACCGGTCGGAAGTGATACTTCTTTGTAGTGCAGATTTGCATTGCCCGCTTGCTTGCTTGGCCAAAAAGGGCGTATGCGTTTTCTCCTGAATATATTCAGGTGAAAACGCATACGCCCTTTTTGGCCAAGTGCATCATTGGCAAAGTTGTTCAACCCTTCCTGTGCTTTAAAGGCGATTCCAACGTACCTCTTGAAATCTGTTTCCTGCTATTCTGCCTCGCTTTCAAGTCCGCCTCGTTGTCTTCCCTCAACAGATTTTTGGACAATAGTTGTCCTTTATTACTCGGCCAGTTTGTGAATTGCTGTGCCCCTGAGCTCCATTTTTCAACTCGTTTTTGGTGAGCTGACCGCAAGTCCAAAATTTTGGTTCAGGACTTATACTGGTTCCCGGTGGGTGGCTGAATCTTTGGTTAATTCTTCTTCCTGTCGGGAAATAACAGTGACATGTGCCCGTCCAAATGCCTAACAACTACTCTCTCATTTGTTCTCCCTATTCCCTTTCATCCTCTGCCAAACTGTCAACCTGTGCGAAACAGGAGGTTAAAGGGGCTGTCTCTCCAAGTTGGGAGGTTGATAGTAAAGCAGATGGAAAGTCAAACTGGAGCACCAGGAGAGGGACTATTCGTTGAGTTTTAGAAACCTTTCGTATTCACAGTGTGTCCGTTCTCTAGGTTTCCCGTACATGTTATAACTGTAGTAATATTCCCTTCAACCTGGAGAGTTGAGACCCATGGAATGGGTGCCATGCATTATTACTTTAAAGGGTCTGCATTTGCTCACCCAATCTCAGCAATCCTCTCTGTCCCAAGTGTCCAGCCTTATGCCACATCCAGCTGTCGTTGTAGTTAGGGTCATTCCAGGTTTCATCAGAGACCCTGAAGGAATTGTAAAGAATTTCCCAGTTTTTTTGTTTTGTTTTTGAAATTCCTTTTTATAGTGGGTTTGAGCTGATTCTCGCTGCCATGTTTATGCCAGTCTAGACACACTTGATTCCCTTACGGAGACATATCAATACATAGGTTTTAAGATTCTTACTAGTCAGATATATTCCTCTGCGGGAAATATGGTGTTTTGAGTCCCTTTCACTGAGTAAGGTGTAGGTCTTGTCTATTCCATAGTTGGTTTTTGGAACGGTACCTGTGCTTATATCAAACTCTGGTTTTATGCATCACCCCACCTCTCCTTCCCCCTTAAGCAGGCATAAGAGTGTTTTCTAAATGTGAGACACTGTTCTCTTTCCTAACTCAGTTCAAGTGTAGCCATGTTTACAGGATCTTCATAAGTGATATCTTATGATAAGTTTCTTTTTCTCTGTGACTTATTTCACATAGAATCATCGTACCTGAATCCACCCATTTTGCTGCTACTGGTCTTATGACATGATTTCATGGTTTAGGGATATTCCATCGTATGTAAGTACCACAATTTTTTGAACCATTTTTATATTTCCTGGGATATTTAAGGTGTACCCAAGTTGAGGTCCTTGTAAGCAGTGCAGCCCTAAATTTTGTGGTTCCTCTGTCTTATTGATTTTCAGTTTTCCCGAGGTATATTCCCTAGACTGGAAGTGCCCTTGGCTCTGTAGCTCTGTTCTTTACTTGTTTTAGGGAACACAATGTACTCCTCCAGAGAGGCAGTTGGCAATTTACATCCCGCCCATCAGCATAAAAAGGCTCCCTGTTCTCCAGGGCCTGTCTTGCCTTTCTGGTTTTTACACATTTTGTGGATGTCCCTTTTGACCGGTGGGAAGTGATACTTCTTTGTAGTGCAGATTTGCATTGCCCGCTTGCTTGCTTGGCCAAAAAGGGCGTATGCGTTTTCTCCTGAATATATTCAGGAGAAAACGCATACGCCCTTTTTGGCCAAGTGCATCATTGTCGAAGTTGTGCCCCTCTTCCTGTGCTTTAAAGGCGATTCCAACGTACCTCTTGAAATCTGTTTCCTGCTATCCTGCCTCGCTTTCAAGTCTGCCTGGTTGCCTTCCCTCAACAGATTTTTGGACGATAGTTGTCCTTTATTACTCGGCCAGTTTGTGAATTGCTGTGCCCCTGAGCTCCATTTGTCAACTCGTTTTTGGTGAGCTGACCGCAAGTCCAACATTTTGGTTCAGGACCTATGCTGGTTCTCGGTGGGGGGCTGAGACTTTGGTTAATTCTTCTTCCTGCCGGGAAGTTGGAGTGATATGTGCCCGTCCAAATGCCTAACAGCTACTCTCTCATTGTTTCTCCCTCTTCCCTTTCATCCTCTGCCAAATTGGCAACCTGTGCGAACCAGGAGGTTAAAGGGGCTGTCTCTCCAAGTTGGGAGGTTGATAGTAAAGCAGATGGAAAATCAAACCAGAGCACCAGGAGATGGACTATTCGTTGAGTTTTAGAAACCTTTCGTATTCACAGTGGGTCCGTTCTCTAGGTTTCCCGTACATGTTATAGCTGTAGTAATATTTCCTTCAACCTGGAGAGTTGGGACCCATGGAATGGGTGCCATGCATTATTGCTTTAAAGGGTCTGCATTTGCTCGCCAAATCTCACCAATCGTCTCAGTCCCAAGTGTCCCTCCTTATGCCACATCCAGCTGTCGTTGTAGATAGGGTCATTCCAGCTTTCATCAGAGACCCTGAAGGAATTGTAAAGAATTTCCCAGTTTTTTTGTTTTGTTTTTGAAATTCTTTTTTATAGTGGGGTTGAGCTGATTCTCGCTGCCATGTTTATGCCAGTCTAGGCACACTTGATTCCCTTACGGTGACATATCAATACATAGGTTTTAAGATTCTTACTAGACAGATATATTCCTCTGTGGGAAATATGGGGTTTTGAGTCCCTTTCACTGAGTAAGGTGTATGTCTTGTTTATTCCATAGTTGGTTTTTGGAACGGTACCTGTGCTTATATCAAACTCTGGTTTTATGCATCACCCCACCACTCCTTCCCCCTTAAGCAGACATAAGAGTGTTTTCTAAATGTGAGACAATATTCTCTTTCCTAACTCAGTTGAAGTGTAGCCATGTTTACAGGATCTTCATAAGTGATATCTTATGATAAGTTTCTTTTTCTGTGTGACTTATTTCACTTAGAATCATCGTACCTGAATCCACCCATTTTGCTGTTACTGGTCTTATGACACTGATTTCATGGCTGAGGGATATTCCATCGTACGTAAGTACCACAATTTTTTGAACCAGTTTTATATTTCCTGGGATAATTAATGTGTATCCAAGTTGAGGTCCTTGTAAGCAGTGCAGCCCTAAATTTTGGGGTGGCTCTGTCTTATTGATTTTCAGTTTTCCCAAGGTATATTCCCTAGACTGGAAGTGCCCTTGGCTCTGTAGCTCTGTTGTTTACTTGTTTTAGGGACCACAATGCACTCCTCCACAGAGGCTGTAGGCAATTTACATCCCGCCCATCAGCATAACAAGGCTCCCTGTTCTCCAGGGCCTGTCTTGCCTTTCTGGTTTTTACACATTTTTTGGATGTCCCTTTTGAGCGGTGGGAAGTGATACTTCTTTGTAGTGCAGATTTGCATTGCCCGCTTGCTTGCTTGGCCAAAAAGGGCGTATGCGTTTTCTCCTGAATATATTCAGGAGAAAACGCATACGCCCTTTTTGGCCAAGTGCATCATTGTCGAAGTTGTGCCCCTCTTCCTGTGCTTTAAAGGCAATTCCAATGTACCTCTTGAAATCTGTTTCCTGCTATTCTGCCTCGCTTTCAAGTCCGCCTCGTTGCCTTCCCTCAACAGATTTTTGGACGATAGTTGTCCTTTATTACTCGGCCAGTTTGTGAATTGCTGTGCCCCTGAGCTCCATTTTTCAACTCGTTTTTGGTGAGCTGACCGCAAGTCCAACATTTTGGTTCAGGACCTATACTGGTTCCCGGTGGGTGGCTGAGACTTTGGTTAATTCTTCTTCCTGCCGGGAAATTACAGTGATATGTGCCCGTCCAAATGCCTAACAGCTACTGTCTCATTGGTTCTCCCTCTTCCCTTTCATCCTCTGCCAAATTGGCAACCTGTGCGAACCAGGAGTTTAAAGGGGCTGTCTCTCCAAGTTGGGAGGTTGATAGTAAAGCAGATGGAAAGTCAAACTGGAGCACCAGGAGAGGGACTATTCGTTGAGTTTTAGAAACCTTTCGTATTCACAGTGTGTCCGTTCTCTAGTTTTCCCGTACATGTTATAGCTGTAGTAATATTCCCTTCAACCTGGAGAGTTCGGACCCATGAAATGTGTGCCATCCATTATTGCTTTAAAGGGTCTGCATTTGCTCACCCAATCTCACAAATTGTCTCAGTCTCAAGTGTCCCTCCTTATGCCACATCCAGCTGTCGTTGTAGATAGGGTCATTCGAGGTTTCATCAGAGTCCCTGAAGGAATTGTAAAGAATTTCCCAGTTTTTTTATTTTGTTTTTGAAATTCCTTTTTATAGTGGGTTTGAGCTGATTCTCACTGCCATGTTTATGCCCGTCTAGACACACTTGATTCCCTTACGGAGACATATCAATACATAGGTTTTAAGATTCTTACTAGTCAGATATATTCCTCTGCGGGAAATATGGGGTTTTAAGTCCCTTTCACTTAGGAAGGTGTAGGTCTTGTCTAATCCATAGTTGGTTTTTAGAACCCTACCTGTGCTTATATCAAACTCTGGTGTTATGCATCACCCCACCTCTCCTTCCCCCTTAAGCAGGCATAAGAGTGTTTTCTAAATGTGAGACACTATTCTCTTTCCTAACTCAGTTCAAGTGTAGCCATGTTTACAGGATCTTCATAAGTGATATCTTATGATAAGTTTCTTTTTCTGTGTGACTTATTTCACTTAGAATCATCGTACCTGAATCCACCCATTTTGCTGCTACTGGTCTTATGACATTGATTTCATGGCTGAGGGATATTCCATCGTTCGTAAGTACCTCAATTTTTTGAACCATTTTTATATTTCCTGGGATATTTAAGGTGTACCCAAGTTGATCTCCTTGTAAGCAGTGCAGCCCTAAATTTTGGGGCGGCTCCGTCTTACTGATTTTTAGTTTTCCCAAGGTATATTCCCTAGACTGGTAGTGCCCTTGGCTCTGTAGCTCTGTTCTTTACTTGTTTTAGGGACCACAATGTACTCCTCCAGAGAGGCAGTTGGCAACTTACATCCCGCCCATCAGCATAACAAGGCTCCCTGTTCTCCAGGGCCTGTCTTGCCTTTCTGGTTTTTACACATTTTGTGGATGTCCCTTTTGCCCGGTGGGAAGTGATACTTCTTTGTAGTGCAGATTTGCATTGCCCGCTTGCTTGCTTGGCCAAAAAGGGCGTATGCGTTTTCTCCTGAATATATTCAGGTGAAAACGCATATACCCTTTGGGCCAAGTGCAACATTGTCGAAGTTGTGCCCCTCTTCCTGTCCTTTAAAGGCAATTCCAACGTACCTCTTGAAATCTGTTTCCTGCTATTCTGCCTCGCATTCAAGTCCGCCTCGTTGCCTTCCCTCAACAGATTTTTGGACGATAGTTGTCCTTTATTACTCGGCCAGTTTGTGAATTGCTGGGCCCCTGAGCTCCATTTTCAACTCGTTTTTGGTGAGCTGACTGCAAGTCCAAAATTTTGGTCCAGGACCTATACTGGTTCCCGGTGGGTGGCTGAGACTTTGTTTAATTCTTCTTCCTGCCGGAAAATTACAGTGATATGTGCCCGTCCAAATGCCTAACAGCTACTCTCTCATTGGTTCTTCCTCTTCCCTTTAATCCTCTGCCAATTTGGCAACCTGTGTGAACCAGGAGGTTAAAGGGGCTGTGTCTCCAAGTTGGGAGATTTATAGTAAAGCAGATGGAAAGTCGAACCGGAGAACCAGGAGAGGGACTATTCGTTGAGTTTTAGAAACCTTTCGTATTCACAGTGTGTCCGTTCTCTAGGTTTCCCGTACATGTTATAGCTGTAGTAATATTCCCTTCAACCTGGAGAGTTGGGACCCATGGAAAGGGTGACAGGCATTTGTGCTTTAAAGGGTCTGCATTTGCTCACCCAATCTCACCAATCGTCTCAGTCCCAAGTGTCCCTCCTTATGCCACATCCAGCTGTCGTTGTAGATAGGGTCATTCTAGGTTGTATCAGAGACCCTGAAGGAATTGTAAAGAATTTCCCAGTTTTTTGGTTTGTTTTTGAAATTCCTTTGTATAGTGGGTTTGAGCTGATTCTTGCTGCCATGTTTATGCCAGTCTAGACACACTTGATTCCCTTACGGAGACATATCAATACATAGGTTTTAAGATTCTTACTAGTCACATATATTCCTCTGCGGGAAATATGGGGTTTTGAGTCCCATTCACTGAGGAAGGTGTAGGTCTTGTCTATTCCATAGTTGGTTTTTGGAACGGTACCTGAGCTTATATCAAACTCTTCTTTTATGCATCACCCCACCTCTCCTTCCCCCTTAAGCAGGCATAAGAGTGTTTTCTAAATGTGAGACACTGTTCTCTTTCCTAACTCAGTTCAAGTGTAGCCATGTTTACAGGATCTTCATAAGTGATATCTTATCATAAGTTTCTTTTTCTGTGTGACTTATTTCACTTAGAATCATCGTACCTGAATCCACCCATTTTGCTGCTACTGGTCTTATGACATTGATTTCATGGCTGAGGGATATTCCATCGTACGTAAGTACCACAATTTTTTGAACCATTTTAATATTTCCTGGGATATTTAATGTGTACCCAAGTTGAGGTCCTTGTAAGCAGTGCAGCCCTAAATTTTGGGGTGGCTCTGTCTTATTGATTTTCAGTTTTCCCAAGGTATATTCCCTAGACTGGAAGGGCCTTGGCTCTGTAGCTCTGTTCTTTACTTGTTTTAGGGAACACAATTCACTCCACCAGAGAGGCAGTTGGCCATTCACATCCCGCCCATCAGCATAACAAGGCTCCCTGTTCTCCAGGGCCTGTCTCGCCTTTCTGGTTTTTACACATTTTGTGGATGTCCCTTTTGACCGGTGGTAAGTGATACTTCTTTGTAGTGCAGACTTGCATTGCCCGCTTGCTTGCTTGGCCAAAAAGGGCGTATGCGTTTTCTCCTGAATATATTCAGGAGAAAATGCATACGCCGTTTTTGGCCAAAGCATCATTGTCGAAGTTGTGCCCCTCTTCCTGTGCTTTAAAGGCAATTCCAACGTACCTCTTGAAATCTGTTTCCTGCTATTCTGCCTCGCTTTCAAGTACGCCTCTTTGACTTCCCTCAACAGATTTTTGGACGATAGTTGTCCTTTATTACTCGGCCAGTTTGTGAATTGCTGTGCCCCTGAGCTCCATTTTTCAACACGTTTTTGGTGAGCTGACCGCAAGTCCAAAATTTTGGTTCAGGACCTATACTGGTAACCGGTGGGTGGCTGAGACTTTGGTTAATTCTTCTTCCTGCCGGGAAGTTAGAGTGATATGTGCCTATCCAATTGCCTAACAGCTACTCTCTCATTGGTTCTCCCTCTTCCCTCTCATCCTCTGCCAAATTGGCAACCTGTGGGAATGAGGAGGTTAAAGTGGCTGTGTCTCCAAGTTGGGAGATTGATAGTAAAGCAGATGGAAAGTCAAACCGGAGCACCAGGAGAGGGACAATTCGTTGAGTTTTAGAATCCTTTCGTATTCACAGTGTGTCTGTTCTCTAGGTTTCCCGTACATGTTATAGCTGTAGTAATATTCCCTTCAACCTGGAGAGTTCGGACCCATGGAATGGGTGCCAGGCATTTGTGCTTTAAAGGGTCTGCATTTGCTCACCCAATCTCACCAATCGTCTCAGTCCCAAGTGTCCCTCCCTATGCCACATCCAGCTGTCGTTGTAGATAGGGTCATTCCAGGTTGCATCAGAGACCCTGAAGGAATTGTAAAGAATTTCCCAGTTTTTGCTTTTGTTTTTGAAATTCCTTTTTATAGTGGGTTTGAGCTGATTCTCGCTGCCATGTTTATGCCAGTCTAGACACACTTGATTCCCTTATGGAGACATATCAATACATAGGTTTTAAGATTCTTACTAGTCAGATATATTCCTCTGCGGGAAATATGGTGTTTTGAGTCCCTTTCACTGAGGAAGGTATAGGTCTTGTCTATTCCATAGTTGGTTTTTGGAACGGTACCTGTGCTTATATCAAACTCTTCTTTTATGCATCACCCCACCTCTCCTTCCCCCTTAAGCAGGCATAAGAGTGTTTTCTAAATGTGAGACACTGTTCTTTTTCCTAACTCAGTTTAAGTGTAGCCATGTTTACAGGATCTTCATAAGTGATATCTTATGATAAGTTTCATTTTCTGTGTGACTTATTTCACTTAGAATCATCGTACCTGAAACCACCCATTTTGCTGCTACTGGTCTTATGACATTGATTTCATGGCTGAGGGATATTCCATCGTACGTAAGTACCACAATATTTTGAACCATGTTTATATTTTCTGGGATACTTAAGGTGTACCCAATTTGAGGTTCTTGTAAGCAGTTCAGCCCTAAATTTTGGGGTGGCTCTGTCTTATTGATTGTCAGTTTTCCCAAGGTATATTCCCTAGACTGGAAGTGCCCTTGGCTTTGTAGCTCTGTTCTTTACTTGTTTTAGGGAACACAATGTACTCCTCCAGAGAGGCAGTTGGCAATTTGCATCCTGCCCATCAGCATAACAAGGCTCCCTGTTCTCCAGGGCCTGTCTTGCCTTTTTGGTTTTTACACATTTTGTGGATGTCCATTTTGACCGGTGTGAAGTGATACTTCTTTGTAGTGCAGATTTGCATTGCCCGCTTGCTTGCTAGGTCAAAAAGGGCATATGCGTTTTCTCCTGAATATATTCAGGAGAAAACGCATACGCCCTTTTTGGCCAAGTGCATCATTGTCGAAGTTGTGCCCCTCTTCCTGTGCTTTAAAGGCGATTCCAACGTACCTCTTGAAATCTGTTTCCTGCTATTCTGTCTCACTTTCAAGTCCGCCTCGTTGCCTTCCCTCAACAGATTTTTGGACGATAGTTGTCCTTTATTACTCGGCCAGTTTGTGAATTGCTGTGCCCCTGAGCTCCATTTTTAACTCGTTTTTGGTGAGGTGACCGCAAGTCCAAAATTTTGGTTCAGGACCTATACTGGTTCCCTGTGGGTGTCTGAGACTTTGGTTAATTCTTCTTCCTGCCGGGAAGTTAGAGTGATATGTGCCCATCCAAATGTCTAACAGCTACACTCTCATTGGTTCTCCCTCTTCCCTTTCATCCTCTGCCAAGTTGGAAACCTGTGTGAACCAGGAGGTTAAAGGGGCTGTCTCTCCAAGTTGGGAGATTGATAGTAAAGCAGATGGAAAGTCAAACCGGAGCACCAGGGGAGGGTCTATTCGTTGAGTTTTAGAAACCTTTCGTATTCACAGTGTGTCCGTTCTCTAGGTTTCCTGTACATGTTATAACTGTAGTAATATTCCCTTCAACCTGGAGAGTTGGGACCCATGGAATGGGTGCCATGCATTATTGCTTTAAAGGGTCTGCATTTCCTCTCCCAATCTCACCAATCCTCTCAGTCCCAAGTGTCCAGCCTTATGCCACATCCAGCTGTCGTTGTAGATAGGGTCATTCCAGCTTTCATCAGAGACCCTGAAGGAATTGTAAAGAATTTCCCAGTTTTTTTGTTTTGTTTTTGAAATTCCATTTTATAGTGTGTTTGAGCTGATTCTCGCTGCCATGTTTATGTCAGTCTAGACACACTTGATTCCCTTACGGAGACATATCAATACATAGGTTTTAAGATTCTTACTAGTCAGATATATTCCTCTGTGGGAAATATGGGGTTTTGAGTCCCTTTCACTTAGGAAGGTGTAGGTCTTGCCTATTCCATAGTTGGTTTTTGGAACGGTACCTGTGCTTATATCAAACTCTGGTTTTATGCATCACCCCACCTCTCCTTCCCCTTAAGCAGGTATAAGAGTGTTTTCTAAATGTGAGACAATGTTCTCCTTCCTATCTCAGTTCAAGTGTAGCCATGTTTACAGGATCTTCATAAGTGATATCTTATGATAAGTTTCTTTTTCTGTGTGACTTATTTCACTTAGAATCATCGTACCTAAATCCCCCCATTTTGCTGCTACTGGTCTTATGACATTGATTTCATGGCTGAGGGATATTCCATCGTACGTAAGTACCACAATATTTTGAACCATGTTTATATTTTCTGGGATACTTAAGGTGTATCCAAGTTGAGGTCCTTGTATGCAGTGCAGCCCTAAATTTTTGGGTGGCTCTGTCTTATTGATTTTCAGTTTTCCCAAGGTATATTCCCTAGACTGGAAGTGCCCTTGGCTCTGTAGCTCTGTTCTTTACTTGTTTTAGGGAACACAATGCACTCCTCCAGAGAGGCAGTTGGCAAATTACATCCCGCCCATCAGCATAACAAGGCTCCCTGTTCTCCAGGGCCTGTCTTGCCTTTCTGGTTCTTACACATTTTGTAGATGTCCCTTTTGACCGGTGGGAAGTGATACTTCTTTGTAGTGCAGATTTGCATTGCCCGCTTGCTTGCTTGGCCAAAAAGGGCGTATGCGTTTTCTCCTGAATATATTCAGGAGAAAACGCATAATCCCTTTTTGGCCAAGTGCATCATTGTCGAAGTTGTGCCCCTCTTCCTGTGCTTTAAAGGCGATTCCAACGTACCTCTTGAAATCTGTTTCCTGCTATTCTGCCTCGCTTTCAAGTCCGACACGTTGCCTTCCCTCAACAGATTTTGAGACGATAGTTGTCCTTTATTACTCGGCCAGTTTGTGAATTGCTGTGCCCCTGAGCTCCATTTTTCAACTCGTTTTTGGTGAGCTGACCGCAAGTCCAAAATTTGGTTCAGGACCTATACTGGTTCCCGGTGGGTGGCTGAGACTTTGGTTAATTCTTCTTCCTGCCGGGAAATTACAGTGATATGTGCCCGTCCAAATGCCTAACAGCTACTCTCTCATTGGTTCTCCCTCTCCCTTTCATCCTCTGCGAAATTGGCAACCTGTGCGAACCAAGAGGTTAAAGGGGCTGTCTCTCCAAGTTGGGAGGTTGATAGTAAAGCAGATGAAAAGTCAAACCGGAGCACCAGGAGAGGGAATATTCGTTGAGTTTTAGAAACCTTTTGTATTCACAGTGTGTCCGTTCTCTAGGTTTCCCGCACATGTTATAGCTGTAGTAATATTCCCTTCAACCTGGAGAGTTCGGACCCATGGAATGGGTGCCATGCATTATTGCTTTAAAGGGTCTGCATTTGCTCACCCAATCTCACCAATCATCTCAGTCCCAAGTGTCCCTCCTTATGCCACATCCAGCTGTAGTTGTAGATAGGGTCATTCCAGCTTTCATCAGAGACCCTGAAGGAATTGTAAAGAATTTCCCAGTTTTTTTGTTTTGTTTTTAAAATTCCTTTTTATAGTGTGTTTGAGCTGATTCTCGCTGCCATGTTTATGCCAGTCTAGACACACTTGATTCCCTTACGGAGACATATCAATAAATAGGTTTTAAGATTCTTACTAGTCAGATATTTTCCTCTGCGGGAAATATGGGGTTTTGAGTCCCTTTCACTGAGGACGGTGTAGGTCTTGTCTATTCCATAGTTGGTTTTTGGAACGGTACCTGTGCTTATATCAAACTCTGGTTTTATGCATCACCCCACCTCTCCTTCCCCCTTAAGCAGGCATAAGAGTGTTTTCTAAATGTGAGACACTGTTCTCTTTCCTAACTCAGTTCAAGTGTGGCGATGTTTACAGGATCTTCATAAGTGATATCTTATGATAAGTTTCTTTTTCTCTGTGACTTATTTCACTTAGAATCATCGTACCTGAATCCACCCATTTTGCTGCTACTGGTCTTATGACATTGATTTCATGGCTGAGGGATATTCCATCGTACGTAAGTACCACAATTTTTTGAACCATTTTTATATTTCCTGGGATATTTAAGGTGTACCCAAGTTGAGGTCCTTGAAAGCAGTGCAGCCCTAAATTTTGGGGTGGCTCTGTCTTATTGATTTTCAGTTTTCCCAAGGTGTATTCCCTAGACTGGAAGTGCCCTTGGCTCTGTAGCTCTGTTCTTTACTTGTTTTAGGGAACACAATGTACTCCTCTAGAGAGGCAGTTGGCAATTTACATCCCGCCCATCAGCATAACAAGGCTCCCTGTTCTCCAGGGCCTGTCTTGCCTTTCTAGTTTTTACACATTTTGTGGATGTCCCTTTTGAACGGTGGGAAGTGATACTTCTTTGTAGTGCAGATTTGCATTGCCCGCTTGCTTGCTTGGCCAAAAAGGGCGTATGCGTTTTCTCCTGAATATATTCAGGAGAAAACGCATACACCGTTTTTGGCCCAGTGCATCATTGTCTTAGTTGTGCCCCTCTTCCTGTGCTTAAAAGGCGATTCCAACGTACCTCTTGAAATCTGTTTCCTGCTATTCTGCCTCGCTTTCAAGTCCGCCTCGTTGCCTTCTCTCAACAGATTTTTGGACGATAGTTGTCCTTTATTACTCGGCCAGTTTGTGAATTGCTGTGCCCCTGAGCTCCATTTTTCAATTCGTTTTTGGTGAGCTGACCGCAAGTCCAAAATTTTGGTTCAGGACATATGCTGGTTCCCGGTGCAGGGCTGAGACTTTGGTTAATTCTTCTTCCTGCCGGGAAGTTAGAGTGATATGTGCCCGTCCAAATGCCTAACAGCTACTCTCTCATTGGTTCTCCCTCTTCCCTTTCATCCTCTGCCAAATTGGAAGCCTGTGCGAACCAGGAGGTTAAAGGGGCTGTCTCTCCAAGTTGGGAGGTTGATAGTAAAGCAGATGGAAAGTCAAACCGGAGCACCAGGAGAGGAACTATTCGTTGAGTTTTAGAAACCTTTCGTATTCACAGTGTGTCCGTTCTCTAGTTTTCCCGTTCATGTTATAGCTGTAGTAATATTCCCTTCAACCTGGAGAGTTCTGACCCATGAAATGGGTGCCATCCATTATTGCTTTAAAGGGTCTGCATTTGCTCACCCAATCTCACAAATCGTCTCAGTCTCAAGTGTCCCTCCTTATGCCACATCCAGCTGTCGTTGTAGATAGGGTCATTCCAGGTTTCATCAGAGTCCCTGAAGGAATTGTAAAGAATTTCCCAATTTTTTTTATTTTGTTTTTGAAATTCCTTTTTATAGTGGGTTTGAGCTGATTCTCGCTGCCATGTTTATGCCAGTCTAGACACACTTGATTCCCTTACGGAGACATATCAATACATAGGTTTTAAGATTCTTACTAGTCAGATATATTCCTCTGCGGGAAATATGGGGTTTTAAGTCCCTTTCACTGAGGAAGGTGTAGGTCTTGTCTAATCCATAGTTGGTTTTTGGAACCCTACCTGTGCTTATATCAAACTCTGGTTTTATGCATCACCCCACCTCTCCTTCCCCCTTAAGCAGGCATAAGATTGTTTTCTAAATGTGAGACACTATTCTCTTTCCTAACTCAGTTCAAGTGTAGCCATGTTTACAGGATCTTCATAAGTGATATCTTATGATAAGTTTCTTTTTCTGTGTGACTTATTTCACTTAGAATCATCGTACCTGTATCCACCCATTTTGCTGCTACTGGTCTTATGACATTGATTTCATGGCTGAGGGATATTCCATCGTTCGTAAGTACCTCAATTTTTTGAACCATTTTTATATTTCCTGGGATATTTAAGGTGTACCCAAGTTGATGTCCTTGTAAGCAGTGCAGCCCTAAATTTTGGGGCGGCTCTGTCTTACTGATTTTCAGTTTTCCCAAGGTATATTCCCTAGACTGGTAGTGCCCTTGGCTCTGTAGCTCTGTTCTTTACTTGTTTTAGGGACCACAATGTACTCCTCCAGAGAGACAGTTGGCAACTTACATCCCACCCATCAGCATAACAAGGCTCCCTGTTCTCCAGGGCCTGTCTTGCCTTTCTGGTTTTTACACATTTTGTGGATGTCCCTTTTGACCGGTGGGAAGTGATACTTCTTTGTAGTGCAGATTTGCATTGCCCGCTTGCTTGCTTGGCCAAAAAGGGCGTATGCGTTTTCTCCTGAATATATTCAGGAGAAAACACATACACCCTTTGGGCCAAGTGCAACATTGTCGAAGTTGTGCCCCTCTTCCTGTCCTTTAAAGGCGATTCCAATGTACCTCTTGAAATCTGTTTCCTGCTATTCTGCCTCGCATTGAAGTCCGCCTCGTTGCCTTCCCTCAACAGATTTTTGGACGATAGTTGTCCTTTATTACTCGGCCAGTTTGTGAATTGCTGGGCCCCTGAGCTCCATTTTTCAACTCGTTTTTGGTGAGCTGACCGCAAGTCCAAAATTTTGGTCCAGGACCTATACTGGTTCCCGGTGGGTTGCTGAGACTTTGGTTAATTCTTCTTCCTGCCGGGAAATTACAGTGATATGTGCCCGTCCAAATGCCTAACAGCTACTCTCTCATTGGTTCTCCCTCTTCCCTTTAATCTTCTGCCAAATTGGCAACCTGTGTGAACCAGGAGGTTAAAGGGGCTGTGTCTCCAAGTTGGGATATTTATAGTAAAGCAGATGGAAAGTCGAACCGGAGCACCAGGAGAGGGACTATTCGTTGAGTTTTAGAAGCCTTTCGTATTCACAGTGTGTCCGTTCTCTAGGTTTCCTGTACATGTTATAGCTGTAGTAATACTCCCTTCAACCTGGAGAGTTGGGACCCATGGAAAGGGTGACAGGCGTTTGTGCTTCAAAGGGTCTGCATTTGCTCACCCAATCTCAACAATCGTCTCAGTTCCAAGTGTCCAGCCTTATGCCACATCCAGCTCTCATTGTAGATAGGGTCATTCCAGGTTTCATCAGAGACCCTGAAGGAATTGTAAAGAATTTCCCAGTTTTTTTGTTTTGTTTTTGAAATTCCTTTTTATAGTGGGTTTGAGCTGATTCTCGATGCCATGTTTATGCCTGTCTAGACACACTTGATTCCCTTACGGAGACATATCAATACATAGGTTTTAAGATTCTTACTACTCAGATATATTCCTCTGCGGGAAATATGTGGTTTTGAGTCCCTTTCACTGAGGAAGGTGTAGGTCTTGTCTATTCCATAGTTGGTTTTTGGAACGGTACCTGTGCTTATATCAAACTCTGGTTTTATGCATCACCCCACCTCTCCTTCCCCCTTAAGCAGGCATAAGAGTGTTTTCTAAATCTGAGACACTGTTCTCTTTCCTAACTCAGTTCAAGTGTAGCCATGTTTACAGGATCTTCATAAGTGATATCTTATGATAAGTTTCTTTTTCTGTGTTACTTATTTCACTTAGAATCATCGTACCTGAATCCACCCATTTTGCTGCTACTTGTCTTATGACATTGATTTCATGGCTGAGGGATATTCCATCGTACGTAAGTACCACAATTTTTTGAACCATTTTTATATTACCTGGGATATTTAATGTGTACCCAAGTTGAGGTCCTTGTAAGCAGTGCAGCCCTAAATTTTGGTGTGGCTCTGTCTTATTGATTTTCAGTTTTCCCAAGGTATATTCCCTAGACTGGAAGTGCCCTTGGCTCTGTAGCTCTGTTCTTTACTTGTTTTAGGGAACACAATTCACTCCACCAGAGAGGCAGTTGGCCATTCACATCCCGCCCATCAGCATAACAAGGCTCCCTGTTCTCCAGGGCCTGTCTTGCCTTTCTGGTTTTTCCACATTTTGTGGATGTGCCTTTTGACCGGTGGGAAGTTATACTTCTTTGTAGTGCAGACTTGCATTGCCCGCTTGCTTGCTTGGCCAAAAAGGGCGTATGCGTTTTCTCCTGAATATATTCAGGAGAAAACGCATACGCCCTTTTTGGCCAAGTGCATCATTGTCGAAGTTGTGCCCCTCTTCCTGTGCTTTAAAGGCAATTCCAACGTACCTCTTGAAATCTGTTTCCTGCTATTCTGCCTCGCTTTCAAGTCCGCCTCGTTGCCTTCCCTCAACAGATTTTTGGACGATAGTTGTCCTTTATTACTCGGCCAGTTTGTGAATTGCTGTGCCCCTGAGCTCCATTTTTCAACACGTTTTTGGTGAGCTGACCGCAAGTCCAAAATTTTGGTTCAGGACCTATACTGGTAACCGGTGGGTGGCTGAGACTTTGGTTAATTCTTCTTCCTGCCGGGAAGTTAGAGTGATATGTGCCCATCCAAATGCCTAACAGCTACTCTCTCATTGGTTCTCCCTCTTCCCTCTCATCCTCTGCCAAATTGGCAACCTGTGTGAATGAGGAGGTTAAAGTGGCTGTGTCTCCAAGTTGGGAGATTGATAGTAAAGCAGATGGAAAGTCAAACCGGAGCACCAGGAGAGGGACAATTCGTTGAGTTTTAGAATCCTTTCGTATTCACTGTGTTTCCGTTCTCTAGGTTTCCCGTACATGTTATAGCTGCAGTAATATTCCCTTCAACCTGGAGAGTTGGGACCCATGGAATGGGTGCCTGGCATTTGAGCTTTAAAGGGTCTGCATTTGCTCACCCAATCTCACCAATCGTCTCAGTCCCAAGTGTCCCTCCTTATGCCACATCCAGCTGTCGTTGTAGATAGGGTCATTCCAGGTTGCATCAGAGACCCTGAAGGAATTGCAAAGAATTTCCCAGTTTTTTCTTTTGTTTTTAAAATTCCTTTTTATAGTGGGTTTGAGCTGATTCTCGCTGCCATGTTTATGCCAGTCTAGACACACTTGATTCCCTTATGGAGACATATCAATACATAGGTTTTAAGATTCTTACTAGTCAGATATATTCCTCTGCGGGAAATATGGTGTTTTGAGTCCCTTTCACTGAGAAAGGTGTAGGTCTTGTCTATTCCATAGTTGGTTTTTGGAACGGTACCTGTGCTTATATCAAACTCTTCTTTTATGCATCACCCCACCTCTCCTTCCCCCTTAAGCAGGCATAAGAGTGTTTTCTAAATGTGAGACACTGTTCTCTTTCCTAAATCAGTTCAAGTGCAGCCATGTTTACAGGATCTTCATAAGTGATATCTTATGATAAGTTTCTTTTTCTGTGTGACTTATTTCACTTAGAATCATCGTACCTGAAATCACCCATTTTGCTGCTACTGGTCTTATGACATTGATTTCATGGCTGAGGGATATTCCATCGTACATAAGTACCCCAATATTTTGAACCATGTTTATATTTTCTGGGATACTTAAGGTGTACCCAAATTGAGGTTCTTGTAAGCAGTTCAGCCCTAAATTTTGGGGTGGCTCTGTCTTATTGATTTTCAGTTTTCCCAAGGTATATTCCCTAGACTGGAAGTGCCCTTGGCTCTGTAGCTCTGTTCTTTACTTGTTTTAGGGAACACAATGCACTCCTCCAGAGAGGCAGTTGGCAATTTACATCACGCCCATCAGCATAACAAGGCTCCCTGTTCTCCAGGGCCTGTCTTGCCTTTCTGGTTTTTACACATTTTGTGGATGTCCCTTTTGACCGGCGGGAAGTGATACTTCTTTGTATTGCAGATTTGTATTGCCCTTTGCTTGCTAGGTCAAAAAGGGCGTATGCGTTTTCTCCTGAATATATTCAGGAGAAAACGCATACGCCCTTTTTGGCCAAGTGCATCATTGTCGAAGTTGTGCCCCTCTTCCTGTGCTTTAAAGGCGATTCCAACGTACCTCTTGAAATCTGTTTCCTGCTATTCTGCCTCACTTTCAAGTCCGCCTCGTTGCCTTCCCTCAACAGATTTTTGGATGATAGTTGTCCTTTATTACTCGGCCAGTTTGTGAATTGCTGTGCCCCTGAGATCCATTTTAACTCGTTTTTGGTGAGGTGACCGCAAGTCCAAAATTTTGGTTCAGGACCTATACTGGTTCCCTGTGGGTGTCTGAGACTTTGGTTAATTCTTCTTCCTGCCGGGAAGTTAGAGTGTTATGTGCCCATCCAAATGTCTAACAGCTACTCTCTCATTGGTTCTCCCTCTTCCCTTTCATCCTCTGCCAAATTGGGAACCTGTGTGAACCAGGAGGTTAAAGGGGCTGTCTCTCCAAGTTGGGAGATTGATAGTAAAGCAGATGGAAAGTCAAACCGGAGCACCATGGGAGGGTCTATTCGTTGAGTTTTAGAAACCTTTCGTATTCACAGTGTGTCCGTTCTCTAGGTTTCCTGTACATGTTATTACTGTAGTAATATTCCCTTCAACCTGGAGAGTTGGGACCCATGGAATGTGTGCCATGCATTATTGCTTTAAAGGGTCTGCATTTCCTCACCCAATCTCACCAATCCTCTCAATCCCAAGTGTCCAGCCTTATGCCACATCCAGCTGTCGTTGTAGATAGGGTCATTCCAGCTTTCATCAGAGACCCTGAAGGAATTGTAAAGAATTTCCCAGTTTTTTTGTTTTGTTTTTGAAATTCCATTTTATAGTGTGTTTGAGCTGATTCTCGCTGCCATGTTTATGTCAGTCTAGACACACTTGATTCCCTTATGGAGAGATATCAATACATAGGTTTTAAGATTCTTACTAGTCAGATA
Organism: Hyperoodon ampullatus; assembly: GCF_949752795.1. Taxonomy (NCBI): domain Eukaryota; kingdom Metazoa; phylum Chordata; class Mammalia; order Artiodactyla; family Ziphiidae; genus Hyperoodon; species Hyperoodon ampullatus. The sequence goes on along the minus strand of NW_027641036.1, from coordinate 623,254 downwards.
TATTCCTCTGTGGGAAATATGGGGTTTTGAGTCCCTTTCACTTAGGAAGGTGTAGGTCTTGCCTATTCCATAGTTGGTTTTTGGAACGGTACCTGTGCTTATATCAAACTCTGGTTTTATGCATCACCCCACCTCTCCTTCCCCCTTAAGCAGGTATAAGAGTGTTTTCTAAATGTGAGACACTGTTCTCTTTCCTAACTCAGTTCAAGTGTAGCCATGTTTACAGGATCTTCATAAGTGATATCTTATGATAAGTTTCTTTTTCTGTGTGACTTATTTCACTTAGAATCATCGTACCTGAATCCACCCATTTTGCTGCTACTGGTCTTATGACATTGATTTCATGGCTGAGGGATATTACATCGTACGTAAGTACCACAATATTTTGAACCATGTTTATATTTTCTGGGATACTTAAGGTGTATCCAAGTTGAGGTCCTTGTAGGCAGCGCAGCCCTAAATTTTTGGGTGGCTCTGTCTTATTGATTTTCAGTTTTCCCAAGGTATATTCCCTAGACTGGTAGTGCCCTTGGCTCTGTAGCTCTGTTCTTTACTTGTTTTAGGGAACACAATGCACTCCTCCAGAGAGGCAGTTGGCAAATTACATCCCGCCCATCAGCATAACAAGGCTCCCTGTTCTCCAGGGCCTGTCTTTCCTTTCTGGTTCTTACACATTTTGTAGATGTCCCTTTTGACCGGTGGGAAGTGATACTTCTTTGTAGTGCAGATTTGCATTGCCCGCTTGCTTGCTTGGCCAAAAAGGGCGTATGCGTTTTCTCCTGAATATATTCAGGAGAAAACGCATAATCCCTTTTTGGCCAAGTGCATCATTGTCGAAGATGTGCCCCTCATCCTGTGCTTTAAAGGCGATTCCAACGTACCTCTTGAAATCTGTTTCCTGCTATTCTGCCTCGCTTTCAAGTCCGCCTCGTTGCCTTCCCTCAACAGATTTTGGGACGATAGGTGTCCTTTATTACTCGGCCAGTTTGTGAATTGCTGTGCCCCTGAGCTCCATTTTTCAACTCGTTTTTGGTGAGCTGACCGCAAGTCCAAAATTTTGGTTCAGGACCTATACTGGTTCCCGGTGGGTGGCTGAGACTTTGGTTAATTCTTCTTCCTGCCGGGAAATTACAGTGATATGTGCCCGTCCAAATGCCTAACAGCTACTCTCTCATTGGTTCTCCCTCTTCCCTTTCATCCTCTGCCAAATTGGCAACCTGTGCGTACCAAGAGGTTAAAGGGGCTGTCTCTCCAGTTGGGAGGTTGATAGTAAAGCAGATGGAAAGTCAAACCGGAGCACCAGGAGAGGGACTATTCTTTGAGTTTTAGAAACCTTTCGTATTCACAGTGTGTCCGTTCTCTATGTTTCCCGCACATGTTATAGCTGTAGTAATATTCCCTTCAACCTGGAGAGTTCGGACCCATGGAATGTGTGCCATGCATTATTGCTTTAAAGGGTCTGCATTTGCTCACCCAATCTCACCAATCGTCTCAGTCCCAAGTGTACCTCCTTATGCCACATCCAGCTGTCGTTGTAGATAGGGTCATTGCAGCTTTCATCAGAGACCCTGAAGGAATTGTAAAGAATTTCCCAGTTTTTTTGTTTTGTTTTTGAAATTCCTTTTTATAGTGGGTTTGAGCTGATTCTCGCTGCCATGTTTATGCCAGTCTAGACACACTTGATTCCCTTACAGAGACATATCAATACATAGGTTTTAAGATTCTTACTAGTCAGATATATTCCTCTGCGGGAAATATGGGGTTTTGAGTCCCTTTCACTGAGGAAGGTGTAGGTCTTGTCTATTCCATAGTAGCATTTTGGAACGGTACCTGTGCTTATATCAACCTCTGTTTTTATGCATCACCCCACCTCTCCTTCCCCCTTAAGCAGGCATTAGAGTGTTTTCTAAATGTGAGACACTGTTCTCTGTCCTAACTCAGTTCAAGTGTAGCCATGTTTACAGGATCTTCATAAGTGATATCTTATAATAAGTTTCTTTTTCCCTGTGACTTATTTCACTTAGAATCATCGTACCTGAATCCACCCATTTTGCTGCTACTGGTCTTATGACATTGATTTCATGGCTGAGGGATATTCCATCGTACGTAAGTACCACAATTTTTTGAACCATTTTTATATTTCCTGGGATATTTAAGGTGTACCCAAGTTGAGGTCCTTGTAAGCAGTGCAGCCCTAAATTTTGGGGTTGCTCTGTCTTATTGTTTTCAGTTTTCCCAAGGTATATTCCCTAGACTGGTAGTGCCCTTGGCTCTGTAGCTCTGTTGTTTACTTGTTTTAGGGAACACAATGCACTCCTCCAGAGAGGCAGTTGGCAGTTTATATCCCGCCCATCAGCATAACAAGGCTCCCTGTTCTCCACGGCCTGTCTTGCCTTTCTGGTTTTTACACATTTTGTGGATGTCCCTTTTGACCGGTGGGAAGTGATACTTCTTTGTAGTGCAGATTTGCATTGCCCGCTTGCTTGCTTGGCCAAAAAGGGCGTATGCGTTTTCTCCTGAATATATTCAGGAGAAAACGCATACGCCCTTTGTGGCCAAGTGCATCATTGTCGAAGTTTTGCCCCTGTTCCTGTGCTTTAAAGGTGATTCCAACGTACCTCTTGAAATCTGTTTCCTGCTATTCTGCCTCGCTTTCAAGTCCGCCTCGTTGACTTCCCTCAATAGATTTTTGGACGATAGTTGTCCTTTTTTACTTGGCCAGTTTGTGAATTGCTGTGCCCCTGAGCTCCATTTTTCAACTCGTTTTTGGTGAGCTGACCGCAAGTCCAAAATTTTGGTTCAGGACCTATACTGGTTCCCGGTGGGTGGCTGAGACTTTGGTTAATTCTTCTTCCTGCCGGGAAGTTAGAGTGATATGTGCCCGTCCAAATGCCTAACAGCTACTCTCTCATTGGTTCTCCCTCTTCCCTTTCATCCTCTGCCAAATTGGCAACCTGTGCGAACCAGGAGGTTAAAGGGGCTGTCTCTCCAAGTTGGGATGTTGATAGTAAAGCAGATGGAAAGTCAAACCGGAGCACCAGGAGAAGGACTATTCGTTGAGTTTTAGAAACCTTTCGTATTCACTGTGTGTCCGTTCTCTAGGTTTCCCGTACATGTTATAACTTTAGTAATATTCCCTTCAACCTGGAGAGTTGGGACCCATGTAATGGGTGCCATGCATTTTTGCTTTAAAGGGTCTTCATTTGCTCACCCAATCTCACCAATCCTCTCAGTCCCAAGTGTCCAACCTTATGCCACATCCAGCTGTCGTTGTAGATAGGGTCATTCCAGGTTTCATCAGAGTCCCTGAAGGAATTTTAAAGAATTTCCCAGTTTTTTTGTTTTGTTTTTGAAATTCCTTTTTATAGTGGGTTTGAGGTGATTCTGGCTGCCATGTTTATGCCACTCTAGACACACTTGATTCCCTTCCGGAGACATATCAATACATAGGTTCTAAGATTCTTACTAGTCAGATATATTCCTCTGCGCGAAATATGGGGTTTTGAGTCCCTTTCACTGAGGAAGGTGTAGGTCTTGTCTATTCCATAGTTGGTTTTTGGAACGGTACCTGTGCTTATATCAGACTCTGGTTTTATGCATCACCCCACCTCTCCTTCCCCCTTAAGCAGGCATAAGAGTGTTTTCTAAATGTGAGACACTGTTCTCTTTCCTAACTCAGTTCAAGTGTAGCCATGTTTACAGGTTCTTCATAAGTGATATCTTATGATAAGTTTCTTTTTCTGTGTGACTTATTTCACTTAGAACCATCGTACCTGAATCCACCCATTTTGCTGGTACTGGTCTTATGACATTGTTTTCATGGCTGAGGGATATTCCATCATACGTAAGTACCACAATTTTTTGAACCATTTTTATATTTCCTGGGATATTTAAGGTGTACCCAAGTTGAGGTCCTTGTAAGCAGTGCAGCCATAAATTTTGGGGTGGCTCTGTCTTATTGATTTTCAGTTTTCCCAAGGTATATTCCCTAGACTGGAAGTGCCCTTGGCTCTGTGGCTCTGTTCTTTACTTGTTTTAGGGAACACAATGTACTCCTCCAGAGAGGCAGTTGGCAATTTACATCCCGCCCATCAGCATAACAAGGCTCCCTGTTCTCCAGGGCCTGTCTTGCCTTTCTGGTTTTTACACATTTTGTGGATGTCCCTTTTGACCGGTCGGAAGTGATACTTCTTTGTAGTGCAGATTTGCATTGCCCGCTTGCTTGCTTGGCCAAAAAGGGCGTATGCGTTTTCTCCTGAATATATTCAGGAGAAAACGCATACGCCCTTTTTGGCCAAGTGCATCATTGGCAAAGTTGTTCAACCCTTCCTGTGCTTTAAAGGCGATTCCAACGTACCTCTTGAAATCTGTTTCCTGCTATTCTGCCTCGCTTTCAAGTCCGCCTCGTTGTCTTCCCTCAACAGATTTTTGGACAATAGTTGTCCTTTATTACTCGGCCAGTTTGTGAATTGCTGTGCCCCTGAGCTCCATTTTTCAACTCGTTTTTGGTGAGCTGACCGCAAGTCCAAAATTTTGGTTCAGGACTTATACTGGTTCCCGGTGGGTGGCTGAATCTTTGGTTAATTCTTCTTCCTGTCGGGAAATAACAGTGACATGTGCCCGTCCAAATGCCTAACAACTACTCTCTCATTGGTTCTCCCTCTTCCCTTTCATCCTCTGCCAAACTGTCAACCTGTGCGAAACAGGAGGTTAAAGGGGCTGTCTCTCCAAGTTGGGAGGTTGATAGTAAAGCAGATGGAAAGTCAAACTGGAGCACCAGGAGAGGGACTATTCGTTGAGTTTTAGAAACCTTTCGTATTCACAGTGTGTCCGTTCTCTAGGTTTCCCGTACATGTTATAACTGTAGTAATATTCCCTTCAACCTGGAGAGTTGAGACCCATGGAATGGGTGCCATGCATTATTACTTTAAAGGGTCTGCATTTGCTCACCCAATCTCAGCAATCCTCTCTGTCCCAAGTGTCCAGCCTTATGCCACATCCAGCTGTCGTTGTAGTTAGGGTCATTCCAGGTTTCATCAGAGACCCTGAAGGAATTGTAAAGAATTTCCCAGTTTTTTTGTTTTGTTTTTGAAATTCCTTTTTATAGTGGGTTTGAGCTGATTCTCGCTGCCATGTTTATGCCAGTCTAGACACACTTGATTCCCTTACGGAGACATATCAATACATAGGTTTTAAGATTCTTACTAGTCAGATATATTCCTCTGCGGGAAATATGGTGTTTTGAGTCCCTTTCACTGAGGAAGGTGTAGGTCTTGTCTATTCCATAGTTGGTTTTTGGAACGGTACCTGTGCTTATATCAAACTCTGGTTTTATGCATCACCCCACCTCTCCTTCCCCCTTAAGCAGGCATAAGAGTGTTTTCTAAATGTGAGACACTGTTCTCTTTCCTAACTCAGTTCAAGTGTAGCCATGTTTACAGGATCTTCATAAGTGATATCTTATGATAAGTTTCTTTTTCTCTGTGACTTATTTCACATAGAATCATCGTACCTGAATCCACCCATTTTGCTGCTACTGGTCTTATGACATGATTTCATGGTTTAGGGATATTCCATCGTATGTAAGTACCACAATTTTTTGAACCATTTTTTATTTCCTGGGATATTTAAGGTGTACCCAAGTTGAGGTCCTTGTAAGCAGTGCAGCCCTAAATTTTGTGGTTCCTCTGTCTTATTGATTTTCAGTTTTGCCAAGGTATAATCCCTAGACTGGAAGTGCCCTTGGCTCTGTAGCTCTGTTGTTTACTTGTTTTAGGGAACACAATGCACTCCTCCAGAGAGGCAGTTGGCAATTTACATCCCGCCCATCAGCATAACAAGGCTCTCTGTTCTCCAGGGCCTGTCTTGCCTTTCTGGTTTTTACACATTTTGTGGATGTCCCTTTTGACCGGTGGGAAGTGATACTTCTTTGTAGTGCAGATTTGCATTGCCCGCTTGCTTGCTTGGCCAAAAAGGGCGTATGCGTTTTCTCCTGAATATATTCAGGAGAAAACGCATACGTCCTTTTTGGCCAAGTGCATCATTGTCCAAGTTGTGCCCCTCTCCCTGTGCTTTAAAGGCGATTCCAACGTACCTCTTGAAATCTGTTTCCTGCTATTCTGCCTCGCATTCAAGTCCGCGTCGTTGCCTTCCCTCAACAGATTTTTGGACGATAGTTGTCCTTTTTTACTTGGCCAGTTTGTGTGTTGCTGTGCCCCTGATCTCCATTATTCAACTCGTTTTTGGTGAGCTGACCGCAGGTCCAAAATTTTGGTTCAGTACCTATGCTGGTTCCCGGTGGGTGGCTGAGACTTTGGTTAATTCTTCTTCGTGCCCGGAAGTTAGAGTGATATTTGCCCGTCCAAATGCCTAACAGCTACACTCTCATTGGATCTCCATCTTCCCTTTCATCCTCTGCCAAATTGGCAACCTGTGCGAACCAGGAGGTTAAAGGGGCTGTCTCTCCAAGTTGAGAGGTTGATAGTAAAGCAGATGGAAAGTCAAACCGGAGCACCAGGAGAGGGACTATTCGTTGAGTTTTAGAGACCTTTCGTATTCACAGTGTGTCCGTTCTCTAGGTTTCCCGTACATGTTATAAATTTAGTAATATTCCCTTCAACCTGGAGAGTTGGGACCCATGGAATGGGTGCCATGCCTTATTGCTTTAAAGGGTCTGCATTTGCTCACCCAATCTCACCAATCCTCTCAGTCCCAAGTGTCCAGCCTTATGCCACATTCAGCTGTCGTTGTTCATAGGGTCATTCCAGGTTTCATCAGAGACCCTGAAGGAATTGTAAAGAATTTCCCAGTTTTTTTGTTTTGTTTTTGAAATTCATTTTTATAGTGAGTTTGAGCTGATTCTCGCTGCCATGTTTATGCCAGTCTAGACACACTTGATTCCCTTACGGAGACATATCAATACATAGGTTTTAAGATTCTTACTAGTCAGATATATTCCTCTGCGCGAAATATGGGGTTTTGAGTCCCTTTCACTGAGGAAGGTGTAGGTCTTGTCTATTCCATAGTTGGTTTTTGGAACGGTAACTGTGCTTGTATCAAACTCTGGTTTTATGCAACACCCCACCTCTCCTTCCCCCTTAAGCAGGTATAAGAGTGTTTTCTAAATGTGAGACACTGTTCTCTTTCCTAACTCAGTTCAAGTGTAGCCATGTTTACAGAATCTTCATAAGTGACATCTTATGATAAATTTCTTTTTCTCTGTGACTTATTTCACTTAGAATCATCGTACCTGAATCCACCCATTTTGCTGCTACTGGTCTTATGACATTGATTTCATGGCTGAGGGATATTCCATCGTACGTAAGTACCACAATTTTTTGAACCATTTTTATATTTCCTGGGATATTTAAGGTGTACCCAAGTTGAGGTCCTTGTAAGCAGTGCAGACCTAAATTTTGGGGTGGCTCTGTCTTATTGATTTTCAGTTTTCCCAAGGTACATTCCCTAGACTGGAAGTGCCCTTGGCTCTGTAGCTCTGTTGTTTACTTGTTTTAGGGAACACAATGTACTCCTCCAGAGAGGCAGTTGGCAATTTACTTCCGGCCCATCAGCATAACAAGGCTCCCTGTTCTCCAGGGCCTGTCTTGCCTTTCTGGTTTTTACACATTTTGTGGATGTCCCTTTTGACCGGTCGGAAGTGATACTTCTTTGTAATGCAGATTTGCATTGCCCACTTGCTTGCTTGGCCAAAAAGGGCATATGCGTTTTCTCCTGAATATATTCAGGAGAAAAAGCATACGCCCTTTTGGCCAAGTGCATCATTGTCGAAGTTGTGCCACTCTTCCTGTGCTTTAAAGGTGATTCCAACGTACCTCTCGAAATCTGTTTCCTGCTATTCTGCCTCGCTTTCAAGTCCGCCTCGTTGCCTTCCCTCAACTGATTTTTGGATGATAGTTGGCCTTTATTACTCGGCCAGTTTGTGAATTGCTGTGCCCCTGAGCTCCATTTTTCAACTCGTTTTTGGTGAGCTGACCGCAAGTCCAAAATTTGGGTTCAGGACCTATACTGGTTGCCGGTGGGTGGCTGAGACTTTGGTTAATTCTTCTTCCTGCCGGGAAATTACAGTGATATGTGCCCGTCCAAATGCCTAACAGCTACTCTCTCATTGGTTCTCCCTCTTCCCTTTCATCCTCTGGCAAATTGGCAACCTGTGCGAACCAGGAGCTTAAAGGGGCTTTCTCTCCAAGTTGGGAGGTTGATAGTAAAGCACATGGAAAGTCAAACTGGAGCAACAGGAGAGGGACTATTCGTTGAGTTCTGGAAACCTTTCGTATTCACAGTGGGTCTGTTCTCTAGGTTTCCCGTACATGTTATAGCTGTAGTAATATTCCCTTCAACCTGGAGAGTTGGGACCCATGGAATGGGTGCCATGAGTTATTGCTTTAAAGGGTCTGCATTTGCTCACACAATCTCACCAATCGTCTCAGTCCCAAGTGTCCCTCCTTATGCCACCTCCAGCTGTCGTTGTAGAACGGTTCATTCCAGGGTTCATCAGAGACCCTGAAGGAATTGTAAAGAATTTCCCAGTTTTTTTGGTTTTGTTTTTGAAATTCCTTTTTATAGTGGGTTTGAGGTGATTCTCGCTGCCATGTTTATGCCAGTCTAGACACACTTGATTCCCTTACGGAGACATATCAATACATAGGTTCTAAGATTCTTACTAGTCAGATATATTCCTCTGCGGGAAATATGGGGTTTTGAGTCCCTTTCACTGAGGAAGGTGTAGGTCTTGTCTATTCCATAGTTGGTTTTTGGAACCGTACCTGTGCTTATATCAAACTCTGGTTTTATGCATCACCCCACCTCTCCTTCCCCCTTAAGCAGGCATAAGTGTGTTTTCTAAATGTGAGACACTGTTCTCTTTCCTAACTCAGTTCAAGTGTAGCCATGTTTACAGGTTCTTCATAAGTGATATCTTATGATAAGTTTCTTTTTCTGTGTGACTTATTTCACTTAGAACCATCGTACCTGAATCCACCCATTTTGCTGCTACTGGTCTTATGACATTGATTTCATGGCTGAGGGATATTCCATCGTACGTAAGTACCACAATTTTTTGAACCATTTTTATATTTCCTGGGATATTTAAGGTGTACCCAAGTTGAGGTCCTTGTAAGCAGTGCAGCCCTAAATTTTGGGGTGGCTCTGTCTTATTGATTTTCTGTTTTCCCAAGGTATATTCCCTAGACTGGAAGTTCCCTTGGCTCTGTAACTCTGTTGTTTACTTGTTTTAGGGAACACAATGCACTCCTCCAGAGAGGCAGTTGGCAATTTACATCCCGCCCATCAGCATAACAAGGCTCTCTGTTCTCCAGGGCCTGTCTTGCCTTTCTGGTTTTTACACATTTTGTGGATGTCCCTTTTGACCGGTGGGAAGTGATACTTCTTTGTAGTGCAGATTTGCATTTCCCGCTTGCTTGCTTGGCCAAAAAGGGCGTATGCGTTTTCTCCTGAATATATTCAGGAGAAAACGCATACGCCCTTTTTGGCCAAGTGCATCATTGTCCAAGTTGTGCCCCTCTCCCTGTGCTTTAAAGGCGATTCCAACGTACCTCTTGAAATCTGTTTCCTGCTATTCTGCCTCGCATTCAAGTCCGCGTCGTTGCCTTCCCTCAACAGATTTTTGGACGATAGTTGTCCTTTTTTACTTGGCCAGTTTGTGTGTTGCTGTGCCCCTGATCTCCATTATTCAACTCGTTTTTGGTGAGCTGACCGCAGGTCCAAAATTTTGGTTCAGTACCTATGCTGGTTCCCGGTGGGTGGCTGAGACTTTGGTTAATTCTTCTTCGTGCCCGGAAGTTAGAGTGATATTTGCCCGTCCAAATTCCTAACAGCTACACTCTCATTGGATCTCCATCTTCCTTTCATCCTCTGCCAATTTGGCAACCTGTGCGAACCAGGAGGTTAAAGGGGCTGTCTCTCCAAGTTGAGAGGTTGATAGTAAAGCAGATGGAAAGTCAAACCGGAGCACCAGGAGAGGGACTATTCGTTGAGTTTTAGAAACCTTTCGTATTCACAGTGTGTCCGTTCTCTAGGTTTCCCGTACATGTTATAACTTTAGTAATATTCCCTTCAACCTGGAGAGTTGGGACCCATGGAATGGGAGCCATGCATTATTGCTTTAAAGGGTCTGCATTTGCTCACCCAATCTCACCAATCCTCTCAGTCCCAAGTGCCCAGCCTTATGCCTCATCCAGCTGTCGTTGTTCATAGGGTCATTCCAGCTTTCATCAGAGACCCTGAAGGAATTGTAAAGAATTTCCCAGTTTTTTTGTTTTGTTTTTGAAATTCCTTTTTATAGTGAGTTTGAGCTGATTCTCGCTGCCATGTTTATGCCAGTCTAGACACACTTGATTCCCTTCCGGAGACATATCAATACATAGGTTTTAAGATTCTTACTAGTCAGATATATTCCTCTGCGCGAAATTTGGGGTTTTGAGTCCCTTTCACTGAGGAAGGTGTAGGTCTTGTCTATTCCATAGTTGGTTTTTGGAACGATAACTGTGCTTGTATCAAACTCTGGTTTTATGCATCACCCCACCTCTCCTTCCCCCTTAAGCAGGTATAAGAGTGTTTTCTAAATGTGAGACACTGTTCTCTTTCCTAACTCAGTTCAAGTGTAGCCATGTTTACAGAATCTTCATAAGTGACATCTTATGATAAGTTTCTTTTTCTCTGTGACTTATTTCACTTAGAATCATCGTACCTGAATCCACCCATTTTGCTGCTACTGGTCTTATGACATTGATTTCATGGCTGAGGGATATTCCATCGTACGTAAGTACCACAATTTTTTGAACCATTTTTATATTTCCTGGGATATTTAAGGTGTACCCAAGTTGAGGTCCTTGTAAGCAGTGCAGCCCTAAATTTTGGGGTGGCTGTGTCTTATTGATTTTCAGTTTTCCCAAGGTACATTCCCTAGACTGGAAGTGCCCTTGGCTCTGTAGCTCTGTTGTTTACTTGTTTTAGGGAACACAATGTACTCCTCCAGAGAGGCAGTTGGCAATTTACTTCCGGCCCATCAGCATAACAAGGCTCCCTGTTCTCCAGGGCCTGTCTTGCCTTTCTGGTTTTTACACATTTTGTGGATGTCCCTTTTGACTGGTCGGAAGTGATACTTCTTTGTAATGCAGATTTGCATTGCCTGCTTGCTTGCTTGGCCAAAAAGGGCATATGCGTTTTCTCCTGAATATATTCAGGAGAAAAAGCATACGCCCTTTTGGCCAAGTGCATCATTGTCGAAGTTGTGCCACTCTTCCTGTGCTTTAAAGGTGATTCCAACGTACCTCTTGAAATCTGTTTCCTGCTATTCTGCCTCGCTTTCAATTCCGCCTCGTTGCCTTCCCTCAACTGATTTTTGGATGATAGTTGTCCTTTATTACTCGGCCAGTTTGTGAATTGCTGTGCCCCTGAGCTCCATTTTTAACTCGTTTTTGGTGAGCTGACCGCAAGTCCAAAATTTTGGTTCAGGACCTATACTGGTTGCCGGTGGGTGACTGAGACTTTGGTTAATTCTTCTTCCTGCCGGGAAATTACAGTGATATGTGCCCGTCCAAATGCCTAACAGCTACTCTCTCATTGGTTCTCCCTCTTCCCTTTCATCCTCTGGCAAATTGGCAACCTGTGCGAACCAGGAGCTTAAAGGGGCTTTCTCTCCAAGTTGGGAGGTTGATAGTAAAGCAGATGGAAAGTCAAACCGGAGCACCAGGAGAGGGACTATTCGTTGAGTTTTAGAAACCTTTCGTATTCACAGTGTGTCCGTTCTCTAGGTTTCCCGTACATGTTATAACTTTAGTAATATTCCTTTCAACCTGGAGAGTTGGGACCCATGGAATGGGTGCCATGCATTATTGCTTTAAAGGGTCTGCATTTGCTCACCCAATCTCACCAATCCTCTCAGTCCCAAGTGTCCAGCCTTATGCCTCATCCAGCTGTCGTTGTTCATAGGGTCATTCCAGGTTTCATCAGAGACCCTGAAGGAATTGTAAAGAATTTCCCAGTTTTTGTGTTTTGTTTTTGAAATTCCTTTTTATAGTGAGTTTGAGCTGATTCTCGCTGCCATGTTTATGCCAGTCTAGACACACTTGATTCCCTTACGGAGACATATCAATACATAGGTTTTAAGATTCTTACTAGTCAGATATATTCCTCTGTGCGAAATATGGGGTTTTGAGTCCCTTTCACTGAGGAAGGTGTAGGTCTTGTCTATTCCATAGTTGGTTTTTGGAACGGTAACTGTGCTTGTATCAAACTCTGGTTTTATGCATCACCCCACCTCTCCTTCCCCCTTAAGCAGGTATAAGAGTGTTTTCTAAATGTGAGACACTGTTCTCTTTCCTAACTCAGTTCAAGTGTAGCCATGTTTACAGAATCTTCATAAGTGATATATTATGATAAGTTTCTTTTTCTCTGTGACTTATTTCACTTAGAATCATCGTACCTGAATCCACCCATTTTGCTGCTACTGGTCTTATGACATTGATTTCATGGCTGAGGGATATTCCATCGTATGTAAGTACCACATTTTTTTGAACCATTTTAATATTTCCTGGGATATTTAAGGTGTACCCAAGTTGAGGTCCTTGTAAGCAGTGCAGACCTAAATTTTGGGGTGGCTCTGTCTTATTGATTTTCAGTTTTCCCAAGGTACATTCCCTAGACTGGAAGTGCCCTTGGCTCTGTAGCTCTGTTGTTTACTTGTTTTAGGGAACACAATGTACTCCTCCAGAGAGGCAGTTGGCAATTTACTTCCGGCCCATCAGCCTAACAAGGCTCCCTGTTCTCCAGGGCCTGTCTTGCCTTTCTGGTTTTTACACATTTTGTGGATGTCCCTTTTGACCGGTGGGAAGTGATACTTCTTTGTAGTGCAGATTTGCATTGCCCGCTTGCTTGCTTGGCCAAAAAGGGCATATGCGTTTTCTCCTGAATATATTCAGGAGAAAAAGCATACGCCCTTTTTGGCCAAGTGCATCATTGTCGAAGTTGTGCCACTCTTCCTGTGCTTTAAAGGTGATTCCAACGTACCTCTCGAAATCTGTTTCCTGCTATTCTGCCTCGCTTTCAAGTCCGCCTCGTTGCCTTCCCTCAACTGATTTTTGGATGATAGTTGTCCTTTATTACTCGGCCAGTTGGTGAATTGCTGTGCCCCTGAGCTCCATTTTTCAACTCGTTTTTGGTGAGCTGACCGCAAGTCCAAAATTTTGGTTCAGGACCTATACTGGTTGCCGGTGGGTGGCTGAGACTTTGGTTAATTCTTCTTCCTGCCGGGAAATTACAGTGATATGTGCCCGTCCAAATGCCTAACAGCTACTCTCTCATTGGTTCTCCCTCTTCCCTTTCATCCTCTGGCAAATTGGCAACCTGTGCGAACCAGGAGCTTAAAGGGGCTTTCTCTCCAAGTTGGGAGGTTGATAGTAAAGCAGATGGAAAGTCAAACTGGAGCAACAGGAGAGGGACTATTCGTTGAGTTTTAGAAACCTTTCGTATTCACAGTGGGTCTGTTCTCTAGGTTTCCCGTACATGTTATAGCTGTAGTAATATTCCCTTCAACCTGGAGAGTTGGGACCCATGGAATGGGTGCCATGAGTTATTGGTTTAAAGGGTCTGCATTTGCTCACCCAATCTCACCAATCGTCTCAGTCCCAAGTGTCCCTCCTTATGCCACCTCCAGCTGTCGTTGTAGAACGGTTCATTCCAGGTTTCATCAGAGACCCTGAAGGAATTGTAAAGAATTTCCCAGTTTTTTTGTTTTGTTTTTGAAATTCCTTTTTATAGTGGGTTTGAGGTGATTCTCGCTGCCATGTTTATGCCAGTCTAGACACACTTGATTCCCTTACGGAGACATATCAATACATAGGTTCTAAGATTCTTACTAGTCAGATATATTCCTCTGCGGGAAATATGGGGTTTTGAGTCCCTTTCACTGAGGAAGGTGTAGGTCTTGTCTATTCCATAGTTGGTTTTTGGAACGGAACCTGTGCTTATATCAAACTCTGGTTTTATGCATCACCCCACCTCTCCTTCCCCCTTAAGCAGGCATAAGAGTGTTTTCTAAATGTGAGACACTGTTCTCTTTCCTAACTCAGTTCAAGTGTAGCCATGTTTACAGGTTCTTCTTAAGTGATATCTTATGATAAGTTTCTTTTTCTGTGTGACTTATTTCACTTAGAACCATCTTACCTGAATCCACCCATTTTGCTGCTACTGGTCTTATGACATTGATTTCATGGCTGAGGGATATTCCATCGTACGTAAGTACCACAATTTTTTGAACCATTTTTATATTTCCTGGGATATTTAAGGTGTACCCAAGTTGAGGTCCTTGTAAGCAGTGCAGCCCTAAATTTTGGGGTGGCTCTGTCTTATTGATTTTCAGTTTTCCCAAGGTATATTCCCTAGACTGGAAGTTCCCTTGGCTCTGTAGCTCTGTTGTTTACTTGTTTTTTTTTTTTTTTTTTTTTTTTTTTTTTTTTGTGGTATGTGGGCCTCTCACTGTTGTGGCCTTTCCCGTTGCGGAGCACAGGCTCCGGATGCGCAGGCTCAGCGGCCATAGCTCACGGGCCCAGCCGCTCCGCGGCACGTGGGATCCTCCCAGACCGGGGTACGAACCCGCGTCCCCTGCATCGGCAGGCGGACTCTCAACCTCTGCGCCACCAGGGAAGCCCTGTTTACTTGTTTTAGGGAACACAATGCACTCCTCCAGAGAGGCAGTTGGCAATTTACATCCCGCCCATCAGCATAACAGGGCTCCCTGTTCTCCAGGGCCTGTCTTGCCTTTCTGGTTTTTACACATTTTGTGGATGTCCCTTTTGACCGGTGGGAAGTGATACTTCTTTGTAGTGCAGATTTGCATTGCCCGCTTGCTTGCTTGGCCAAAAAGGCCGTATGCGTTTTCTCCTGAATATATTCAGGAGAAAACGCATACACCCTTTTTGGCCAAGTGCATCATTGTCGAAGTTGTGCCCCTCTCCCTGTGCTTTAAAGGCGATTCCAACGTACCTCTTGAAATCTGTTTCCTGCTATTCTGCCTCGCATTCAAGTCCGCGTCGTTGCCTTCCCTCAATAGATTTTTGGACGATAGTTGTCCTTTTTTACTTGGCCAGTTTGTGTGTTGCTGTGCCCCTGATCTCCATTATTCAACTCGTTTTTGGTGAGCTGACCGCAGGTCCAAAATTTTGGTTCAGTACCTATGCTGGTTCCCGGTGGGTGGCTGAGACTTTGGTTAATTCTTCTTCGTGCCCGGAAGTTAGAGTGATATTTGCCCGTCCAAATGCCTAACAGCTACACTCTCATTGGATCTCCATCTTCCCTTTCATCCTCTGCCAAATTGGCAACCTGTGCGAACCAGGAGGTTAAAGGGGCTGTCTCTCCAAGTTGAGAGGTTGATAGTAAAGCAGATGGAAAGTCAAACCGGAGCACCAGGAGAGGGACTATTCGTTGAGTTTTAGAAACCTTTCGTATTCACAGTGTGTCCATTCTCTAGGTTTCCCGTACATGTTATAACTTTAGTAATATTCCCTTCAACCTGGAGAGTTGGGACCCATGGAATGGGTGCCATGCATTATTGCTTTAAAGGGTCTGCATTTGCTCACCCAATCTCACCAATCCTCTCAGTCCCAAGTGTCCAGCCTTATGCCTCATCCAGCTGTCGTTGTTCATAGGGTCATTCCAGGTTTCATCAGAGACCCTGAAGGAATTGTAAAGAATTTCTCAGTTTTTTTGTTTTGTTTTTGAAATTCCTTTTTATAGTGAGTTTGAGCTGATTCTCGCTGCCATGTTTATGCCAGTCTAGACACACTTGATTCCCTTACGGAGACATATCAATACATAGGTTTTAAGATTCTTACTAGTCAGATATATTCCTCTGCGCGAAATATGGGGTTTTGAGTCCCTTTCACTGAGGAAGGTGTAGGTCTTGTCTATTCCATAGTTGGTTTTTGGAACGGTAACTGTGCTTGTATCAAACTCTGGTTTTATGCATCACCCCACCTCTCCTTCCCCCTTAAGCAGGTATAAGAGTGTTTTCTAAATGTGAGACACTGTTCTCTTTCCTAACTCAGTTCAAGTGTAGCCATGTTTACAGAATCTTCATAAGTGATATCTTATGATAAGTTTCTTTTTCTCTGTGACTTATTTCACTTAGAATCATCGTACCTGAATCCACCCATTTTGCTGCTACTGGTCTTATGACATTGATTTCATGGCTGAGGGATATTCCATCGTACGTAAGTACCACAATTTTTTGAACCATTTTTATATTTCCTGGGATATTTAAGGTGTACCCAAGTTGAGGTCCTTGTAAGCAGTGCAGACCTAAATTTTGGGGTGGCTCTGTCTTATTGATTTTCAGTTTTCCCAAGGTACATTCCCTAGACTGGAAGTGCCCTTGGCTCTGTAGCTCTGTTGTTTACTTGTTTTAGGGAAAACAATGTACTCCTCCAGAGAGGCAGTTGGCAATTTACTTCCGGCCCATCAGCATAACAAGGCTCCCTGTTCTCCAGGGCCTGTCTTGCCTTTCTGGTTTTTACACATTTTGAGGATGTCCCTTTTGACCGGTGGGAAGTGATACTTCTTTGTAGTGCAGATTTGCATTGCCCGCTTGCTTGCTTGGCCAAAAAGGGCATATGCGTTTTCTCCTGAATATATTCAGGAGAAAAAGCATACGCCCTTTTGGCCAAGTGCATCATTGTCGAAGTTGTGCCACTCTTCCTGTGCTTTAAAGGTGATTCCAACGTACCTCTTGAAATCTGTTTCCTGCTATTCTGCCTCGCTTTCAAGTCCGCCTCGTTGCCTTCCCTCAACTGATTTTTGGATGATAGTTGTCCTTTATTACTCGGCCAGTTTGTGAATTGCTGTGCCCCTGAGCTCCATTTTTCAACTCGTTTTTGGTGAGCTGACCGCAAGTCCAAAATTTGGGTTCAGGACCTATACTGGTTGCCGGTGGGTGGCTGAGACTTTGGTTAATTCTTCTTCCTGCCGGGAAATTACAGTGATATGTGCCCGTCCAAATGCCTAACAGCTACTCTCTCATTGGTTCTCCCTCTTCCCTTTCATCCTCTGGCAAATTGGCAACCTGTGCGAACCAGGAGCTTAAAGGGGCTTTCTCTCCAAGTTGGGAGGTTGATAGTAAAGCAGATGGAAAGTCAAACTGGAGCAACAGGAGAGGGACTATTCGTTGAGTTTTAGAAACCTTTCGTATTCACAGTGGGTCTGTTCTCTAGGATTCCCGTACATGTTATAGCTGTAGTAATATTCCCCTCAACCTGGAGAGTTGGGACCCATGGAATGGGTGCCATGAGTTATTGGTTTAAAGGGTCTGCATTTGCTCACCCAATCTCACCAATCGTCTCAGTCCCAAGTGTCCCTCCTTATGCCACCTCCAGCTGTCGTCGTAGAACGGTTCATTCCAGGTTTCATCAGAGACCCTGAAGGAATTGTAAAGAATTTCCCAGTTTTTTTGTTTTGTTTTTGAAATTCCTTTTTATACTGGGTTTGAGGTGATTCTCGCTGCCATGTTTATGCCCGTCTAGACACACTTGATTCCCTTACGGAGACATATCAATACATAGGTTCTAAGATTCTTACTAGTCAGATATATTCCTCTGCGGGAAATATGGGGTTTTGAGTCCCTTTCACTGAGGAAGGTGTAGGTCTTGTCTATTCCATAGTTGGTTTTTGGAACGGTACCTGTGCTTATATCAAACTCTGGTTTTATGCATCACCCCACCTCTCCTTCCCACTTAAGCAGGCATAAGAGTGTTTTCTAAATGTGAGACACTGTTCTCTTTCCTAACTCAGTTCAAGTGTAGCCATGTTTACAGGTTCTTCTTAAGTGATATCTTATGATAAGTTTCTTTTTCTGTGTGACTTATTTCACTTAGAACCATCGTACCTGAATCCAACCATTTTGCTGCTACTGGTCTTATGACATTGATTTCATTGCTGAGGGATATTCCATCGTACGTAAGTACCACAATTTTTTGAACCATTTTTATATTTCCTGGGATATTTAAGGTGTACCCAAGTTGAGGTCCTTGTAAGCAGTGCAGCCCTAAATTTTGGGGTGGCTGTGTCTTATTGATTTTCAGTTTTCCCAAGGTATATTCCCTAGACTGGAAGTGCCCTTGGCTCTGTAGCATGTTCTTTACTTGTTTTAGGGAACACAATGTACTCCTCCAGAGAGGCAGTTGCCAATTTACATCCCGCCCATCAGCATAACAAGGCTCCCTGTTCTCCAGGGCCTGTCTTGCCTTTCTGGTTTTTACACATTTTGTGGATGTCCCTTTTGACCGGGGGGAAGTGATACTTCTTTGTAGTGCAGATTTGCATTGCCCGCTTGCTTGCTTGGCCAAAAAGGGCGTATGCGTTTTCTCCTGAATATATTCAGGAGAAAACGCAAACGCCCTTTTTGGCCAAGTGCATCATTGTCGAAGTTGTGCCCCTCTTCCTGTGCTTTAAAGGCGATTCCAACGTACCTCTTGAAATCTGTTTCCTGCTATTCTGCCTCGCTTTCAAGTCCGCCTCGTTGCCTTCCCTCAACAGATTTTTGGACGATAGTTGTCCTTTATTACTCGGCCAGTTTCTGAATTGCTGTGCCCCTGAGCTCCATTTTTCAACTCGTTTTTGGTGAGCTGACCGCAAGTCCAAAATTTTGGTTCAGGACCTATACTGGTTCCCGGTGCGGGGCTGAGACTTTGGTTAATTCCTCTTCCTGCCGGGAAGTTAGAGTGATATGGGCCCGTCCAAATGCCTAACAGCTACTCTCTCATTGGTTCTCACTCTTCCCTTTCATCCTCTGCCAAATTGGAAACCTGTGCGAACCAGGAGGTTAAAGGGGCTGTCTCTCCAAGTTGGGAGATTGATAGTACAGCAGATGGAAAGTCAAACCGGAGCATCAGGGGAGGGACTATTCGTTGAGTTTTAGAAACCTTTCGTATTCACAGTGTGTCCGTTCCCTAGGTTTCCCGTACATGTTATAACTGTAGTAATATTCCCTTCAACCTGGAGAGTTGGGACCCATTTAATGGGTGCCATGCATTATTGCTTTAAAGGGTCTACATTTACTCACCCAATCTCACCAATCCTCTCAGTCCCAAGGGACTAGCATTATGCCACATCCAGCTGTCGTTGTAGATAGGGTCATTCCAGGTTTCATCAGAGACCCTTAAGGAATTGTAAAGAATTTCCCAGTTTTTTTGTTTTGTTTTTGAAATTCCTTTTTATAGTGGGTTTGAGCTGATTCTTGCTGCCATGTTTATGCCAGTCTAGACACACTTGATTCCCTTACGGAGACATATCAATACATAAGTTTTAAGATTCTTACTAGTCAGATATATTCCTCTGTGGGAAATATGGGGTTTTGCGTCCCTTTCACTGAGGAAGGTATAGGTCTTGTCTATTCCATAGTTGATTTCTGGAACGGTACCTGTGCTTATATCAAACTCTGGTTTTATGCATCACCCCACCTCTCCTTCCCCCTTAAGCAGGCATAAGAGTGTTTTCTAAATGTGAGACACTGTTCTCTTTTCTAACTCAGTTCAAGTGTAGCCATGTTTACAGGATCTTCATTAGTGATATCTTATGATAAGTTTTTTTTTTCTGTGTGACTTATTTCACTTAGAACCATCGTACCTGAATCCACCCATTTTGCTGCTACTGGTCTTATGACATTGATTTCATGGCTGAGGGATATTCCATCGTACATAAGTACCACAATTTTTTGAACCATTTTTATATTTCCTGGGATATTTAAGGTGTACCCAAGTTGAGGTCCTTGTAAGCAGTGCAGCCCTCAATTTTGGGGTGGCTCTGTCTTATTGATTTTCAGTTTTCCCAAGGTATATTCCCTAGACTGGAAGTGCCCTTGGCTCTGTAGCTCTGTTGTTTACTTGTTTTAGGGAACACAATGCACTCCTCCAGAGAGACAGTTGGCAATTTACATCCCGCCCATCAGCATAACAAGGCTCCCTCTTCTCCAGAGCCTGTCTTGCCTTTCTGGTTTTTACACATTTTGTGGATGTCCCTTTTGACCGGTGGGAAGTGATACTTCTTTGTAGTGCAGATTTGCATTGCCCGCTTGCTTGCTTGGCCAAAAAGGGCGTATGCGTTTTCTCCTGAATATATTCAGGAGAAAACGCATACGCCCTTTTTGGCAAAGTGCCTCATTGTCGAAGCTGTGCCCCTCTTCCTGTGCTTTAAAGGCGATTCCAATGTACCTCTTGAAATCTGTTTCCTGCTATTCTGCCTCGCTTTCAAGTCCGCCTCGTTGCCTTCCCTCAACAGATTTTTTTACGATAGTTGTCCTTTATTACTCGGCCAGTTTGTGAATTGCTGTGCCCCTGAGCTCCATTTTTCAACTCCTTTTTGGTGAGCTGACCGCAAGTCCAAAATTTTGGTTCAGGACCTATACTGGTTCCCGGTGGGTGGCTGAGACTTTGGTTAATTCTTCTTCCTGCCGGGAAATTACAGTGATATGTGCCCGTCCAAATGCCTAACAGCTACTCTCTCATTGGTTCTCCCTCTTCCCTTTCATCCTCTGCCAAATTGGAAACGTGTGCGAACCAGGAGGTTAAAGGGGCTGTCTCTCCAAGTTGGGAGGCTGATAGTAAAGCAGATGGAAAGTCAAACAGGAGCGCCAGGAGAGGGACTATTCGTTGAGTTTTAGAAACCTTTTGTATTCACAGTGTGTCCGTTCTCTAGGTTTCCGGTACCTGTTATAACTGTAGTAATATTCCCTTCAACCTGGAGAGTTGGGACCCATGGAATGGGTGCCATGCATTATTACTTTAAGGGGTCTGCATTTGCTCACCCAATCTCAGCAATACTCTCAGTCCCAAGTGTCCTGTCTTATGCCACATCCAGCTGTCGTTGTAGATAGGGTCATTCCAGGTTTCATCAGAGACCCTGAAGGAATTGTAAAGAATTTCCCAGTTTTTTTGTTTTGTTTTTGAAATTCCTTTTTATAGTGGGTTTGAGCTGATTCTCGCTGCCATGTTTATGCCAGTCTAGACACACTTGATTCCCTTATGAAGACATATCAATACATAGGTTTTAAGATTCTTACTAGTCAGATATATTCCTCTGCGGGAAATATGGGGTTTTGAGTCCCTTTCACTGAGGAAGGTGTAGGTCTTGTCTATTCCATAGTTGGTTTTTGGAACGGTACCTGTGCTTATATCAAACTCTGGTTTTATGCATCACCCCACCTCTCCTTCCCCCTTAAGCAGGCATAAGAGTGTTTTCTAAATGTGAGACACTGTTCTCTTTCCTAACTCACTTCAAGTGTAGCCATGTTTACAGGATCTTCATAAGTGTTATCTTATGATAAGTTTCTTTTTCTCTGTGACTTATTTCACATAGAATCATCGTAGCTGAATCCACCCATTTTGCTGCTACTGGTCTTTTGACATGATTTCATGGTTGAGGGATATTCCATCGTACGTAAGTACCACAATTTTTTGAACCACTTTTATATTTCCTGGGATATTTAAGGTGTACCCAATTTGAGGTTCTTGTAAGCAGTGCAGCCCTAAATTTTGGGGTGGCTCTGTCTTATTGATTTTCAGTTTTCCCAAGGTATATTCCCTAGACTGGAAGTGCCCTTGGCTCGGTAGCTCTGTTCTTTACTTGTTTTAGGGAACACAATGCACTCCTCCAGAGAGGCAGTTGGCAATTTACATCCCGCCCATCAGCATAACAAGGCTCCCTGTTCTCCAGAGCCTGTCTTGCCTTTCTGGTTCTTACACATTTTGTAGATGTCCCTTTTGACCGGTGGGATGTGATACTTCTTTGTAGTGCAGATTTGCATTGCCCGCTTGCTTGCTTGGCCAAAAAGGGCGTATGCGTTTTCTCCTGAATATAATCAGGAGAAAATGCATACGCCCTTTTTGGCCAAGTGCATCATTGTCGAAGTTGTGCCCCTCTTCCTGTGCTTTAAAGGCGATTCCAACGTACCTCTTGAAATCTGTTTCCTGCTATTCTGCCTCGCTTTCAAGTCTGCCTCGTTGCCTTCCCTCAACTGATTTTTGGATGATAGTTGTCCTGTATTACTCGGCCAGTTTGTGAATTGCTGTGCCCCTGAGCTCCATTTGACAACTCGTTTTTGGTGAGCTGACCGCAGGTCCAAAATTTTGGTTCAGGACCTATACTGGTTCCCGGTGGGTGGCTGAGACTTTGGTTAATTCTTCTTCCTGCCGGGAAATTACAGTGATATGTGCCCGTCCAAATGCCTAACAGCTACTCTCTCATTGGTTCTCCCTCTTCCCTTTCATCCTCTGCCAAATTGGCAACCTGTGCGAACCAGGAGGTTAAAGGGGCTGTCTCTCCAAGTTGGGAGGTTGATAGTAAAGCAGATGGAAAGTTAAACCGGAGCACCAGGAGAGGGACTATTCGTTGAGTTTTAGAAACCTTTCGTATTCACAGTGTGTCCGTTCTCTAGTTTTCCGGTACATGTTATAACTGTAGTAATATTCCCTTCAACCTGGAGAGTTGGGACCCATGGAATGGGTGCCATGCATTATTGCTTTAAAGGGTCTGCATTTGCTCACCCAATCTCACCAATCGCCTCAGTCCCAAGTGTCCAGCCTTATGCCACATCCAGCTGTCGTTGTAGATAGGGTCATTCCAGGGTTCATCAGAGACCCTGAAGGAATTGTAAAGAATTTCCCAGTTTTTTTGTTTTGTTTTTGAAATTCCTTTTTATAGTGGGTTTGAGCTGATTCTCGCTGCCATGTTTATGACAGTCTAGACACACTTGATTCCCTTATGGACACATATCAATACATAGGTTTTAATATTCTTACTAGTCAGATATATTCCTCTGCGGGAAATATGGGGTTTTGAGTCCCTTTCACTGAGGAAGGTGTAGGTCTTGTCTATTCCATAGTTGGTTTTTGGAACGGTACCTGTGCTTATATCAAACTCTGGGTTTATGCATCACCCCACCTCTCCTTCCCCCTTCAGCAGGCATAAGAGTGTTTTCTAAATGTGAGACACTGTTCTCTTTCCTAACTCAGTTCAAGTGTAGCCATGTTTACAGGATCTTCATAAGTGATATCTTATGATAAGTTTCTTTTTCTGTGTGACTTATTTCACTTAGAATCATCGTACCTGAATCCACCCATTTTGCTGCTACTGGTCTTATGACATTGATTTCATGGCTGATGGATATTCCATCGTACGTAAGTACCACAATTTTTTGAACCATTTTTATATTTCCTGGGATATTTAAGGT